>NW_020799142.1:33159132-33245965 GCF_003259725.1 Athene cunicularia
GCAACTGTTGTGACTGCTGCGTTGCAAGCCCTCAGTATAGATGGAAAAAGACTTTCCACTGAGGCCACTTCATAGTGCTTGAAATACTGAATTGTCAATATCTCTGGCTATAACCAAGGCAAGGTCCGGGTGAAGACCCAGAAGTCAAAGAGTTAAGCTCATTTCATGTTCCAGGTACTTTCTGCTAAAGAAGCCTCACATCAGAAGGCTGTATCTTTTCTGAATGTGAGTTTAGACTGCTTTTGTGCTAATGCCTTTATATTGTGATTGTGAAGAGCTTTTTTTAAAGAGGAAGATAAATCTTACCCAAATCTGATAATCATTTTTAAAAATCTCTGCTCTGAGATTTATGTTGCTTTTTTTCTCCCTCCCCCAAGGAAAAAAAAAAAAAAAAAAAAAAAAAGAAGATAATCCTTTGCAACTAAAACTTGTAATGGGTCGTGGTCGCTCTGGAGGATGAGTCAATACTAAAGAAGCGGCCTCAGGAGGAATGTATTTCATGAACCAAGGAGCGACTGATCCTGGTGTATTGAGTACATCTCCCAGCTCTGAAACAGATGAAATGCAAAAAATTGACTGAGATACAAAAAAGGCGCCATGGACAATTTGTAACTGGAGAAAACTTCACACAGGAAGCAAGAGCCCCATGCATTAAGCATATAAACAAAACAAACAAACAAAAAAAGAGACGAATTATTACCCTCCACCATGAGATTGACAACCTGCCCTTCCCATGGAGTACAAGGTATTAGGCAAGATCTGCAAATCTACCAGGAAAGGCACAACTCAAATCCATGGTTGGAGGCAAAAGCCAGGAAAATTGTAGCATGGCATTAGAAATCATAGGTAATTCCAAAATAAGCCATGCATCAAGCAATAGCAGTATACCAAGGGATATGGTGGATTTCCCACTGATTGACATCCTCCAGCCAAAAGCGTGGTTGCTTCTCTGGAGGATATACTTCAGGTAGGCACAAGTTCTTGGCTCAGGCAAGGGAGTCACTGGAAGTAGATACAGAGCAAGCCCGACTGTCTGATCCATTCTGGCCTTCATGTATCTCTGAAATCTTCCACAGGGACTTGCCCTGGGATGCAAAAGACACATGGACTAAAGTCAAAGTGTTGGGTCAGCCATGTACATCTTTGTCCATGACTTCTCTCCCTCCTCCCAGCTGGGCAAAAGCAATCGAAGCTGTAGCCATCAAGCTGAGGGGCAGTTTGGTTAAAAACGCTGGTAATGCACTTCCAGTCCTTTCTTCAGAAGACCATGCGGTTTCTCAATGTGTGAGGCCAAAAAAGATGTGTGGCCCAGTGCACTCTTGACAAAAGCATAGATTCACTGAAGCTTACAATTAATATTTAATACCAACAAGTCTTCTGTGATGCTGTGCGGATGTAAATAAGTGGAGAGAACGTGATATTTACCCCACTATAAAACATTCATGAGAGCTAAGCTATTTACAAAAGCTAAATACGACACTGTATTTACTGTAGGTCACCTCCTAGGGTTAGAGATGAAAAGTTTTTGGTCTAATGGAAAGTAACATAATACACCATAATAACACAACCACTGTCTCGTCTGCAAAGAAATATCTCCTGGCTCCTTCTTTCTATTGCAATTACAGGTGGGTAAAGCCACTACAGGGGGAAAAAAATAATAATAAAACCCCCCAAACACAAAAGGAAAGGGTGCCTTAAGGAGATTCGATACCTTGGGCTTGTTTTACTGTGTGCTCTCCGTACTCATTGTTGAACACTGTCATGTTCATGCAGGAACTCAGGTCAGTATGTAGGATGACTTCACTTTAATTGAAGTTACACTATCCCAGGATTGCCAATTAAATATCAAAGTGCATTGAAGTGATCTGGAGCTTTCTTTCTACTCCAGTGTAATTCAAATTCCCCTTGAAAAGATTCCTTTGTATATACCAAAACCTGCAATCAATATAGGTGGTTAAATGGGATTGTCAAAACTTAAAATGCCAATACACTGGGAGTGAAGGCACTGATGCAAGTCTCATGGCATTAAGCTCAGGATTTATAGACCAGAATAGTTAGAAATTTGTTTCCACAAACTAACACCCACAGCAGATGCCCCACCAGCCAGCTGCATTATTCGCTATAAGTCTCAGAAATCACCAAAGAATTGTCAAAGCCAAAGCAGACTCCTGATTTAGGAAGCATTTGGTGAAGTTGTATTATAAAGACTAACAAAAAAATTGCTTAAAAGGGCACATTTATCTCAGAAGCCTGGATTTTTGTTTGGTTTGACATTCAAAAGCAAGCTGAAAAATCATGTGAGTAATTTCTAGGATGATAGGCACTTTTGGCGGAGCAACAATAAATGGAAAAAGGTGAAGAAGATTCAGTCTTTGGTGGATATGCAAAGAGAATATGTGTTATTGTGAGAAAATTAGAAATGGGTCAATGCCACTTACTTCTGTTTCTCCCTTACTTGCCTGAGTATTTTCCAGTTGCTGACTTCCAGATAGCAGTCTTCAGCCCTTTGAAATTTTTCCAGGGAAGGAAAATTTAGGATGGCCAGGTGGGTTGTTTGTTTACCATGAATTTAATAGATATGAAAATGATAGAATCTTAGAATCATGGAATCCTTCAGGCTGGAAAAGCCCCATGGGATCATCGAGTCCAACCCTCAGCCCGACTCTACAAAGTTCTCCCCTACCCCACATCCCCCACAGCTCATCCCAACGGCCCTGAAACCCCCCCAGGGATGGGGACTCCCCCCTCCCTGGGCAGCCTGTTCCACTCTCGGACCACTCTTGCTGGGAAACATTTTCTCCTCCTGCCCAGCCTGACCCTCCCCTGGGGCAGTTTCCAGCCGTTCCCTCTTGTCCTGTCCCTGATCCCCTGGGAGCAGAGCCCAGCCCCAGCCTCTCTGCAATGTCCTGTCAGGAGCTGCAGAGAGGGATGAGGGCTCCCCTCAGCCTCCTCCTCCTCACACTGAACACTCCCAGCTCCTTCCCTGGCTCCTCACAGGATTTATTCTCCAGCCCTTCCCCAGCCTCGTTGCCCTCCTCTGCCCTCGCTCCAGCCCCTCCAGATCTCTCTGGGATTGAGGTGCCCAGACCTGGACACAACGCTCCAGGTGTGACCTCACCAGTGCAGAGCACAGGGGACTGTCACCTCCCTGCTCCTGCTGGTCACACCAGTGCTGACACAAGCCAGGATGCCATTGGCTTTGTTGCCCACCCGGGCACACGCTGGCTCCTGTTCAGCTGCTTGTCACTGAGAACCCCCAGACCCTTCTCTCCCAGACAGCTCCAGCCACCCCTCCCCGAGCCTGTAGCCATGCAGGGGGTGGTTGTGGCCCAAGGGCAGGACCTGGCACTTCCCTTGTTGAAGATCATCATGAAGATAGATAGATGATCTTCATGATAGATAGATCTGAAAGTAATAGAATCTAAATCAAATCTAAAATAGTTCATTTGGAAGGGACCTCCAGTGATGATCTACTCCAACTGCCTTGGGACTGCAAAGATGACCGCCTTGTGCATTAGAGAGGATTTTGATAAAACAGTCATTAAAAATGGTAATAAATTAGTACCTAATATCATCCCTTCTCCTCACCTGTAGGAAATATCCAAGTAAAATGGGACCCCCAGCATATATTTGCCAAGTCCGCTTTCCCTACGAATCCCTTTCCCACAGCTGCCCCAAGGCATGTTGCTCCAACGAACAGCAGCATCCCCGTGTTGCTCTAGACCCCACCAAGTGACACTTTCTCTTACAGTCCCTGTGTGAGACCCTGCAGCCTTGTCACCTCCTCCATCTCCAGTGGACTGAACCTCAAGTACAGAAAGGACAGTACACACTGAGCAATGCAACACAAGCAGAGGGGCCACATCCTCAAAAAAACCCCACAACCTCCCACCCACATCAATGTGTTTGAAGTGCCAATGTATTTTTGTAGATCTAGGAGCAAGTGACTTGCCCAAGGTGACCCTATCTAGTCAGGGACAGAACCCCAAAGTGCTCTCCTCCTCCTGTTGTTAAGCTCTGCTCCCCATACGACCACCTATATATCAAACCAATGTTGGAACCAGTGACAAGATCATGAATAGAGACAGTAGGCTTTGACTAAGGCCTGAGATCTATCTATGGGGGCTGCTCTTGGGAGTAAATCTTACTACTGATATGCTCAGTGTGCGTACTTCAGGATAGATTACCTACCGCTGTGCCATGCGAATCCTTTGTGATATCTACTTACTGAACTGCCACAGAAACTAGTGAAGTTTCAGCGTGACCAACAAAAGACAATCCGTAAAAACAGGGAGGTCTGTGCAGTTTCAGAATTATTTAAGAAAAGAGAGCTCACCCCACCCCCTCAAAGTTTTCCACAAAGATTGGAATATTAGCCTTCATACCTGCCGTCTGGTGCTTCTCAAACCGTGGGCAGAGGGAGACTCTGCCACAAGAGGCCAACAGGAGAGCCTCCAACATTAACCTCCTTTGCAGACCAATGGTGGTGACATTTTGGACTCGAGTTTGGTGACGTTTGGGCCCGTTGGCAACACGGTGCAGGAGCTTTAGTAACCTTGATGCTCAGATATCTCATCCACGCCACGGTGATGTAGCTCAGCTGGATGGAGTCTCAATGAGTCTCAACACATCCTCCAACCAAAAGAGGTTGGACAACCTCTCTTGGTCAAACAGACAGTGGGAATGAAGTTCCCAAACACAGGTAGCTGGTGCCAGATGCCTTAAGACTACCCAAAACATCTCTAAAGGAGTGGCAGATTAAAGTCATGACCTCCAGGAGACATACCTTGAACGGCAGCTGGTGATCATGCTGGGTGCGTTGAGGCATCTCAAGTGTAAGTGAACGCCTGGGTTTTCACCTGAATTCAGCTCCAGGCCCTTCAGATTGTAGTCCAGTTATTGCCCACACAAGTGTGGTGTCTGGGACAAACTGGGGGGGACTCCTGGGCCACAGAGGAAGTGGCATTTACCTTTGAGAAGCCTGCACCAGAGGAAATAACTCCTTGTGGGGCAGCAGGATCCATGATGCCTACATAGAAAGCAGAGTGGTCTTTAATTCTCTTCTAATTTATTGTTAGAAGACATTTCTGAGAAGCAATGCACTTCTGGCAGTACTTATGGGTTTCTCATGTCTATACCGATTGCAACAAGATTTTTTTTATACAGAAATGGAAAAACTTTGTAGAATACTGAAGTGTCTCCTTTCAATTATTTTCATTTTATCTCAAGACATACTTTACTTCACGTGATCTTTTTAGTAGGAAAAACACCCCTAATTTAAATTTAGGGTTTTTTAGTTAAACGGTTGTCAGACTGACTTTTCCCCCATATCTAATTTCAAAAAGGTACAAAAATATTGGCTTTTCATCCAAATTTGGTAAAATGTAAATTTTGAAACTTAGAAGTTTTTAACAAAATGAAAAAAATATCTTTTCTCCAACCTGCTTTATGCACAAAGCAGCTCCCCAAAAATGAGATGCTCAAAAATATTGTAATTTGAAATTCTTGTCCCATGGCTCTGTTTTTGGGTCTCATTCCTCCCTGTTTATTGTTCTCTCAAAAGCTGCTCTGAAGCACATTCCTTCTGCATCACTTTCCCCTACGTTTCCACTTGTAATTTAGGGGAATTCAACTACAGAGAAACACTGGTACTGTTATCACTTGCTTTATTTGGGAATATTCAGAGTGTGGTTTATTCACAAGAAAGGAGAAAGTACCCTAAATGGAGTGGAAGAAGCATTTGGCCATAACAGTTCTGAAGTTTTCCTTCAAATGCCAGCTCAGGGAGTTTCTCTCATTACAAATCTTTCTGTAAGCCACTGAAAAACAACACTTCTCATTTCTGAGAGGTCAGTTAATGGGGTGCTGGTGATGGTTTGCTCAGCATCTGCTCCAGTTGTGAACAGCCTTTACCTGGGCGCAGCACCTACGCTGGCATTCCTGCAAATGAGCCCCAGTCAAGATACCAAGACACAAGAACATGGTGGTGTGGCACCTTGTGCTTACAGATAATTAGTGAAGAGATGATGATAAACACACCAAAATTGGTCGCAGAGTTCGCAGGTGGATGAAAGTGCTCCACAGCCCAGAAGACCAGCTCATAAGCTGGAGTTCCCCTGCCACATGTAGCCTGAAGATGTGCAGGATTTACCTCACTGTTCTTCCGTTCTGTGTGTTAACCCCACCCTGTACCCCACTCTGATACTCTCCCACTTTCTGTGGGAGGGAAGATTTCTGTCTTACCCTGTCCATCACCACCGTTAGGTTCACAACTATCAAGTTTCTCATGGAGTTAAACCTCATCAGAGGAGACAGGATGGAAGAGAAGACACTCCAAATTCCAGTTCCACCTCCAAGATATGGATAAACCTTATTTTTATCTTCCCATCCCCATCTTCCTTGTTTTACTGCCCCATGCAAAGATGAACAGGAAAGCCACTGCCTTTAAAAGGCTGATGACTAGAACTATGACATTATGAAATAGATAATGCAAAAAATGTTTAAATATCCTCCCTGCAGAGCTGTGCTGAGTAAGTCAGGTAATCACTAAGGGGTGCACAACCATTTTATGGGTCATCAAGTGATAAAGCTAATATGCTGCTTAAACTCCCCGGGAGAGAGGTCTCATTTGGTTGCATCAGGCCATTACACAGGGCTGTAAAAAATGCAATTGTTTGATTTGCCTAAATACAGGTGAGATGTAATAAAACCCCTTATTTGCCAACCCTTGCTGTGTTACGGCAATCTCAAAGCAGAGACTGACCTTTTTATTTGTCTGTGAAGCACTATCCTTACCTATAGTACCGTAGAAATAAAACTTAAGTATGTGTATGCATACACATAATCTATTAACGGTGTGGCGGAGAGGGGAATAAAAAGCAAAAGGGCTTTGCAAGATGAGGCCATGCAGATTGGGAAACGTGATTTCCTCGAGTTCACACCCGTATCTTCAGGCCTGGGGGAAGGGAGGGAAGAGGATAGGGGAGGGCGGTGTGCACTTGGTTAAAAGAGGAACGGATCTGAGCATCCTGAACGCTGGAGCAAAAAGGTCAAAGAGTGAGGAGTAAAAGCATTCACCAGTGCAGTGGGGGAGAAAGAGAAAAAGAGAAGGACCCCGAGAGCATTACATCTTGATCAAGGAATGACTGATAATATTCCAGCGCACCATCTTTCAGGCCCCTCGTTTGATGACAAAGCACGGCCAACATCCCACATCCATTATTCGCTTCCCTCCCCGAGGCGAGCGCATCAATAACGCTCCCTCTGCCTCTCGGTGCCGCGTCCCCCCGTCTGCGCCACGGCCGCTGCCGAGGGCTGGTGGGCATTTCCATACAGCCCGTGCGCATCATTACAGCCCACCAATCTTTCACCGCTCACGCAGCAGATCCTGCTGCTACACAGGAGCTGTGGTTTTAACCAGTTCCTCTCCTTCGGGGATGCTCTATCCATCCCAGGAGGCTTGCAGGGAGACCACAGGGGCTGCTCTTTTATCATGTAAGGTCCATCTCTCCTCCCTTTACACCTGATTACAGGTGGTGAAAAACCTTCACAAGCACTTTTTGTTTTGGTTTGGTTTATTTTTCATTCTCTCCACCTTTTAATTAACAAACACCCTCATTCTGCCTAGTTTGTCCAAGAGGATGAACAGTTTGGATTTGAATGCAAATATCTTCAAACACGTTGCCATAATTTGGCTGGATTAACAGTCTAGTTTGTTCGACTGACTGCTACTCTCCAAGAGCAGAGCTGGTTCCTGGCACACATGGTCCTGACAGCCTGCTGGACCACTCCAAGGCGGGGATGGCCTCGTTCGCGCTTCAATTTCCTTCAATTTCCAATTTCCTGTTTTATCAAACTCCTCACCTACCAAGTCAGGGTGAAGACAATAGTTCAGCTTGGAAAGGAGATGAGTTAAACACAGCACAGGGAGCCTGGTATGGATCTTCTGGACAGCATTTTAGAGGGGTGTTCAAACCCACAAGCACCAGCATTGAGGAATATTTTAAATTATTCACTATGGACATTCCCCAGAGCTGCAGATGGAGGGAGCTGCAGCTGAGATGTTGCTGTGATGGAGACAAGGAAGATACCAAGCAAGGGGAACAGACTTGGAAGATGTGTTGGTCAAAGCTGTGACTAACATGAGGTTAAGAAAAGATCTGAAACAGACTCAGTTACCCCCCTGGCTTCTCAACAGCCTTGAGTCACTCCTGGCAGTTCCTTCTGCATCTGTATTTTGCATTTATTCAGGCCAAAAAGGTGCAGCTTCAGGTGTGGTCAACATCAACGCAGAGGCAGCAGCCACCTGGCCAAAGCTGTAACAGAGCCACCCATGCCATGCCCAGTCTGAAACCAATTTGCCCCTACAAACTGGAGCCTGCAGCAAGTCTCTTTCTCCCTCTGCAGAAGTCAACGACTGCCTGACCTCTCCGCCTCTTCATCACGGGTGACCCAAGACGACGGCCGGTGGTGGAAAGCAGAACACACCTAAGAAAAGCAGCAGAAAGCTTTTCTTCAAATTACTGGTTCAAATCCCAGCAGGATCAGTGGTGGATTTGAAACTAGATCAGGTAAGTTCCAGGCAGCTTCGTGAGCTGCAGGAAAAGATTACTAAGTTCAAGTTCTTTAAAAATAAAAACTCAGCAAATCAGGAAAATTTCTGTCTCTTAACTGAGTCCCCTGCTCACTCTCAGGATAAATGGCAGCAATTCCAGGCAAATCAGCTGGTAACATCTGTAATGAACCTTTGACATTGTTACAAAATAAATAGCGATTTTTGGAAGTGAAGCATCCAAAAGATAGAAAGAGAAGGAGAGAAAAAAAAAAAAAAAAAGTTCCTGAAAACATCCCAGACCCACCAGGTTTGTTTGCTCTTGAAGGGAAGAAAGGGAGCTCAGCCCATTCCGCCTGCCTTTTCAATCACAGATGTGTCTACATGTCACGATTAGAGCCAGGACTCAGCCATCACACCATCAGCTCTACACACACCAAATCTTTCCCCTCTGGCAGGAAAAGATACGATATGTGGGACAAAAACCTGTACTTAACATGGAGGGCTGAGGGCCAGACACTCTCCAACCTGTTGCCTGCTCCAGGACAGGTTAGGAGGGAAAGGTCAGCTCCATCGAAGCAGACACAGCAAAGTAAGCCAGTTAATAGAAAACCTGTTTCTAATTGCTTGCTGTATTATAGCTGCACCTTCAACCACCTGAGACCACCAGGAACCCATTCAAAGCCTTGCTTCCCAGCTTACACATAAGCCTTTCATGTTTTATTATAACCCTGCCGATTTTTGCTTTCATTTATGTGTGAGAGAAAATGGCTGCTCTGCTAGCCTCTAACGCGCAAGGGGACTTTTTTCAGCCTTATTTCCACATACATTGCTTCCAGAAACCCCCAGCAGATCCCCTACGGATTCCTGCAGTCTGATGCTCAGTACAAAACTGGCTGTGTGTGGCCAGTGCCCCAGGGAGCAGGTTTTGCATCCTTTCGTGCTCTGTGTGCACATGGGTGACGAAACCATGCCGATGCTCTTCACATCTTGGTTGTGCTGTTTTTAAGTGCAGCCTATTATTTCAGTGCCTTACCTTCATGACTGCAGCAGCTACCAAGGCATGGAGGGGGTCCTCCAAGGAGACCCACGGGAGATCCCTGCACCGGCAGCTCTTACCGTGATCTCTCGCTCATGCCTAAATCCGTATCACACCAAGGGTGTGCTCCCTCCATCCCATCCCAGCCTCATCCCGTTCCCCCACGATGTGACTCGAGCAACGGGCCACGAAAGGTTTGGGATGCAAAATGTGGGGAGCAACCAGAGCCAGGCCCAGAGCTCCTCTCCTGACTCAGCCCCACAACATAATGGCTCTTGCCCATCAAAGTGTGACGTTGGGGGTTTAACTCCTGCTGGAAGCACCGTGAGCTGGCCGTTCTCTCCCCTGCTCCCCCAGCACCCCAACATCTAGGCTACCCAAAAGTATTTCTTTGGTGGGATGGCAGGTCCTGGCCCGATGTGGGAGGGAATTGCATTGCCTCCCCAGCCCTGGTCCCTGGGACGGAACACCTCTCCCCTGCGTGGTTCACCTTTCTCTTGACAGCCTACACATCTGACAGTTAATTCCTCATCACCGATTATTAATATTTCATAGCAGCAGTCAGCACTGGGACGCCACCGCGACGGCTGCTTCAGGAACGCGGGCGGACCGTCCTGATGGCCTGATCACTAAATGGGTGAGGGTCGCTCTGGCATCACGGCGCATTTTTTTGGCATAGGTCAAGGTTACAGCAAGGAGCACCTGCTGGCAGCAGCACCTTGCCCTCAGTTTTCAGGCAGACATGGTGGGAACACAGAGAATTACAGCCAAACCCAGCCACGCTCAGCGCTTAATCCTGGCTCAGCTGAGCCCCAGCCACCTTGTCTCTGCTTTTTTTTTTTTTTTATTTTCCCTGTTATTTAAATGATTTTGAGCAAGAAAGTAGGCCATGAAAAAGGGGGTAGCATTGTTTTAATAATTAGCAATTATGATCGCTGCAATATTAATTGCATATTTCCATAGCAAACACCCCCCTGGAGGGGAAAAGTGAGCGGTGGTTAGAGACCGCCGAAGCCTAAAACTGGAATTCCTGGGAACAGGGAGGGGGAAGAAAGGGAGAGAGAGAATGAACTTCTTACATTCAAGTAAATTACTACAGGGATTCCTTAGAAACCTTTAATTAGCCCTGCTCTGCTGTCGCATTGATTGGTCTGAAACTCATCAATTATTCAATGGCAGCAGCTCTTTCTCTCTCTTTTTTTCCCCCCTTCTTTTCATCCTTTAGGTGGAAGAGTCTGTTCTTAACCTGCTGGGGCGTTTCTGTTTCCATGCCATTGAGCCATGGGCCAGGAGACTCAGCTCGATTTTCAGAGTCCAGCTCAAACCCTACGGGGAGCTGGTCTGACCTTCACATCAGAGGATCAGGGTCCCATGCCCTTGCCTTGCTGGAGTTGTCTCTCCCTGGTGGGGTTGGTACAGTAAGAGGAGGCCCATGATGCTTTTCAGGGATCCTTCCTCATCCGTGGTTACTTTCCAGCTTGGGTAATTGCACACCAGCCTCCGAAAGTGGGGTTTTCCAGGGCACGAGGAGCTCCTCACCCCTGGCATCCCTGCAAGGTGACTGTCACTAGAGGGAGAGAAGGTGTCGTGGCCCCTCCCGTGTGAGGGATGTATTTTCACATGGGGACAGATGTTTTGGGGAAAGCAAGAGAAGGCGATCCACCAGACAGCCCTCATCAGCTCTGGGGGAAAGACAGGGCTGACCTGAATGTGTAGTTCACCACCCAAATTTGTCCTGGGAAGTTTAGAGCCCTGCATACAAGGCACTATTTCCACTGCTGATTTGTGGCTGGGAATCAGCGATATCCATCCCAAACTGGCCACTTTCTCCAAAAAGCAAGTTTCCACGTGTTCGCTTTCCAAACAGGGCACGGCCCTCATTTGCTCTCCCCTCTCGCACCAGCACTGTCCCAGCACCACCTTGCTGGGCTTATTTATTCCCCCAGCCCAGTAGCAAACCCCTCCTTGGTCTCTGTTGTTCACTTAGTGAAGTCACCATGGACTCGTCCCTCCCGGCAGAGCCGAGCCATAGGGACCGCTCGGCCACACACCGGAGCGTTGCGGATGAAGATGAACTGCAATGCTCAAAATTCGTCCCTGGCTGCCTCGCACTATTTAAAACTGTTAGGAGAACAGCTTTACTCACCATGTGTGTACACATATTACCCTGTGTGTTTTTCGATCCCACTTATCCCCGTGAATTTACTCTAAAAGCTGGCTTTTGGAGACCCCTACGTATGATGCAGCTTCACAGACTGTACGGCCGCGCTCTGCGGTGCAGCGATGCCAGCTCCCACACGGTGCAGAGGAGCAGTCGAACTGCAGCTTAGGAAAGCGATGAACTCGCTGGGAATACAGGGCACAGACCTAGGCAGGCTTATGTTTTTCAGGATTCGGTCTAAGACAGAAGCCTTTCATGGAATTTGTAACTTGGAGAAATTTTGTTTAGATGTGCAAGATTTGGTTGAGCCCAGATAATGTTTTTCCCTTAATAGGTGATGTTAATTTTTTTTTTTTAAAAAACCCACACTTTTTAATGGATTAAATGGAGCTGTGGGTTTTTTGCTTTTCCCAGGCTGAATGTAGTTTTTCTGTCCCCTCTTCTCCCCACACAACCACCTTCAGTCTCTCAGGAAGATAAGATACAAGATCTACTTCAGGGATACAAAAATCTATGGGGGGAAAACCCTAAATTCAAAGATTTGACTCTGCAGACAGCTCCAAAATCTACCAGGGGCAATGTGGGGCGGGCAGCACTGCAGGTCGGCACACGGGAAGTTCTCCTGGGCCAAACAGACCCTGCTCCCCATATTTGCAATAGCAGTGATAAAAATGAAGCCATTTGCATGGTGAAGCATCCAGAATTAATTTTCAAATCGTCACTCACCTAATTGAATGCAAACCATTAAAGCAAACGGCAATGACCGGCTTTTTGCAGAGTGTTTATCCATGAGTGGAGTCAGTTTTCCCCTATTCCAAACAAAACTCTGAAGAGACCTAAATAATATTGAGAGGAGACAACAACTTGGCAGCTAGCAAAAAAAAAAAAAAAAAAAAAAGACAGTTTTCACTGAAAACCCCTTTGTTTCAGGGAATCCCAGCAACCTCCTGCGCATTTTTGTAGTGCTAGGGTACCATTCATCTCACCTCCTTGAGGAAAACCCAGCAGGACTGCACAGACTGCCCTGGAAAATGGCTTGTTGAGACAAGCTCTCTCACCTTTTAGTGGAAACAGGCTGGAAAGGGTGACGATGACATTAGAATAATTTACCAAGAATTAAGCTAAAAGTGGGTACATGTGATCTAAGAGAAAAACTGAAATGCCAAACATGGGTGAACCCTCCAACCACCAATCATATGTCTCCTACTCCAGAAAAAAAAGTTGTATTTAAACCATCAGGGAGAGAAACTCAGGGCAGCAAAGCCCCTTCCTATAGATGCTGGCACAGAACAGAGCCACCCCAGTGCCCCTCCTGTCCAGAGCAACCAACATCCTCCCCACTGTCCCATGGATTGAGCTGAAATCTTCTCCCTTATTTTCTAGCCTCTGCAAAATTTTGGAGCAAAACAACTTGTCCAACCCATAAGCAATTAAAAAAAAATTCTTAAACTTAAGGATGTTTATTTTAGATTAAAGGCATGTTTAATTTGACCCTAGAGGTTTGGGATCAAATTTTTTCCAATGTGGAACTAGGGGCAAGGGCTTCACATTTTCAAATTAATTTTGGATAGTCTCAAAATACTATTTAAAAAATGCAAATATCCCATTTAGATTAACTTGCAATGGTACTTTTACCTCTAAATATTTGAAGCACATTTTTTTCTAGACAAAATTTGTTTAATTTTATGCTGTTTAGTGAATGGTTTTGTCCACCCCCAAGCCCCCCTTTTGACATGGAAATGATTTGTCTTCTCCCTCCTCCAGCTTTCATTCCCCTCTAATATGCTCCATAGCTGCTTTGCAGTTAAGCTTGTTTTAAAATCTGCTATTTAAAACAAAGAGGGGAATTAGTAATTCATATTGGTAACTCAAAAAAAAACCCCCCAAAATTGAAATTTATGACATTATCCAAAAATAGGACTTTCAGTACCTCAGAGGAGCCCATCTCCAAGCAGTGTGGATGGGCCTGGAAAGACTGGGAAGGTCGGGATGGTCCCACTGGGTACCACTAGGTCCCCTCGCTCCTACTCTCACATTCAGGGATAGCTGCAGAGAAGTCACTGCTGCATACAAGCAAGCAAAAAAAAAAAAAAAAATCCAAACCAAACAAAACCTGAACCCCTTGCCCCAAGAGGGGGATAAGAAATGATCTATTGACTATGAATTTAATTTATCTTACCACCTTCCTCGGTTTGAGCAGTTGCAAGAGCATCGCTCGCAATGCGCATACACATATTAGTCTGTGTATTTCCCATCCTACTTATCCCTGGGAATTTATTCTAAAGCTTGCTTTTGGAAACCCATAAGTATCACATAATTCGGAGGATTTGATGTTCTAGTCAATGTTTTGTCAAGTAGTTATTCTGCGAGCCCTGATATTGTGGAGAAAAATGTCCTTAAAAACACATATATAATTTTACTTATATATATAAAAATCAGAGCTATACAAAACACAAATACCCAGAAACACATGAGACATTTGGTTTGCCTATCTATGCAGGACAAGCATTTTGAGCCTATTTTACCCTAAAACAGGCAAAAACTGTGTCCTCTTGTTCAAGGCAGCTCTTCAAGATCACTACAGGCAGCCAGGCATGAATGTGCCACCCAGAAGTGGCAGAAGTGCTGCCAGTTAGAAACTTCTTTATTAAGGATAATAATTTATTTCCCTCTGTCGGAGAGCTGGAGCCCACATGCTCATCCCATCACCTGCCACAGCTGATGGGACATGGGAATTCCTCCGTATCCTGTGGTAAAAACCCTTTTAGAAGTCCTCAGAAATATTCTTACTGCAGGCTTTTTGAAAACAACTGGATTATTTTCTCTAGCTTTGAGGGTAGTAGGAGGGAAAAGGTGAGAGCTCTTTCCTGGTTCTCCATGTTCCACCGCCGCCTATTTGCCCTCTGAAGGCAAGGGAAGGGGAAAATAATCTAAAAATAATACTTTTTCTCAATTTTCGAACTTAGTTTCCTTTTTAAATTCCAAACATAGGTGGGAGTGTTGCTGTTTTCTGCAGAAAAAGAAGAGGCTACTCGATTTCTATTGAAGTCATGACACTACTTGAGAACTGACTGAAAGAGAATTGATCAGAAAACTAACGAAAAACATACTTCTACCTTTACAGCACACACCCCCCCCAACCCCTAAGGTGTCCTAAGAACAAGTTGTATTTTCAGGGATAGTATTTAATTGGATTTTTATGGGATAAATTGAAAGACATTTGCTTCGAGTCCAGTTTTGTCTTTTCTGGAGTAAATTAAATTTCCTGGTTTGAAAAAGAAAAAAAAGTCACTATTTTACATTTTCTCTCCCTTTTCACTTTGCAGTACCATGTGACTTTTAGAAACCTGTATTTTCAGTATAGACTTTGTTGCTATTCCCCTGTGAAATATATTCTGGGGGTCCCCAGGATGAAGTTGGCGGGGGAAAATAGGGTATCTTGAGGCTCTCTGGGATGCTGGGAAACTCCAGGGGGACACAACCACTTGCTTTGCTGGATAAAGTCCTGGTCTCACTGCAGGTCAGCTAACCCTGAAGGAAAAAAAACCAAATCACACTACCTTATAAATGGGGATGGCAGCATGTGAACTGCGGGGCAGAAATCAACTGCTGGTAAATTAAATTTTCATGCACTGGAAAGGTAAATGCAATCTCTTTAAATCCTTACCCCTCATCAGAGTGAAGGGTAAGGATTTAATTGTTGCTAATTTTGTTGCTATTTTTTTTTTAATTTGTTGCTAATTTTTTTAATCCCCTGATCAAGCCACCATTGATCCTGACACTTTCCATCATCGTCAGCCCTTCCCAAGAATACAAGTTTACACCCCAGCTGCACCAAGGAAGGATTGCACAGGCTACAGGCCCACGAAACTTGCTCAAAAGCACTTAGGAAGGTGGAAAAAGGGCTGAGAGGGAAAATAACCTTCTCATCCCCCAAAGAAACCTTTTTTTCCCTGGGACCAGCCTTGATGCCGCAGCCTTGTGTTGCAACGCAAGAGGGCAGGAACCAAAACTCCACCTGCCTCGCGATTTTTTTCCCTCCACTGGTGGGTTTAAGGCTGTATAACATACACGAGAAAAGGCTTTTTTTTTTTTTTTAATTTTAATTCAACCCCCGTCCCCCCCAGTTCCTTCCCTGTCACTAAAGCAAACACACGTACATGCACACTTGCCTTTAAGAGAGTGCTGGTTACTTCGCCCCTCTCCTCCTCCCCCAAATTTCAAGGAGAACATACAGCTCATGAAAATTTAATGCCATATGTAACAAAGCAAAATGAATATTTAATTGGGGCTTTTATGTGAAACCAGATAACAAAACCGGTTACACACACGAGAAAAAAAAAAAATAAAAATTAAGCCCCTCTAATGTTTGATAAAAACTGGTACTGAAGCAGTTAAGCTATTGGCAACAAGCGTCTCCTAATAAACACTCAGCTAATTCTGCAGGAAAAGCACTAATTAGAAAAGCAATAATAATCGGTGTAATTGCTCTAAATTACCCTCCTCACAGAGAAGTGTGTTTGGATACTGAAACGCAGCTGCTCCTGCTCCATCCAGGCGCTCGCAGCCAAGGATGCTCCGCTTTTCTCTGCTGCCCTCTCCAGGTCCAGGAAGGTGGAAGAGCTGTCACCTCTCACAACCCACGGAAAGACGGAGGGGAAATCCCGCACCCTGGCCACTGCCAGTGGAAGCAGAGCTCCCACAATACAACATCCCTTACGATGATCTCCTCTGCATTGGCTGTGGTGTAATTACGGCACTGCGAAGGCCACGCACCGTGCTGTGCTCTCATGCACACTTTGCTTCGTATCTCACAGACCTTCCCGGCAGCAGGATTTGGCTTTCATTACATAAAGTTAGTTTTGTAACGCTACATCGTTTTGCGGTTTGAACGGCTTTCCCATATACATCTGCATCGGCTCTGCACGGTGCAAAGTCCTTGGTAAATAAAAAGGTGGGTGGAGGTCCTCGGGGTTGGAGATTTCTGGGCCCCGGTGGCAGGGATGGCATGGCAAAGCCCTTGGCAGCTCGGCTTAAATGATCATTGAGGTCTCCTTCAGAGCTTGAATCTATGGAGGGCAGATGCGCAAGGACAACACCAAAATGTTCTCCAAAACTGGCCCCAAATGGTGTGGTATCTTAATTCACTTCCAGCAGCTCCCACTGCTATAGAAGAGATGGCTGGGGTGTTTGTTTGTTTGTTTGTTTGTTTTTTAAATTTAATTTCACTGATCTTGATGGAATCATTATAGAGGAAATCATTCCAGAAACAAAGTCAGATGGTTAGAGCCTGTCCCCAAATTTTCCCTTTAGCAGAAATGAGGAAAGCTAAAGCGTTGCTTTGGAGAGTCAAACCCCTCCTGAGCTCAGTTTAATCCCCTTACTTCGGCGGTCCTACTCCTCCTGCACCACAGCCTCAGAAAGCGGACAGTCACGCTCCAAGTTTCCCTGTGTAATTATGTTTAAATCCTCGTTGCTTCCATGCATGCTTCAGTGTTATTTATATTGGTTTAACGATCCATTAAACAAATACTGTACTTTGGGAAGTGCTACTTTGCTTATGAACAATTACAGTTTCTCCAGCATTCAGCGGTGATAACCACAAGGAAGAGGACTACGGTGTAGAGCTGGCCTGGAGTAGGGGCTTGGGGTTTTTGGGGGCGTGGGGAAGGGCTTTTAGCAATATTAATGTAACCCTTTCTGAGTTTGTGTGTTTTAAAAAAAATATTTTCAGGACATTCAGAAGGTTTGTTTGCTTGTTTATTTTAAAAAGATCTTCCTGTAGGAACCCATATTACTTGCAACCTGATCGCACTCAAGGCGGGTTTCCTACCTGGTAGGAGTTACTCAACTGGCACCCAATCTTGCAAATACTTCTAGAGTTTTGGTGCTGCAGACAGGCTCCAGGCAATGAAGCACATCCCCTGAGCAGACCTCACCTTCCTCATCACAGGCCCTGAGCATCCAGCCATGCCCACTGAAGCATGTCCCCATCATGACCATGTGTTTGGCCAAGAAGGGAAGACATGGCCCTGCCCCCCGTGGCAAGTTGCCTGGTTCTCAGCTGTCCTCAGCCCTGGGATGGCCATGGGGTGGGAAGGAGCCTACAGATGGGCTCCCAGAAAACTGGAGATGAACTGGGACCTTGGGAATGGGAAGCAACAGGTTTACCCCAAGAGGGTATTTGCAGGCAAGAGGCACAGTGAAGGAAACCCCGATGCAATGGAAGAGATGGGATTTGGGCTGCTGCTCTTCAAAGGCAGATTTCATCTAGATTAGCAATGAGATGTAACAGGCATGGTGGTACCTTCCAAGCCCACGAGTAATTTTAGCCTGTGATTAATTAATTTTTGAAAATTTCTAAATAGTCTTCAGTTGGGCAGTTGAGCTTGCTTTATCCTTACAGTTTGCTGCGTGAGTTAGCTCCCAGCGCAAGGGAGGAGGGTAAAAAGGAACTAGAGGGTACAGATGGGCAGAGACCACCCCATGGCAAGGAGGTGGATCTGGGGACATCAGGGGCACCTCCCCTGACCCTGACCCTGACAGCATCCAGGGCTGAGAGACCCCACGAGCACTGGCAGCAGCTCAGGTCTGCAGGAGCGGGGGAACGGTTTTGTGTTCCACCTAATTAGGGTGGCCAAATCTGCCAGAAACGCGTGCTGGCTCTTTCATGTGCCCGTTCACCCTTTAGTCTTTTCCAAGTGGTCTCTTGTGTCTTACGAGCTGCCTTATTGTGTTTGGTCTGGCGGAGTGGAAAATTTAATTTTAAACTAATTAGTTTCTAAGTTGCCGAATATCCTCAAATTACCAGGCATCACCTTTCCCAAAGGGGGAGAACAACATAACTCACCTGTATCCAACATTTGACACTGCTGAAGTCAAGAGCACAGAAACAAAGAATCCCCAATTGCTCATTGTCCTAGCTCAAAGGTCGAGAGTCATTTATGACAAAGCTCTAATTAATAGTTTATTACCCGTAACTGACCACAGTCTCTTTTGTTAGCATTTAATATTATTATCTAAAGGTTTGCTTTGAGTGCAGAATGAGATTATCTTTGAAATCAGCTTGTCCAGCTCTCTCCTTGGTCTTCAAACAAGGCTGCCCTCCAGCCTGTCGCTGCGGTGTGCCCTGAGCTCAGGCCTATTGGTGTCAGCAGCTTTTCACCTGACACCAAATCATTGACATGCCGTTGCTCTGATTACTTGGTCACTGAAAGGTCAGATGGATATAAATACTATTTTCCAATTATTCTTATAAATGGGTCAGTAGTCATGCAATGACCAGACAGCTCTTTAAAGCTAACAAGAGCAGCTATTACTATCTAAATTTAGTTTTTCAAGTTTATACAACATCTGCGTTACTCTGTCAGCATGCAGCAGTTTTCAAAAGATTATGCTGATGCTGGGTTTTTAACTTCTTGTGTTGTTTTTTTTTTTTTTCCTTTGGTGTTTTGAAAGGCATCAAAAGGAGAGCCCAGGCATCAGGGTGTGGACACAGCACCTGCCTTCAGGATGCTGACAATCTTCCACCTTCCCGGGATGGTTTGGGAAGGGGCTTCGGGCTGAAGTGGCACGTCGTTTTCATAGCACTAGTCCAAAGAGTCCTTTCTGCTGGCTGCTGACCTGAGCTGATCGCAATGCTGGGGACAGCCTAGGCAGATTTGGGAGGGAAGGGGCAAGAGGGGCTTTGCATTGAGCAGTGTGGTACCCAGTGGATGCTTTTTACCTTCCTTATGTCTCTGCACAGTCATGTAAGAGTTTAAGGCACTTCCAGAGGAGCATTATATATAACAGGTAGGTAGAGATCCTGCCGATTCCCATTTGAGACCTCTTGCTGCCATCACAGCACGTTGTGTGAGAAGGCGAGTGGGAAGGGGCCAGGCAGAGCAGCTGTGGGGGGCAGCCCCTACCCTAGAGACATTTTCTATGCTAGGAAAAGCTCCAACCTCCCCATTGCTGCCTTGATGCTGTTCCTGCATGTGGGGGATCTGCACAGGGTAAGAGAAGAGAAAAGTTATTCTAAGCAAATTTAAAAAAAAATAAAAATTCTGTGCTACCCACATCATCCTTTTTCATCTCACTTCTTGCCATAACATCTATTTGCTTCGTGTTGAATGTGCCACAAGGTCCCAGTAACAGCATTGATCACTGCAGGTCTACAGCAGATTCTTCCATTCTCTGTCAGTTAAGAAAGATAAGACAACTGGGGGTATAATAGCAAAAAGTATTCATAAGTTGAAGTGTTAACTTGGGGGTTGAACTGTTTTTTCCAACTGTAGCATTTAAAAGTGTATTTTTCCCTAGCAGAATTACATTAAAAATAAAAATTATTTGAAATAGGAAGAGTTATTTTCCTTTGAGAGTGTTTGAGATATTCCCCGAAGCTTTTCTTAAATCTCCCTCCTGTGGCCCACGCAGTTTGGTAGAATAGGTGGTAAGAATCTAAGAACTGTGGTTATTCATCAACAAGTTTCAGTTAAGAATGTTACCCCGAGTTTCCTTTAATGCAATGTGTCACGGATGACTGCATCTCCGTGACACAGGAGAAAACCCACGTCCTTGCCTGTTCCAGCAAGCCGTAGGAAGATACTGGTGGTATCGACAGAAAATGCCATCTGTGCTATGGAGAAAGGTACTTGCTCCAAATTGTGGTCATTGGTGGGTCTCGCCCCTTTCTCCGAGGGATGCTTTGGTACCAAGGCTTTTCCTGTGATCGAGTACTTCTGTCCCTCCGTTTTGCTTCAGGGGCTCTCACACTTGAACGCCCCACGCTACGCTCCCAAACTCCCCGTTACATCCACCCATGCCCCATTCTTACTCTCCTCCTGACGCCTCCAGCCGCCACCAGAAGCTGTGCCCACAGCTGAAGGGCTCACAGCCAGACCCAGCACCACTCGCAGGGCGACCACAGACACCCAGCTCACAGCTGTGCCACCACAGACCTCCCCGCCTGGTATGTGGAGAGGTTGATGATTGGCAGAAGTCATCCTCCAAGCACGCTGGGTGCATCACACTGCTCATCCTGTCACGGCATCCCCCAAAGCGGTACCCAAGCCCTGCGCAGACATTTCCTCTCAGGAGGGCACAGAGATGCTGTTGGTGAGCTCTTCCTGGGGACAGGGGACATCGGCTTTCACCTTAGGAAGGCCACATCACCAAAACATGATCCAGATGTCAGAAATCCCCGGATCCAGACCAGGCTCTCCCCATTCCCCGTTCTCTGCTGCCATCAGGTGGATGTTTGATTTTATTCAGGATAAAGCCGAAAAATCCCAGCGTTTTCCCCAGGTTTAACCGTCTTGGCCACAGGCAGTAGATTTCCTGGCCTTTGGTCATGCAGGCAGAGACATGGAAAGAGCCCCAGTATTTTCCCCCTTCCCAGGAACAAGCTGATTTTGGACATCACCGAGAGCTAGCAGGACCCAACAAGCAGCATTGTTGGGTCTTCAAGTCAGTGCTCTTGGAGCCAACCCTACCTGGCTGACTGGCATTTTTTACTGATCCCCTTAGCCATGCCATCAGCACCACCCTTGCAAATCCCACCCCAGTAGAGGCAAGATTGTAAGCAGTGACATGATTTAGCACTAGCACCCATCCTAGCATGACTCCAGGGCCAGGTGACTCCCTGCACACACTCCCTGCACATGCCTCTGGCATGGGACACCCAAGACAATGCAGGGCAGGGTTTGTGCTGAGCAGGACATCACAGCATTTTGGAGGTCTGGTTCTGGATGCGCTGGAAGTGAAGGTGCTGGCAGAGAAAGAAAAGCAATGCACCTCTTAATTTCCCAGCCAGCTTTGCAGAGATAACCGTCCAAAGGACCGCTCCTATCTAACACCACAAACACATCTTTACGACACGCCCTCCCACGCGACTTCTGAGAATTGCTTCAAACTGTGATATTTGTAAAGGTTTCTTGAATGTAGAAAACAGTAGCTAATTTAAAAGGTAAAAATCACTATTTTCCAAGCCACAGCAGCAGCGCTGAAAGCCCAGAGTATTACCTCAGTACTGAAATTTGGATAGACCGCATGCTTGTGCAGAAAAACTTTGGTAGTTTGATGGAGGAGTCAACTAACCTGATCCTGCTGAGACCCAGGATGCTGCCAAGATGTTTGGTGCTGATGAGGTATGACGTGAAGTGTCACCTATACGCAGGCCAATGTGTTATTTCTGTACCATAGTCAGCGACAACGGTTCCAACTCATTGACTAACCTCACACAGGGCTATACAAAACAAGCGCTAGGTGCGCTGCTTCCCCATCACCCCCAAGCATCCATCTCTGGTGCTTTATTCCTGGATCTTCCATTGCGTTTCAACTCTTTCCATCACTGAGGAAGTCACCAAGGAGAGTTTTCACCGATCACATCTCCCCTTGTCAGGCTGCATGCTCACTGGCTGGCCAGTAGATACTGGTTCACCAGTGGCAGACCAAACAAGAGAAACGTCAAGCGCTTTGCAGCAGGGTAGCGGTGTGGATCTTCCTCCTAGGTGGCCCTAGAAGACCCAACAAGATTGAGCATCCTCTGTTAAACATGACCTAAACTGGTGGGTGGTTTCAAAAGGCCAGGGGAGGGGAGAGCCTGGACTGACAACAGCACGGGCACAGTTGTTCGAACTGAAAAACCACAGGAGATGTTTTCAAGTTAGGCTGAAAAAGCACAAAGCAGCAAATCAGGATATTGAAGAATCACAGAATCATCTCGGTAGGAAAAGCCCTTGAAGCTCCTCCAGCCCAACCATGACCCTCACCCTGACCGTTCCCAACTCCCCCAGATCCCTCAGCGCTGGCTCAGCCCGACTCTTCAACCCCTCCAGGGATCCCGGGGACTCCCCCCTGCCCTGGGCAGCCCATTCCAACGCCCAACAGCCCCTTCTGCACAGAAATCCTTCCTCAGAGCCAGCCTGACCCTGCCCTGGGCAGCTTGAGGCCATTCCCTCGGGGCCTGGCGCTGGGGCCTTGGCTCCAGAGACTCATCCCCCCTCTCTGCCCCCTCCTGGCAGGGAGTTGCCGAGGGCCAGGAGGTCTCCCCTCAGCCTCCTCTTCTCCAGACTGAACTCCCCCAGTTCCCCCAGCTGCTCCTCATAAGACATAAGAAGGTATCTTAATTTTTAATTGATCATCTATGAGCCACCAAGCACTTTTCCTGTCTTGGTGCAAAGAGGATTTGGGAAAGCAACATGGCCACACAGTGCGGGAGCCAGCACCACTTCTTGAAGCACCAGCAGCACCTCGGCTGAGCCACAATCAGAGTGTGGCAAAGGCAACAGGAGAGAGAAAGAGAAAAGCAGCCACAGAAACTGGCTCCGACTTTCCGGTTACACAAAGTGCTCATGGCCTGAAAACCCTCTGTCAGCTCCTATTTTTCCTCTGCTCCCTAAGTAAATAGGATGTTCAGGCATTGACAAAAGACTATCAGCATAAAGCAAGGTTAAAAAAGCAATAATTCAGCCAGTTAACTGCACTCGTTGTTCCTTCCTATCTCTGCATTCTTGATAAACAAATTCATAACAAGATTTTACTGCTCCGTTCCCTGGAGCAGTCTATTAGTCTGTCGTTCAACATGCACTACCAGTCGAAGCCAAGCTCCCACAATACAATATCCCTTAAGATGATCTCCTTTGCATTCGCTATGATGTAATTATGCTAATTATCCATCCAGCTTTAATATCCTCATATTTTCCAGGAGGTTTATGATCAAACCTGTTCCTTTAATTTACTTTCCCTGCCATCGGAGCCAGGGTGTTTTGATGCGCTCTGCCACACGTACATCTCTCTGCGGGCTGTTACGGCTTGTCAAGGCCACGGGGAGCTCAGATATAACTTTGTCCTAGCTGACAAGAATTTTAAAAATTACTTCTCCTAACTAGCATTTAGCCAATGTTTGATGGCTTCTCCCATCTATAACATTACACCAATAATGCCCCTGCATTTCAAGGTTTCTTTTTTTTTTTTCTTACAGTGTAGTAAATTTCCCGGGAAACCTTCACATATTTACCCTTCCACTTGAAATGAAAGCCCTGCCTGTTAGATTAACATCTATCTGTACAGAAAAAAAAAAAAAAAGAAAAAGAAAAAAAAAAAAGCCCTAGAAATCTTGGAGGCCAGATCCTTCAGATCCTTACGGTTAAAATCAAACTGATATGTATTATAAAACCAATGCAGTGACTAAGAAGCTGGCCTTTCAATGTCTGGAATGAATTGCTTTAAATAACATATAAGAAAAAATATCATTTGACATTAAAAAAATCTCATTATCTTCCCGACTGCCTGAAATACAGAGTGGTTCAAACCCTACCAGAGCGGATGATAGAAAGTCCTTCTTGTTTAGTGGGTATTAGCTTACTTAGAAATATTTTCTTTCATGTTTGTAAAGTTTCAGTGCACGTGCTCTGCAGGATATGGGTTTTATTAGCTTTTTCAAGTTTTGCTGTGTGCTTTCTTTCTTTTAAAAAAAATAAAAGCTGAATTTTCATGGCTTGGGGCTACCACAAATTTTTCTCCCCATTAGATGTGATTTAAATACCAGGAACAGTTGGCCATAAACATAGTAAAATAACCAAACATGGCCCAGATCCCTTTTACAGAGGGTTTTTTGGTGTGCATCATTTCCATAAATTCCTGGTGTGTGTGGTGGCCTTCGGTACTTTTGTAATTTGAAGGCATTTTCACAAACTATTTCCTGTTTTTACTTCCCTTCTTTGTTACTGTTTAGCTGAATTGCCTCATGTCATGTGAGAAAAATTATGTTTTTTGCAGTATTTTATAGATTTGTCCATGGGCTGTGCAGAGGGTTTGCGCTGCGAGCTGGGTGTCTCCCTGCAGCAGGCCCAGTGCAGCTCTGGAGAGATGGGAATGGTGTGGTGGCTTCTGTAGAGCCCGGACCAGCACCAGAGCGACCACACCTCAGCGCATGGATGGATGAAGGTCCCTCGCACCTCTGTCATTTTCCTCTCAGATACAGAAATGCAGCTCAAGCAAGCAGGTGGGGATAGGCTCATCAGCATGTTCCCGGTGTTGCTTTGTTCACCCATGCTGGATTTTATCTTCAAGTGACAATCCCAGCCATTTCCCTGCATTGTTAATTCAAAGGGCCGACCATCAGTCCTCCACCCCAAAACGCAACCACCACGCTGCTCAGCCCAACACTTGCAGCTGCCTCGGGACTTCAGAGACAGGACACTGCTTGGAGAAGATACAGAAGATGATCCATAATGCATGTGACAGAGGGAAGCACCTTGGCTCCTTCAACTTGAATGAGAGGATGAGCTTGGCAGTGGAGGCACCTCAGCAATACAGCACAAGCCTCAACACACCCTCCTCACCTTTTGAATTGCCAAATTCTTACCTGGTAGTTGCCGGTGACCCACCAGAAAGACATACAAGTGAGAGAACTTTCTTAACCCTACCTGCATGAAGGGTGTGAGTGTCCTAGAGGTTTGTGGAAGGAAATAAGATCATCCCTTGGCTTAATTAAGCAGTCTTAAGAGAAAAATGTGTGTAGACTCTGAAGGAGCACTCTTCCTTGAGAGTTAAGCTGTGTCAGTCATGTGGAGTCAGGTTTCCTCCATCCTCCCACCACATGTTAAGAAAACAGATGAAGGAAACAGATGCCCAACCCACAACTAGACATGGGGACAAAACGAATCTTAAAAGAGTCGAAGGGGAAACCCAGGCTGCTGGCTCCACCAGGTATCCCAAAATATAAGCTGTAACAGAGAAAGGGAATAGCTGCTCCTAAGAAACATTCCTTCCCCATCTTTGACCTCTAGTACTTCACGGGGGGAGAAGTCATCAAGTAGACCTGCAGGACATCCCAGCTGTGAGGAACGCAGCTTCGGAATGAATCAAGTGGTCAAATCTCTGTCTCAGGTCAGGGATTGTCCCAGATGGATTACATGGACCTCAACAGTATTTACCAGACTGTGATATGATGACTGTCTCCAAACTGCTTCACTGACCAGAATCACCAGAGCATCATTCTTCTTCAGATCTTCACAGAGAGATAGCAAAGCTCAGGAGATCAACTCCAGGAGCAGTTCAGCCATGCAATCTGAAACATCTCAGAAAGACCCTGGGCATGAACCTACCCAAAAGAAGCAGTACCAATGCTTCCCGGTCACATGGGAAATAAGCAGGCTGGGTTTATTTACATCAAGCTAACACCACATCACATGCCTTTGAAATAATTTCAAAATATATCTCCTACCTGCAGGGGAAAGAAGCAAAACTCAACTCCTAGAGCGTTCAAGGACAAGCAGGAGGGGAGCTGCTGAGACAAGCAAATCCTGTTGTGTTTACACCAAACCCACAGGGAAATTGGGACTGCCTGACAGAGAAAAAGGTAATCTTTTTGATATAGCAAACTGTGCCTGACAGACCAGAAAGCTTTGCATGAATGCCTTTTAAAACAGCCCAGAGCTTTAGGGCATGAATGTGAAATTTCTGTGTCTACTGGGACTATACCAAGGCTACTGAAGTTGCCTGTATCAGCTACTCCAACCAGAGAAGATGGTGTTTGCTAACGCTAACCTGGGGACAGACAGGCTTTTGTTCCCAACCACTGAATGAGTCTTGCCACAGCACGAATGGTGACCAGGTTGTTGTGGGAAAGCCTGGCAAGAGAGTAAAGAGAGTGCAGCTCCATCTGGGAACACCTGAAGCAAAGCTCATATACGGAACCTCATGTGAAGAACAAAGACCATGTGCCCAAGAGCGACAGACACCATCTGACCGTGGTGGCTGACTGGGACAACTTGCAGAATTAAGTTTAGTACAGTGGAAAACATGCCCACAGGAAGTCAAGGCTGTCTTGCTAGGGAGTCACAAGATGCTCTGACAAACTCCATTCTCACAATAATACATGATTCCAACCAAGCTTGGCACCTACCCAAGACCACAAGGTCTTACCTGCAGCCACTGCAGGATGTCTGCGAAACATGTGTTTTTTTGGCCTTTTCCCAGATTCTAGCCGTACTAGGCTTTGTGAGACCTAGGATTTAGCACAAACCATCTCAAGAGGGGAAAATGATGCCTCTCGATGCAGAACAAGATTGCTTCCCCAAGTTGTAAGATAATGAGGCCGGAGAGTTAAATAATAGCGTAGCACAACATTTTTGAAAGACAAGACAGTCCTGTTGTTAGAAGGTAGGGAGAAGAATGTAAACCATGAAGGGGTTTAGAAGAGGCCTGAATTCATACAACAGCTTTAAGAGAAATGCTCACATCCGAACAGAAGTCACTGTGCTGTATATAACAACAGCTGGAGGAACTCTAGAATTGAATGCCTGCCCTATGTGGAGAGAGTCAGATCATTTTCTTGTTAGATGGGAAAGGAAAATCCAAAGTGAGAAAGAAAGACTTGTCAGAAAAAATTTATTTTGAAATTGCTGGAGACACAAGGGGGGACATAAGCTCAGGGAGGTTGGTTGGCTTGAAAGATGACCAAGGGACCAAACTGCTTGTTTTGCTTTTATTCAACAGTCCCACATAACCAACACTTTTCCATGCAACATTTCAACTGTCAGAAGTGGCTTTTTCTTTTTAATCCAAAGCTAAAATTTGGTTGCTTCTCTTGTATAGATTGAAAACTTATGATCTAGCACTATTCAAAGGCTTTCTTGATATTTTAAGTTCCTTAAAACAATACAAAGGTACCCCTCTTTATTTTATTTTTTTAATTAGTAATTTTCAAGAGGTTATTTTCAATGCCACACTAAGGCCAATGTGCTAATTTGTTTTTGTTCTTTCAAACTTCTTCACTCTTACAAGCACCACATTATATTTAAAACCCTGCTAGCAGTGAAACAGCATGTGTCACTGGTCATTCTCACCCACCTTCTCTGTGAGATGAGAAGCACATAGACTGTTTATCAGATTGCTTTGGAAACATGCATTGGGTTGATGCCGAAGGTCAAATGAGCTTCTCTTACAGAAGAAATCAAGGTCAGTGAGGGTCCTCAGGCCTTGTGCAAAGTAACTTTGCCCTTACAGTAAGCAAGGGCAGCTTGCAGTAGTGCCACATCTGCAAATTCCGAGACTACTAAGAACAAAAATAGTCGGTCAACTGATGTACAACTAGTTTCATAAATATCAACACCTGTTTCTCATTATTTTGACTCTTTGAAGAAGATACTTTCCTATTTCAGCTGGTCAGAAGGCCAACCCCATCTTGAGTTGCAGTCTGGTCATAGTACCTCCAGCACCGTCTCATTAACTTAGGGCAAGAGAGACCCTCTGGTGGGTCTCACTGGGCTGAAACCAGACCGGGGACACAGAGCAGAATACATCTCTGTAGTCATATACAAGTCACTTCAAAGTCTCCATGACTCAGAGCCATAGGCTGCCAATGGTGGTACCCTGTCAAAAAATACTGTGGCTTAGTGAAATCTGCCTGAGGTCGGAAGGCAGGAAGATATGGGTTTTAATGCTGGTTCTGCAAATGCATCATTGGGTGACGGCGAGCAAGAAGTTCCCCAGGAGCTTAAACTTATTTGAAAGTACGTAGGGTTGCCACACATGAGAAGTACCTGAGGACTCCGGCAAAACAAGGGTATAAAATACTACGCACTGACTGTACTTATCTGCTTTCCATCTGTACACAGATACTGTTCATCACACTAACTCTGCCTCCCTTGGCACTCCTCCACACAAACATTTAACAGATCATTTTCCCTTTACTCCTCCATAGCTGTGGAGGTTTGACACCCGCGCTGAGAGAATCTGATGCCTCTGCTGTATAAAACAACCCATGCAAGCACCTTTTAAGGGAGCGAGGCTGAGAAAAGAGATATCTTTTTTTTAAAAAAAACCTTCTGAAATTATGATCATGTTACCTCCATCATATTCAATATCAGTATTTCATCCCTTTTGAATCCTCACACTTAATTAGTTCTTTTCTGTGAAGAAGAGGTTCTAAAGGACTTGGCTTGTGATAAGAGTTGACACTGTCTTGACCACACAGATAACAAGAACTCAAGCTACAAAAGATTACAGACTGCTCAGTGAGAGGCCAGGTTTCATCAAGCCAGCTAGAGCATGGGACACTTAAGAATATTGGAAGAGGAGGAATAGCTCCCATACACCTTGAAAAGTACAGTTTAAAAATCATTAGCTTTAAAATTAGCTCGATCATGGGCTTGGGGAGAAGTCTCTTAGCCAGAGCTCCATAGCTGCAGAGATGCCAATATCAGTATTTGATATATGAATTTTGGAACCACCTCTTAGAACACCCAGTGCCATGGGAAGAAGTCCACCAATTCCTCCCTGCTCTCCCACCATTTTAATCCAGCTACATGTTTAACTTAACTAGTTATTTTTCAAGGATTGGGCCTAATATTAAAGAAATCCAAATGCATTTCAGTACTGAGCTAACTCATTAAACTGGCTTTTGACGTGCTCCTAGCAAATTTAGCCTACAAGGAGCCTCTGCATGCAGACTGGAGGTCCTCAAGCCAGCATGTGAACCACAGTCAAAAAAGTCAGTTAATACGTTGCCATCTGTCTTTGTTAGCCACCCAGTTAGGTGTAACAGTCCTAACGTCAGCAATTGGTGTGACCAGCGTTACTTACTGGAGTGCTAATTAACAGTGCATTAGTTCTTCTAAATATACCCGGATCTTCTGACAGCACCACACAAGGGGGATTGAGGAAAGGCAGGGGAAGAAGCATCTTTGCTTCCCCTAGGTCAGAGATCCAACCTCCTAAAATCCTGCTCATCCCTCCCCAGTGTCACGATAAGTCATTCTTTCTGGTCATTTAAACGTCTCAGCTCTCAGAGAGCATCCAGGGGAAACACTGGGTATAAACACGATGCCCACAACTTTACAGTTGCCTCCTGGTTCCCTAACAAAAGACAGCACTTAGGAGTTTGGACTCCAAATAGTGTCTGCCCATGTGTAAATTGGCCACAGCTCTACTGACAGCGGGTAGAGCGGAGAGAACACACAAATTATGGTCATTATCACCTAATTATGGTATTACTACAGTAGCATCAGTAGCAAAGCTTCCTGTTAGTCCCCCTCGATTTCAACCAGATGATCAGAAATAAGGTCTGAGAGGGCACGTGTCAATGCACACGTGAGAAACGGGACTACTGAGCTTTAGCTTGGACCCCTGAGATGGTACCAAGGCCAGAACTGCCTTCTCAGATGCACCAAGTTCATTTCATACATCACACAAAACTAGTAAGTCAACTGAAGGCTGGTCTGTTTTCAAGTGTTTTCACTAGAGACAGGACACCTTTGTCATACTGTTTATCAGCCAAACAAAACTACACATGTCTGTTGACACAACAAACAAAATGTAATACACATTTGTGATGAAGTGTTCTACACTTGAAATTAAACCCTCTTCGAGCTTCACTTCAGCTAGGCTTCAGTCCACCAACCAGGCAAGTCTCAGCCCAGTCCTCTCAATCCAAACAAAATTATTTTACTGTTACTTGCACACTAAATTCCTTTCCAACCTCCTCCCTTTTAAAAAATAGATAACTTTGAATCTGTTTTTATTTCTCTCTTTCTAATGAGACTTCCTGCTATTGGCAAATAAGAATTTTAGAAAAATCCTCTTTAATATTCTTCCTCAGGGCCTCAGAAGAGGATAGTTTTCTCCACAGCTAAGAAGCATAGCTGCTGTTTGTCATGCAAAAATCCAGTACCTTTGGATTTAAGTGGTTTTAGAATGAAATTAGGAGATGAAGCAGTCTTGCAGAGTTTCAGTAAGTCAGACTTTCTGCTAGGTCCCTAAAAAAAACCCTCCCCCTCTCAAAAACCCACAAGACACCTTCATTCCACTGGATGAGATGTACTATTTGCTGAGGAGCAGCTGAACACTCTTAAGGATTGTCTGAGCATCGTCATTTCTTCTCTAGCATGAAAATTCATTTAGGTACTACAAGCAAGCCTCTTCCCACTGTGATCGTGGGCTTTTTTTGCTCTTACTATGTGTTTGTAAGACTGCTTCTCTTTGTGATCAGCTAACAGTCTCTTCCACCCTGTGCCAGGCTGCGGGTCAAGTAGTGTCAGTTCTTCAGTCTTGAGCTCAAGTTGCTTCCAAAGGGATTATAGCGAGCCTTAGCTTTGACAAGAGATGCAAAACCAGATCTGTGCTTCCCTCAGCCCGATTTCCATAGTCTCCTTTTGTGCTCCAATTCTTTGAGTCGTAACAAAAGGAAAACTAGTTTTAAGATCTTTAACTAGCAGATACATATCAAGAGCGTTCAGATAACTGGTAAGGGTGCTTTTGTGACCGTGTATCATTGCTGAAGCTGAGCATCAGCCACTCTTTCATTTCTTTCAGCTCCACCACTTTTCCTGTTCTACTAAACTTCAGTATTCCTCAGCCCTGGCTCTTTGCCCATTTTGATTCCATATGCTGCACAAACCTCAAAGTCTGAGTACGTTATGAAGATAGTTTCCCCTCACATCAGTACTAACATCAGCGTTGCTAATAGCTGTGGTTTTTCCTCCCATTGGACTCTCATACTTCTGAAGCTGTAAAAGAAAAGATAGTGTACTTGTCTAGAAGGGGATTATTGTTCCTAAATTAATGTTATCTTGTCCAAGGCTTAACTACAAAAAGAGACGGTTTACGTTGGTGTACAATGAATGTATGTGTACATACCGATGTATGACAGTTCCTCATCCAAACAACAATTTCATCTGTTCTCCAATACTAGTTTTTTTTTTCCAGATCCTTGTCTACCAAAGTCAGTGTTCTCTGTTACAGCAGATCACTTACAAAAAAATAAATGCAACTAACTGTGAAATCCATTCTCCACCGTTAGACAGCTGTCTGGCTAGTAAACATTCATTCCACCCTCAAGTGGATCTTGTTGAGCTTTTACCCAGCTACAGTGGCAGCAGAGACAATCCCAAGCTTCACCTGCCTTTGCTAGCTTTGGAAACAAGCACAGCACAGGCACACAGCACAACTTGGTGTGGGTCCCTAAGAAATATCACTAGGACCTGTACCTGAACTAACATCCCCTCTGACAGTACACAGTCCTCCGTGTGGCATCACTTGGATTTCCTCCGGCTCACAAGCGTCAGCACTGCCTACTGCTCTTTCGTGGCAAGATAAATTTTGCTCTTCTCAGATCTTCAGAAGGATCAGACCCTGCTTCTCTCCTGAGATGCCTGCTTCTGCTGCCCGAGGCTTTTTTGTTTTTTTGGTTTTTATTAACCACAGTGATCCCACAGGAAAAAAAAAAATACACCAACACTCAGCTGTGAAAGCCCTAGGGGGTCCATGCTGAATAACCCCCCAGCCAAACCTCAACATCTTAAGCACATCTTTTTCTCAGCCTCTTTGTGAATCCTACAGATCAACTCTTCAAGGACATGCAACACAAACACAAGAGAGAGGACTTCTGAAGTGTTTCTAAATTCATTATGCATTAGTTTTATTTCAAAGTCAGTCATGGATCTAGACAACTTAAGCTTACCTGTATACTATTCCCTATCTAACTGTTTTGTATTTCTGAATAATTTGGAGTGCACAGCAGATAACCTTGGGGAGTCTGCAATTCCCAGCTCCAGAATATGGCTCTACAGCTTGACCTGCCTCTACTCCAGCTTCCTTGTAAACTGGTTGCATGCTTGAGGCTCCAGCCTCCCTGTCTTGTTATTCCTCGATCAAAGGTGACCAACCACCTAGACAGTTCCTTTCAAAGATTAAATAAGAACTGACAGACAGCACCTATCGCTTCACCCTAAGACAAACTGCAACCGCTGGCAATCTAAGCTTTTCTGTGCTTGCTGCCACAAAAGTTGTTCTTGATATTTTACTTCAAAATGAAAAGGCAAGACTTTAAAGCAAAGATAAATTTTAAAATCAAACGGAATTTGCAGCCTCAGGTACACATTGCTCATAAGCTCAATTAATTCCTGAGGCATACATGAATTTTTTATGATACCTTACTACAGCTTTAGATGAGCAAATAGCTAGATGCTGTTAACAGAAAAATCAAGAGCAACAGAAGCTTTGTTCCAGCTTCTCCTGTTGTAAATTAAAAGAAAAAAAACAGTAGGGCTGGAGCATGTATGTCCATCGCCGCTTTGGATCCTATTTCAAAAGGAACAGGACTAGCAAGTGGGCTTTACTGAATCCATTCTGACGAGAGCTTCTACATGGGGGAAACGGATCAAGAGCACCGAGGTCTGACATCTTCACATCCATTATTTATCATTCATTTTTCTTCTGCCAAATAACTAGATTTAAACCTGATTACAGTTAATGAAACAACAGCTAATGTAACATCAAAGACTGTTCTCAGCTTTGAAGCCTTGATTCTAGTTTTAGTAGCTGTGACAATCTAGTACTAGAAACTCACTCCACAGACTCTGCTTTCCCAAGAGAAGAAACAGCAATCTTAATTCAAGAAATTTTTACCCAAGAGAGAGATGGAAGAGGATCAACATGACTGAAGGTTATTTTTAAACAGCCTCCTTTAATACAGTTTATGATGGTTATTTAGTAGCCAAGCTTAAGTGGTCAGGGAAACAGACATTTCATTAACATTTTCTTAACAGGAATAAACTTTCAAAACAGTTGTAATTTAATTCTGTGAGCAGGTCCTTCTAGAAGCACTTTCTAATACAGCTGGCATGTTACTCGCTATGTGTAATTCTTCTAAGGAAGACAGTACCTCACTGACTCTTCAGAGCTAGTATTGAAGCTTCAGTGTCCCCAAAATTAGGTTACAGTCAAACTTGTTTTGGTAAAAGGAACACTGCTTCATACTCAAGTAAAACACTGTGTGGGTGGAGTATAGTGAAATCCTGTATTTCACAATATTTTAACTCAAAACCCAGCTGCAGTAAAATTTCAGTTTGCAATGCTAAAAAAAGCTGTAACCACAATGAAGTATGACAAGTTTGAAGGTTAAAACAAAACACTTACAGTTCACTGTGCCAACAATTTAGAGCTGCAGATGATTATCAAACCTTCAAACTTCACACCCTCCCACTTCAACATGAAAAGTCAAGTTGGACACATGGAAATAAAAAGCTTAGTGAAGGTTGCAATTTCTAGTTTTTACTGTGTAAATTAGTTTAAAGCTATTATTCCTAAACATCTAAGCTGACTACTTTGATAGGAACCAAGAACCTTTTAAGGCAGGTATTCATATTTACACTTTATGCATTTAAATCAGGCACCTCAGCCAGCTGCCTCAGCTCTCTACCAGAGAGCAATTCAGAGCCCCAAATTCAGACTCTACCTCTCCCTGCTGACTATATAGGGAGTCTGAAGTTGAACTATTTAAGCTGCTTGTCTGCAATCACTCTCAGGGAGGTTAAGTTCTGATTAAGCACAACATCCTGAATAAGAACAAGAAAACACCACAGCACTCACAATGTTCTAGATTTGTGTAACAGCACCTGGAAGCCAAAGGATCTGAGCAAAACACTAAGTAACAGTAGAGCATTCCTGTTGCTTACCACCTAGATAGGAAACACACACAAAAGAAAGGAGGAAATAGAGAGAGATGGTTCTTTACTAGCAATTCTCAACAGTTTAAAGGTGCCATGGTCCAGGCATTCGACACTGTTCTCAAAGCTTCAGCCCTGGAAAAACTGCTAAATGTCACTGTTGTTTCTTTGGAGGGGGAAGGGTTCCGAAATGTCAGCTCAGGGCATCCAAGCTGCTAAAAGGCAATTCAAAAAATAATTTATAGGCTTGGGTGTTTACATCAACTACCTGGTTTTTGATTACTTGGCTTTGGCAGTATTATGAAAATCAACCTCAGTCAGGGCTAGTGATGAGGGAGATCAGAACCCAGGCACATGGAATCCCAATCCAAACTTAAATCAACAGTTATATGCAGAGTTCTTCCAGTTTCATGATACAGATAAGCAGCTGGCTACTCAAAGTACCAAGCAGGGGGTACTCAAATGGAGGTAAGTATTTTACTGAACAGAATGGCCTAACTGAAAACAATAATTTACTTTACATTTGTACTCTGGATATCGGTACTCTGACTGTCAGAACAGCAGAGGGATGAAGTCACATTCCTTAAGTACCACAGGCATTCTACATTACGATGCTTTGAGCAGTCACTGGTCAGATTTGAGGAAGAGCAGAACAGTGGGATAAGTCAGAAGGGCACTGGATTAAGAAACAGGAGTAGGTTAAAGTTACTCAAGAACTGCCAAAGGCACTTAAATGAAATACAGGCAAGCAAACATTTTGAAGGCAATAAGCTCCCTTATTCCACTAAGCTGTGGCTGAAACAGTAATGTCAGTCGAGAATATTTCAGAGGTACTAACAGAAGTCAAAATAGTGAGTTATACAGACTGATGGCCTCGCACACTGGCAGCACCTCAGGTCCACAGATAATGTCTTCAGTGTCCTTGTGTGAAAAGGACTGAAAGCACACACCAAAAAAAGGGCAGTCAAGGTTATTACCATGTTCAAGGTCAAGAAGATAATATAGCCATAGTGAAAGAACACATGTAGAAATCCACAGTAAGGACACTACAGAATTAGGTCACCCAACTGATTCAAGTTGCAACCTGCCCATAAATGCAACAGAATCTTTCACCCAGACAAGTTGTTCTTATCTGACTGTTTGGCAGGTGAAAGTAAACATCAGAGCTAGTAGGATGCAATTTGATTGTGGTAGAAAAAAAAAAAACACAACAAAAAAAACACCTGCTTTAATAAACTCCGTATCACTGAACGCACACGGATCCAGAACCTCCACCGTAGGTGTATAAGAAGCAGTTTTAACATCTAACCGCACCTTTCCAGCCACAACACGCAGGACACTTGTGCCATTCATTTGGGTGGATTAGAATGATTCCTAACCTTCCACAGAAAACACATGCAGCGATTAATAAAAAAGAACAACCATCATGAGAATTAAAACTTTTATTAGTGTATTCACATATTAGGCAAATGCAACACGCATGAAGCTTATTTCTTAGGTTCACAAGTTCTACCAATACATTAGTCTACTGGTAAAACTAGCACAAACTGGTAACTGCTTTGCCAATTTTTTTAAAGGTGTCCGGCTCACTTTTCCAAGGCTTGATTTTTGGTATTGCTTCTATGCCCTAGTCGTTACGGCATAAAAATATCCATCACTATCATCAATTCATTCAACTGATTAAAAGCTGTAACACTGGCCACATTTTATTCTCAAAGCTAAGTTATCACTAGCTGTACTTACAAAGTACAGTACTAGTGTAATGGATGAAACAATGGGAAAAAACAGACAAAGGCAATCCTGCTACTGCCACAATAACAAAAGAATGACAGACAGCTAGATCACAAGATTGTTAGTAAGATGTATATTTTTCAAGTCAGAATAACCCTTCTATACAGTTTCCCAACCCTTCCCCAACCCAGACTTATTTGTAGAATATATTTCAGAATATTTTTAATATGGTGCAGCTGTAGTGTCCAAGGGTTCACAATAACATGCACTGTCACGAAGAACCTAGAAGTCCTCCTTCGCTGGTCATACCTCAGCAACCACTATCCTAGAGGTTTTGCAGAAGCAACTACTTTTAATAACAAGGCCCGTTATGACATAATGAATGCGTATGATCTGGTATGTAAGTAAGCTATACAAAGCCACTCAGATCAGAAATTTAAATTGTTACTGAAATATGTTAAGAAGCTGCATCTATTTAAAACCTATACGAAAGAGTCTAGTTTACCCTGGGAATAGATTTTTCAAGGTATTTGGCTCCAGAAGCTAAAACCCATGATTTTTAGTGACATCTGTTTAATGAAAAAATACAGATGCAAGAGGTAAGCCAATAACCTTGCATACTTAATGCAGTATCCAATGTTACAGTAAATTCTAATTCTATGAGAAAAGCTACTGTGTTCCATGATTCAAGGTACAAAAACATCACTAATTATATCTGTGCCAGCAATATTGCTGGCAACAGATGCATCAACTCAGATGGGTAGGGAAAAGTAGACTCCTAGTGTGATGGATACCTGGAATTTATAATATGAATTCATTTTAGGCCCCATTAAGCATATAAAGTGTCTTAAGATTTCACAGATGAATCTTAGGACATTTCTTTCCCTTCCAATGGAGGGATTTTCTTTTTCTTTAAGAAGGCAGCAAAAAGGTAAGCTTTTCTACAAGGAAAGTCTGCTTTTTATGTTTAGGACAACTCGAAAACCTGCTTATATAAAAAAAATATAAAAGAATAAAGGAGTCTTGGAATTTTATGAGAGATTTGCCCCAATCAGAAAACAAATGACTATTTATGGGAACTAAAATGTAGAACAGCACAATACTGTGATATTTGAGATCATTATACATTACCTGTACATATACTTAGCTACTCATGTTATTGATAAACCATTAGGACACTCAATTATATACCCAATAAAAACACCATTAAGAGTCTTTAGAACTGTCCCTTCTTCTTTCTGAAGAAGGCATTTCTATACACTAAATTTTCATCTAGAATCAGAGTATAGGAAACAGAATCCACAAGGTGCTTTAATTGATGAGACCTCAAGTGCTGTTTTTCTTTTTTTTTTTTTTTTTTTTAAAAACCTTTTTGGATAGTAAACAGTTCATGGGGACCACACACAAATACTACGACAGACGAGCTGTTATCTTAAGTCTGTTGATTGGACTTGATATTTAGCCCACTGGTAATGGAGGAAGGAGTTTTATGACATGCTGGAGCAGCGTACTGAAGGGGAGCCCATCTGAGTCAATACTTTGTCCAACCACTGTAGAGGTCCATTCAGATGAAGTTCAATCCAGCAAGGAGTGCTTGTTACTGTCTGCCGCCTAGAAAATAAAGAATAAGAAAGTCAGAAATCAGCTTTGGCTGCCATAAAGTTCTCCATCATATGATCAAATATGTTTCCATCCATATAAAGATAAAAACCTGCAACCATTACCATAACTGTCACTAAGCTTTGTTCAGACACTGAAGAAAAAACCCAAACAAATGAAACACCCAAAACACCCCACATCTGTAAGACACATCAATAATTACATGCTTATCGTAATACATTGAGAATATTCTGCTCTGGAGAATAAGATAAGAACTGCAGCATCTGCTTCAAGTGCCACACCAAAAAACCTTACCTCTAAAATGAAATTCAAAACTGAAGATTGTCCAACCAACATGGTGCTTGCTGTGTGGCAGCTGTATCTTAACCTTCAAAGGGTCTGCATGAATAGCTGGGTTTGAATTTTGTAGATAACTACTGAGAGATACAGAGTAGAAGCACTTGGCTCTGCACTGTCAGCATGGCCAAGCAGCACAGTATTATTACTGTAATCCTAAGGTCTGGGTTTTTGGAGCAATTGACAAGATAAATGTATAAGGAAACTGTTAGATGTTGTCAGAAACACTATGTCAAAACACAGCGTGCAGTTATACTGTGCCAACTGATGCTATCTCAAAGGAAGACCAAACGATCTCTGATTTCCTGTAATCTTACACTTCTACATGTTTTGTACTGTAACATCCTCACACAAACAATTCAAGTAAAAAGTGTGTTTCCCTTGTTTTCTACATAAACTTGCCTATAATTTTCCACAATAGAAGCCCTTAACTAAACACCATATAGAAAGCCTCAGTAAAGCTGAAGGACTGACAACTACAGAAACTTCCTTCACTCTCCCATATAACCTTGTTCAGAGACGTGTTACTCAAAAATCTTCCTTCTCATCTCCAAAGTAAAGAAATCAGTATTGAACATACTTTGCCTGAGAAAATCCTGCTACTTCACTGTACCTACTCCAGGCATGGGAGTCTTCCCAAACTAGACTGGCAAGACTACTGTTGCTAAGCCAGTTTTTCCTAGTAATTCTAGCTATCCCAAAGTCAAAGTAAGGAGGCATTAAGATTCAAAGGCAGCAGATTACTCAGGCACAAACCCAGCCCCTTAATTTTTACTGTCAGCACTGCAATCCTTTGCTTTAAGGAAATCTGTTTATATAAACTGAGGAACTGAAAAGGCAGAAAGATTAAGCCAGTGAGAGGATGGATTTCAGAAGTTGTCTGTGGTTTCACATTTTCTAGGAGAAGAAAGCGGCTGGCGTCTGTGCTCTCTCAGCACTCTAAAAAGCATTGTTATCTTAGCCCCAAATGCCTATGCCAAAACAAAGTGATCCAATAGAAGAACAATCTAAACCACAGGAAATACAATTCCATTTAGTCTTGAATCCTCTCTGAAAGAAGGAAGTTCATTATTCCACTGCTGTCAAGTCCCCTACAATGTGTTCCACAACATACTTCCTCAAAATGTTACAACTGGTTCTGTTCAACAACCCTGGCTTTGCACTACACTGACAAAAGTTGATAGAATAGCAATAGGCACTTAGCAGCCATCTTGAAGGTAAAACTCAGCCTCATTTAGCCATAGATTTCCCATTCATGTATCACTAAGTCTCTTCTGTACTTCTCTCTACTTAACTTTCTTCAGAAGATGATCCTAGACCTGGATAGTTCCTGTGCTAACGTGAACATTAGTCTGCTGAGCTGAGCCATCATCTTCAATACAACATGTATCAAGCAAAAAGCTATAAGCTATTTTGTCTACTAAGCTTATAAAATCTACCACCTTGCCATACCTGCACATTTATTCACATATGCCACATGCCTAAAATGTAAGTAATGCTTTGGCTTTGCCAAAACCCATTCTATGAGAAAGGTTTTTGACATAACAACCAAGCATGGAAGTTTTAACAAGAATGATGGATTTACAGTGCTTCCTGGTCTACTTTGACAATTCAGACTACACTCATTAAAATTCAAGGTTGTGTTTGCAGGAGTAACCTCTTCTTGCTTTAACTGTGACTGCAGCATAACTTAAAAGTTTTCTGCAATAAGTTATTAGCACCATCTTAAACAGAAACGCAAAGAAACTAGTTCAGCATTATGTCAGTTTCTGTGCCGTTCTGGCAGTGTTTCCACTGGAGCTTTTTCAACCCTATGATCTCTGAACCGTTTATAGACTACTAACAACCAACATTCTCCCTCCTTAGAAATAACTTTACCAAAATCCTCCCCACTGTTTTAACTCGGTACTTACACTCACTCACTTCAAGATGACTCCATATAATCTGACTGATTAAGCCTTTCTTCTATTCCGATTTGAATGTTGTATTTAATTATGCGTAAGTGTATACATACTCCTTTTGAGCCAAATCCAACAATTCTTTAAACCTGAGCCAGATTCCTTCTTGTGTACCTCTTGTTAACAAAGAGGTACCAATTTATTCCACTACTCAAATTTCTCATTTCATCTAATTAGGCTTTTACAAAATTGGCTTCATTTAGCAGAGAAGCCTCCCCCACGTACTGACACTGCTATTTACATTTATATATTTCAAGAGCAGATAAAGGAATCAAAACCCCAGGATTCACAGTGGAATCTACATGTCATTATTCATCTTCAGAAATTGTATGGATTAAAAAAAAGATTCTGTGCTGCAATACCGTACTGATATGTCAGACTTCTTTCTTTCCTTGGACAATTTCTAGAGAGGTTTAAGGGATTTGTTTAAAACCACATCTCTAGCTCTCCGAAATAATGATATCTTTAATACTGCTCAGTTAGAAGTCAATTCCTTTTCTTCCCAAATTCCCACACTACATTAAAAGCAGGCACTGTCCTCAATTATAGCTCTTAGTCTGTGCTAATAGAGAATACAATTGGAATCTATTCAATAGCAAATAATAGACTGTTTTTTTCCACTCAAAAAACTGTTTTTAGCAGTTTTACTACATAAACACAGCCATTTTACTCATGCAAAGTTTTTTCCACTACAACTTCCAAAATATTTGCCATCTCTTAGATGTTCTCCAGCTGTTTTCTTCTGCAGAATACACTCCAAGTGATTCCAATTCTTTCTGTCGGGTACTATGAACAGCATCCCGCACCACAACCTAACTAACTCATTATACACCCTATAGAACATGGCAGAGACCAGACTGACTGTACATCTAACAAATAATCCCTCCACAGCACAAACTGTGAAACTTGTAGATATTGTCAGTGGTTTCACCACAATAAGCAAGGAAGCAGGACTGAGTGAGGAAACGGAACTTTGACAACATCCCTTGCTCAAGAGCTGACTTCAATGCAATACTAAAATCAGCTTAATGGTCTTTATGACTTAGGTGCTCCATAGCTGAGGGGGAGAAAGGAAAATATGGGTTCAACTCAGAGACAGCATATCTACAATAACAGTAAGAAGCCTGTACGTATGGCTTTCAAGCCAGGCAAAAATAGCGTAGTAGTGAAAGAAGAAAAATTATTAACTTTAAAAGCAAAGGGGCTTTTTCTTACCTGTATTCAGCTCCCCATCCTTTAACAAAACTCATTCTTATGGTACACATTCTAGTAAGTTGATAAACGGCTTCAAAACCCTGATTCACAGATTGAGCCAGAAGAGCAGCAAATTCTTGGTTATTAAAGATTTTCAGATTGCATCCTATAAATAAATGAGTCAAAAGGGTACCATCACTGAATACTTGTGTTTGCTACACAGAAGCCCAAAACTACAAAGAAACTATCAACAGGAAAACAAATGTCATCCAATGAATACATTCAATGGATAATTTTACGTGAGACCTTTGGTAGGCTACTAACCTGGTGGAATTTTGCACACGGTTGCAGGATGCCAGCCATATCTTTGATTACAGTTGGGGCTCTGAACAAAAATCGCACTATCACTTAGGCACTCAGCAAAAACTTCTCCACCAATGTAATAGAGACGTACTCCCCTCCCTGTAGCAAAATCCAAAGGAACTCTAGTTATGGTATGACCTGAGCAGATTAACAACCAAGGTTTTTCTTTACAACAGGAACAGGTTTGCATCTTGAATTATCTACAGGACCACACTGCTGGGCTGACAGCTGTAGCAGGAGCAAAAACACAATTAACTTGCATTTTTCATCCACAAACACACAATATTTGAAGGAGAAGCAGAATAATCTTTGGGCAAGGGTGAGAAAGAATTTTCTAGCCATGTAATGGCTTTTAACCAAATCCAAGTTAGGAAGCAGTACTCATTACCAAGTAACTTTTTCACTTAAATACCAAAACTGAAATAAAACTATTAGATCCAATAGAATTAAAACTTGTGCTAATATTAAAATGTTGTATGTGAAGTGGCACAGGCCACTATGGCAAAAAAGGAAAACACATGTATTCCCCTTTGACACTCTCTGCTTACATGCACCCACACTATTTCACAAACCACTGCATACCCCTTCCCTGTACTATGACAAAAACAACAGGACTTCATTTAGCCCTATTACAAAAAAATACCCCTAAGAAATCCTATTGTTCACTTTCAAATTGTTGATTCTTGTTCTCCAAGTGGAAAATAATCTGTATGGGTTATTTCTAGCAGAAGATAACTAATGTACAATTGATCTCACAAAGAAAACTATTTATAATTAACACATCCTTTCATAGTTTCTCTTCCCCCTTTTTTTTAAAAACTATTTTTCAAACAAAATGCGAGCTGCCCTATAAAAAAAAAAATGTGAGAGCTCCTCACATTTTTCCTTTTCTTCATCATTGACCATTTTGATCAGTCAGCACAGGTACAGCCTGGGTTCCTGAACATCTAAAATTTTATTAGATATGCATTTGGATTTGGCATACAGGGAGTCAGCAGGTTCTACTAAAGAGGTTGAACTTTTTTACTAAACGTAAACCCAAAGAAAAATCTTGTAAACGTTGGTAAATAAAAAAATCCAGGGAAAAATAAAAGGAAAAAAAAAAGGAAGTAGTTTAACGAAGAACTTAAAGGCAAGATGCCGCACTGTGGAAAACAATATCTTTTACTGACCATTACAAAGAAAATCCTAGTCATGTCAAAGCAGTGTGTTATTAATGGCAGCTTTTCCCATTTCAGAATTCAAGAAGTACTACCAATGTCCATTCCATATTTTATAAATTAGAATAAACTAAGCAACATGTTAATATTTTGTAATTAAAGCTTAAATTTAAATTATAAGCAACTCTGAATATAAACACTACCCAGGTCAGAGTTGTCCAACAAGGAGATCAAAACCCAAAAACCTGCCCCTCAGGATGCTTTGGTGCATCATCTTTTTCCAGAAGGCAGAGAACAGCAACGTGATCAACAAAAGTCCCACAGAGCAGAGTGGCTTCCTCCTGTGCCACGCTCAGCTGGCAGCTGTGTGACTGCTGCTGCCACCGACTTAGTGGCTACTGACTGAGCAAAGGCAGCTCCTTTCAGCTCCAGCCATTGCTACCTCTCTTCCCAACTGCAACTGGCTGTGGAAGCAGAAGCTGCTACATTTCTCCCTGATTTCAGAAGTGGTGACCTCTGTGCCTTTCCACTTCTGTACTTGGCAGGAGACCAAGCTCTCCCTTGCAAGCCTCAAGAGAAGTTCAATGGCTGGCTGCACAAGGGTGAAAGGAACCCAACGCACAGATCTGCCCATCCTACCTGGGTCATTCCAGATAATTTAATGGCTAAAATGAAATTAAATAGTCAAAAGATCAAAGATTTTTACCTATGTGCCGCCTCGTCATTTCCACTGTAGCATTTCTGTTTACATTGGAAAGCAGACCTAGACAAAATCGTTCTGAATTTGATGGATCTGTAAAGCCATCTACGGTCAGGGAAGGCTGTGATGCATGGAAGGTTTCTCCCACTCTTTGATTCAATTCATAATATGCTATTGAACACCAAAATGCAGGCTCCGAGTAAGTAACTGGTTGCAAGTCTAAAAAAAATTTTAAAAGATAAGCTTAACACAGAATTTGAGACTGAAAAGAAATTTATCTGCCCTGTTATTCAGCCCTTCTGGAAATGACAGCGGTAGTCTCCTCAAACTACTCAAATTGTGTTTTCCTTGCTGTCATTTTCACCCACCCCGGTAAACAGAATGGAATTCAATATTCCACACCAGGGAAGGAGGAGGGGAAGAAGTGATCTAATTTGACCACAACTGTCGTAGTTCAGTACTTGCATTTTGCTCAGCAAAATCATTAAGCTAGTGTTGCTGTGAGTGCCAGACGTTGAGACATTTCTGTTGCCTTTCTGTAATTTGCAAACGTTTTGGCACCATTAAAGAAAAGATTAAACTATCAAACACTGAACCACACAAAGGAAAAAACTATTAATATGAAAATGATGTTCCCTCATATTACACTAGATCTTATACTGTCTATTTACAGCTCTAAGCTCCTTTTACTCTCCCCTACCAGGGCTCAGTATTCTCCCTGTGCATCTTCAGCCTTTCCTGTGCTGCTTCCCCATTTTACCTACCCTAATTACTTACTCAGCGTTCTGAACAGCATTTTCCTGTCACATCCTGTCACCGTTCCTTAAACAAACCCAAGGGAATCTGATTTTCTTGAGGCATTTATAGACACACAGTGGTGGCACCTGATCAAAGCAGGTGGGCAACTATATGTGTGAGCAACGACTGTGCTGTGGTCACACAGTCATGAAACAGTACATGAGAAGAGCAACAGAACACATACAAGGGAGACAGCAAGTCTGGGCAGCACTATGGATAGGTGTTCTGTCCTTTAAACTATTTATTTTATAAATGCTGTTCCTGCACACACAACCATATTATTTTTTCTCTTTGCTAGAAGCTCAACAGTTACAGAATTAGAGTACTGGTTAACAAGTTATAAACCCAGCCCTATTATGTTTATCGTCAGGAAGCCAACCCAATAGTCTTCTCCTAATACAGCTCTTACTTTTATAAAGTACATTTTCATTTTTAATTATATCTATAAAGAAGAGTCATCACACACAGAGAAACAATTAAAAGTATTTTCAGCTTACCCAAGCTATGATTAACAGGGGAGAGAGTACTAGGAGACAGCTCTGCTGGAGATCCTGTTGAAGCAATAAAGATTGTTTCAGAGCAAATGATTCTTGCTATTTCAGATGGATAGGTATGACCACTATCTAGATAATAGTTTCACATTAAAATTCTTTGGAACAAGAAACCTCAGAAATCCTACAACCAGTTTTCCAGCATGTCACATGCTTATTCAGAATTAAGATTACATTTAATTTTCCAGACTCATGGGAACCTACCCCTCCTTGTAAAGACTCGATTAACATCTTAGCATTGTATTTGGCAGAGCTCTCACTTCATGCACACTCTGTGAATGTAACTATTTATGCACCTCTCCAGTGAGAAGGTAGCGACTTCTTCCCAAATTCAGTGAAAAAAAGCTAAGAAAAAGTGGACGAGACAAGAAAGATATTACCTCTCTATTCTCAAAGGAGAGGATTTATCTCTAGAAAAGAACAAGCTGGATTTCCTCATTTGAGGAAACTATTCTTTCCTGGAAGGAGGAACAAAAACACTCAGAAAATCATGAACTCTCCAGCTCTATTTGTGCACTAGTAGGCAAAATACAGAGAGGTTTTACACAGAAACATTCTTACAAGGATTGCTGATGTCAGGCTTTTTTAATTAAGGTGTCTATTGTCACATAGTGGGAAAATATTGCAGTTCTTACAGAAACAAGCGCAGTTGATTCCAATTAACGGGGAAAAGGTTGCTAACATTACCTAACCAAACACAGACACAATTCTGCCAGCACATAGCAGGAGGTTCTTATACAGAACATTAACTGTGCTTTGTCCAAGCCTAAAGCCAACCAGATTATCCAGAAACCCTTTCATACAAAGGCACAAATGCTTAATGTTTCTACTGTTTTTTTCAATAGAGCCTTCCATATAAGAATTCATTTGAAACATGGCAGAAGTGACAAGGTTGTCAAGAGTTCAGAGATTGGTTCTCAAAATGCAGCATTTCTGTAACTTGTTTAGGCCAACAGATATTCTGCTTCAATGAACCTGTTTCCAGAAGGTAAAAAGTTAGGGGTAAATCGAAACCAGTCAGCTATTAAAATCTATTTTAAGTCTTTCTGATGAAGACTTAAGACCTGTATGTTTTTGTTACAAAACAAATGAAATGTACTTAATATGGCACAGAATGTTTTAAAAGCATTCCCCTAGTGGAAAATTATTTTCTTCACAAAAGAGTGAAAGTGATATTTTAAACAGAAACCACCAGGTTGTACAGAGTGCTACTGCCATCACTATTTGGGCTGAATTCATGTGCTAATGCAGAGGGATCACAACCAGTAATCCTAAGTCTTCAAAGTAGTGAAAAAACAGAAGTTTTACCTGTATCCATGCTTTGGTTCAACTGCTGGTCACTTGTTTCTCCATCTTCACTGATATATCCTGGAGGTGGTGTTTCTGTCAAAAAAAAAATATCCACCTATTGATTCAATAACTAGAGAAATTTGTAAGATTTAGCATTTAGGGGTTTTGTCAAGTCTTCATGAGCTCCATATGATACCTGAACACTGAATTAGAATTTAATTTTGCTGTCCCTTTTTCCTTCCAGTAGGGCTTCCAACCCATTACCTGCCTTATTGTCTATGTAAAATGTATCATCTCTTGTACGCCAGTCAATTGCTCCAATATGTTATATAATTAACAGCTAATCCTTGTTTGTGCTATTTAAGACAAGATACTTTCACTACAATGAGTAACAATTTTGCAATTGTGATCAACAGCTTTCACATTTAGTAGAATTACAAATGAAAAAACCATCTGGTGACTTCTACAAAAAAAAAAAAGTTGTCTTTATGCAGTATAACCACCAGATCAGATACCCTCCCACGCTTTATAGAAATTGCTAGATTTAAAGGTCACCTTTCAGTTCAATCCCCAAATCCATTTTTCTTCAATACTCAACAGTTGATTTCACTCATTAATGATAACTACATTATCTAACTAGTTACACTGCACAAGTTTTATTATCATTATTATTACACCCAAGCTCCACTAAAATGATCATCTATTCTTTTAACTGGCTTTCTTTAAAGATGGAGTTTCACAGACTGAAGTGAACTCAAGACTGAAGCATTCTGATACTAGAAACTGTGTCTAATTCCACAGAAATATCTTCAAAACCCAGGAGAGCATGGTTGTTCCTTTTCTCCAATCAAGATGTACTTTGCAATCCAGATAATGAGTTAACCAACTGCCTTTCAGGAAATAATTTTCTTTGAACTGGGCAAATGTCTTTTCCTATATATTAAAGGCAAAACCCGGGTTTCTTTAGTGAGAGTGTTTGAAGGTAACTATCTCTACAATCACTTTAAAATTGTCTTTGAGACATCTGAGGGATTAAACATATTTAATTATATTATTACCTAACAGCAGAAATATAAAGATAAAGCCTTTTGCTTAAGAATTAGAATAAAATTATATCAAATATCGTGTCTGAGATTTACAGCAATATAGTAAGATCAGAAGGAAGTCAGCAAGAGGAAACTAGATGAAGTCAGTTGATTAAATAAAAATGAACCGAAATAATTATAGCTTTGGTTCATTCTGTAAAACTATTGTGCTAAATACTGGTACGACAAAAATTCAAGTGAGAATTTAGAAGAAAGATTAAGGGGAATCTTTACTAGCAAGAAGCATAATGACAAAAATCATACTCATTTTGAACATTTTTATAGAATTCATTGTGATAAAGTGGACTCCACCCATCTCCAAATCATTCATTATAGTTAAGCCCACAGCCATGGTAAAAGGTCGGTAACCATTTCCAATCCAACCCAGGCCTCCTGTTTCCAGTTGCTAATCTAGGCACTTCGGCACAGATTATTCTTCCTATCTAGCCTGTCTGAACAGAGATTTCCTCAACCTAGTACTACCTATTAATACTGTTTAAGGGTCAGAGGTTGAACACCACCACCCTGGCTGGAAATAAACGCTCAAGTGCAGCATTAAAAATTCCTCACAGAGCTGAATGCTGCCACAAGTCTGGACACTGCAGCTCAGTGCATGCGTAACCTGAAAGGGAATATAAAGCCCCAAAGGCCACCCTGCACCTCCACGACTGCCATGTTCCCAGCTGTAGGTGAAACCCACCTCTCCGTAGACCAAGTACTGAGACAGTGTTGTGGTGCAAAACTAGTAGAGTTGTTAGTCTGGCCTACCACTAGAGAAAACGGTTCTCTGAAGCAGGCTGTCAGGACACACAAGACTTACCAGAACCTAACTAAGTATTAAATATTAAGTTAGCAAGGTCAAATAAAGTAAGATGCCATGATATAAAGACAACAGGAGGATGTCAGTGACAAAGAGGAGGTAGCAAGGTGTGGTTAGCTGCATAAACACTTGAAGATCATGTGAATACCCACAACTGCCTTGAACAGACTTCCTGCAAATAACTACCTAGTTGCTTCAGCACATTTCCCTAACACTGGATTTTCAAATGGTGGCTTTGCTGTAAGTTGTTTGCAAATGCTATCACAAGCCCTCAGATTGAGTCAAAGAAGTATATACAAGTTAAGAAAGCAACACCAACTTCTAGCACATTAAATTGCTCTTTAAAGTTCTGCTGTCCCTAGGTGCCCACAAATGTGGCATAAATTAAACAAAAGAGATCAAATTATCTGAATTTTTTTTGGTGCCATTTCAATTCCTGGATACATTTAAAGAAAACACAAGCAACATCCTCTTTTAAGACATGTAGAAACAATCTGTACATTGCACATATTTGAGTTTGAAGGCAGTCATCTTACTCTTCCAGAGTCCAGATCTGAATTTTCAGTTTGTTTGTAACACAGTTGCATTAAACATTTATGAGAAAACTTCAGCTTCGCTTGGTTCTATACTCCAGGCAACTTCCTGAAGAGACAGGAAACAGGAAGCTGGGGCAGGAAACAAAGGTCACTGATTTTATGTTTCAATAAGGGTACAGGCTTTTGGGTGAACTGTGGCAGATTACGCTTAGTACTGGTTTTGGGGTGGGGACGGGGCAAAAAGGGGGAGGAGGAATTCTTTAAGAGTTCAATATTGTTAGGTTATTCCTTCATACTAAAAAGACAGACCAGTATGCACACAACAGTACCAAATACACAAAGCAGACCTTGACTGATTGTGAACTACAGATCAAGCTACTTTTTAAGTCACTGTTTTGCAACTTAAAAAGTTTTCTCCACGTACTACACATGGTGAGACTGAGCAGCAGTTTACTACTCAGTCTCCAACACACAGCATTTGGCAACCCCTATATGTTTGTAAAATAGGCTTAAAGCATAAGGTGAAGGTCTCCTTTGTACTCATTAGCATTGTGAATCTTAAATAAGCTACCAGAGCCAAGTAAGCTACTGTGAAACCACAGCAATGTGGTTTCACACAGGACCATGTTCTGCAAACAGTGTTCACGTATTTCCATATAATTAATACTTGGAATCAACTAGATTTAATTCATTGGTGCATCTTCAACTAATGTGATCACTTAGGAGGATGAAATTACCATCTTCTAGTGGTACAATGTTAAGTGTACTGCTGGTGGTGGGAGTTAAGAAAATACCTGGTATGTAATTGCTCTGTGGTTCAATTCCAGCTGGAAAGTTAGTGTTTTCAGGAATGGAATGGGTATAGTCATCAAGAGGCGGCAGCTCCGTTAGAATCTCAGTGTGACGTGGCACTAGTACGGGAGGCAAGACTGGAAAAGCAAAATTCAAAGCATTAGTAAGACCCTCAAAATACACACGCTTCTGTGAGCTAAAAGGGGAAAAAAGAATCTAAAACATCTAACAATTTCTTAATGTGTTTTGAAATTTTCTGATTCTCAGTACTGCTAATACTGCAATTGTACTGCTTGCTACTAGAAGAATCTAGCAAAAGTAAGTCACTTCTGTTCTCCTTTTCAGTCTGGACCATTCTTAGCCAGCTGGAAACTGCTGGTGGTACTGAAGTGTTTATTAGGGATATCCAACACATTTTTAAAGATTCTTCAGCATCTTTACTATTAAAAATTTCCAGGGGATGGTATTCTCAAAAGCTGCATCTCTAAAAATCTTGTACTTCTGGCAAGAGAATGCATAATCTTTCTCTATTTTTAATTTAAAACATTACGCTGAACAAATGCATACAGATGCTGCTATATAAAGTCAGAAGCAGTCTTCCTACCTGGTGTCTCCACTCTCTGATAGTGGTAAGGGTTTACACATACTTCATCCTTTTTAAGATTAAAAGCATATTCACAGTTTTCAATTGCTTTAAGTTCATGGTGACTGTGAAGATCTGGCCAGCGCCACAAACGACAGTAAATAACATGTGGTAATCCTTTACGATGAGATACCTGTAGACGGCCATCGAGAGATCTATAGGGGAAAGATGTTGAAAAGTATTTACAGACTGCATGCTGTCTCTTAATCGGTCAAGCAACAGTGTACATACAGAGGATGGGTAGTTTCTTTATTTTCAGTGGATCAAGACTGTGAGGTGACATTCATACTCTTGTTAAAAGGCTTCAAATGTGATAAAAACGATGGTATCAAGCAGTGTCTTAACTTATTTTTGAGCTGCTCAAATTACTGCCAGTGAATTTAGAGTTCATTAAAAGCTACTTTACCTCCAACCAAGTATTTAGGATGATTGCTACATACAATTTTTTTTTAAATGCAGAAGACACTTAAAAAAATAAAATCAAATCACACACTTAATAGTCCCTTCCGCTGCTAAACCTCAAGGCTTTGCTGTGGCATGGATGCTTTATGGCTTTAAGCATAAGAATTCCCACAGGACTGCAAATAAGCCTATAAGCAGTCAGCTGCCCAAGTGATCCACATGGCAGTATAACAGTAATGCAAAAAGCATGAATGCACATCTTGTAAGGGCTCTACAGTTTTATCTTCTTGACTTCATCTGCCTTGCTACCAGCTGAAAATGTTTTGCTAGTTTTAAGACAGACTGCATATGCTTACACAAATGCAGATGTTTATGACTGTTATGGGATGGGAGACAAACCTCAATACACAAATCAAGCAATGTGACATGAAAAAATAAAGACCCTGTTTAGAATTTGCCCACCATTAACTACTGAAGAATTTGCAAACAATTCTTTAGTAGCTCGTATCTGAGCCAATTAGCAAGATTTAACTGAAAACATGTGGCATACAAAGCAGTTTAAACACTTTGTAAGATTAGGTCTAAAGAATTAAGTTTCCCAACTTTGTTAATATAAATACCAAATCACATTAGAGCTTGCATTTAACAAGTCTTCCCATTCTTTCAATAGCACTGGCGTAAAAAAGCAATATTCCAGAATTAGAATTTCATTGGTCAAAACATCAGCTGAGAACACTTGGATTTCTACACTGGCAAGCAAATATTTTAAAATGCTGTACCATGAGAGGCCTAGGAAGCATTTTAGTCTCCTTTACATCTAAAGCATCCCATTACAGACCCTCCAAAGCCATTCCCTCCCACAAGATTTCTATGATGCGAGAGAGGGCAGAATATTCACCTGGTTTGTTCAGAGAAGTTGTAAAGGCCTGTTGTATCCCACTGATCTATCGTGTTTGGTGTACTCAGTCCCCAAATTTCAGAGCAAGTGCTGTGCATAAATTGAAAACAAAAACAAAAAATTGGTATGAATATGGAACATGGTTATTCAAAACACCATGATGTCAAACATGGAAAAAATGTACAGAATACTTCCTTTCACATAGAAGATAGAGCACTGTTAGACTTGCATTTAAACTGACACCTCATGCTATATTTTCTATATGAAGGAGGCTATCAAAATGGAACACGTGATTCAAGGTAAATGATAATGTTTTTAAAAGGTGAACAAGTTCTCTCGCTTTAAGTAGTCAATACAGTTGTAATGTTCCTTAAAACAGGCAAAACTTCCTCAGCCTAGCTCTTCACAAAATTCAAGTTTTAAAGAGTAGTTTCTGGGTTAGGTTTTTTGTTTTTGTTTTTAAACATAAGCTTCCCTAAGACTTCAAACAAAGGCCATGTGTATCCGAAACCGAACATCAGAGTCTAACTTTCAGGTACCACCACTTAAGCATTAATCTCATTTTCCATGCACATACTAATTTGTTGCTTTTCCCAAAACAGGAAAATTCACACTCTGAAGAAAAGCACATTGTAGCTGATACTTTTCACTGTCTTCTATACTCTCCTTGATTAAAGAACTAAATATTCTTTTCCACTGCGTACAAAACACAAAAAGTTTAACACAGTTTTACAGTATATTAAGACAACTATAAAATAACAAAATTTAATTGCTGAATCAAGCAGGAGAAAAGGAAAGACAACTAATTCTTTCCCGAATTGATTCAATGACAAGATCACAACAGTAAAGAAAAAAAAACCTTCAAGTACAGACACAAACTAAAAACAGTGGCAGATTTAAGGAAAGCAAGAAAACATCATGGACTTGTTAATGGGCAGCAGACTTCCAGAAGCATAAATCAAGCTCAGCTCTGTCACAGACTTGCTCTGTCACCACTGAAAACTGATAGTTTATTTTATGTAAGTAACACACAACTAGACTTCACACTGCAGAAACAAAGAGAATTTGGTTCACAAGTAACTGACATCTTCATTTCCCAATTACAAAACCTCACGTTTGACTGGCTGCCACATTACCTTTAGAATTAACAGCCTCTGAAAAGTTGCAACAAAAAGGAAAGAATCGAAGTTCACCAAACTCCTCCTTTTAAATATAGGTGTTGTGAATTAAATTTAAACTACTAAGCTTAGCTGATATACTCACAAGTTTGGATTGAGTGCTTAAGGGGGAAGAGATGTCAGGCAGGTATAATAGCAGACACAGCACAGCACTGTAAAACCACCTTTTGAGCTGACAGCCACCTCAGTTTCATGGTGACTTTAATAAAACCTAAGTGTGGGCTATCAATGAAGTGAGCAAATGGTTCTTGCCCTCTTCTTGCCTGTCCCACACACCGAATTTCTGAAACCATCCCAGGGAGGCTGAACTGTCCATGCAACTGAGCAGCAACTCAAATCTATAAACTGGCTACCTGACTACAAAACATATGTAGCTGAAAATTTATGTTTTGAGTGTTAATTTTCAGCCAGATCAGTCCTTCTATTCACTGTGGAGCTATACAAGCACAGAGGAGCAAGAGTGTAATTTTGGACAGCAGCCTACATTTATCACAAATAAAAGTTAGATAAGATGTGGCCTTTAACATTTTACTGATTATCAACACCAGTAAGTCTTGTACTAGATGATTTTTTGTCTAGCAGAGAGCAGCAGAGAGCCACACACGAAGGCCCATTCTCTGACATACACTCAGCTCTTCAAAAGAGCCAACTGTCCTGAACAAGTGGAGCATATGCTCTCCAGAAAGAGCAGGCTGAAGAGGGACACTGACCATCACTGCATTGGTACAGCCTGCAATCTCTTTTTCGTATTACAAAAATGGCTCCAGGACAGTGGGCTGCCAGAAGCTGCACAAGGATTGAAACAGTTGCCCTGAAGACACACAGCCAGCCTGTGGGACACCAGGGAGCATCCCTGCACTGTACTGTGTCCTTAATTCTGCACCACTACTGCTGAAAAGAGATATCATCATGCACATTAAATCAGAAGAACAATCAGCAGTCACAAAGCCTGCTGCATGTTAATTGACACAGTCAGCTCTGACAGCTTACTACCTTTGAGCAATGGATCCTTTATACAAAGCAGTGCTCCAAAGCTGATGCTGTCACAGAGATTACATGTTCCCAAAATTGTGAGGTGCATCACTGTGTAAGCATGAATGCCACACATCTGTTTCACAAGACTTTTAAGACAGTGTGTGCTAAAGTAAAATTTCACAGCCCTTGACAAAGCACAATGAACAAGAACTATTTTATATTGCTAACCTCTTCTCTCTATAAATATAGAAACTATCGAAGCTGACAGGATATTCCATAACCTATGGAAAGACAAACAGCATCGTGAAGTGACTGTGTGATGACAGAGACGCCGCTTGCAATGAAACTCAGAATACCACAGAGGGAAGGCTGGCAAAGAGGTACAGAAAAAGTGATCAGTTAGAGCAAAACTGATGTTCAACAGCTTGCACAATGTGCCATCTTTCAAGACGTTTGTCTGTTTAGAGATGGGATTAATACCAGCATTTTACGGGTTCATCTACACTAGGACTGTACTCTAACTCAAATGATCCACAAACACTGAAAAGTCTGCAGGAAATCATCCTGTGTGATCAAAAAAAGTAGCTCAATAGTAGCTTTTACTGTTCACTGGAAGAAACATCTGGAGAAACAAAGTGGTCTCTTCACTCTTCTGCTCATGCAGAAGATCCACTGGCTAAAAGATGCAATACTATACCCCTCCCCACGTCACCAAGACAGTAAACTAGGTCTCTTAATATTCACACCCCCCCCAAATCAGAATGAAATTCCTCACGACCATAAAAAGCATACTTGATACACAGCACCCCATGAAAGGCCACAGTATATTCATTCATACTCAAGCAATAGCCTAACTGAGGGCAGATGTGCCTACTCATCCCAGAAAGGTAGTGGCTGGAAAAAAGGTGACTGCATGTTTAAATAACCTCTGAACACATCTAAAAGGCAGACAAGAAGGTACAGGCTCTTCAGTAGTACAGAATTGCTGCCCCAAAATAAATAGGAGGCATTCTCTCCTCAACCTACCTTTCTGAAGTGTCTTAAACACCTCGTGATATCGAGAGTCTTCCTATGCCTTAGTCCATAAAGAATCTAGAAGAATCAAGGACTAACATCTGTACTTATAAGTTAAGTCTTGTCTGGAAACATTCCCAGGCCCTGGAACATGATCACATATGCTAGAAAGCAGATAGGACATTCCCCAGCACAAGGCCATGCCAATTACCGTTCTCCCACACAATTCCCAGGTCTGTGAGTTACACGCTATGGGAACCACCACTTACACTGGGCAGTTCAGATGCAGCCACCCTGCCCTGGTAGCTAAGAGTTTAAGTGTATGGACAAAGCAGTCCTAAGCCAGTTGGCCACAGTGCCTGGGAACATTCCTAGGCACGTTTAATTTATTAGGAGGAATGCAGCCAAGACATAGTGCCATTTCACCTTTAGTAAGCAGGCTGCCCTCAAAGCGAAGTCTAGAAGCACACTTTGGGCTTCATATTTTACCAAGCACGGGTTTTTGGTTTTGAACTTAGAGCATGCTGCAGCACCAATAAGCCATTATTGTTTCCAAAATATAACTTGGCTCCTGCATCCAAACTGTACTTAAACTTCTCCTGTACAGACAGCACTTAAATACAAACTTAAAGATAATATACTCACACCACAGCAGATACTTTCATTTCAAGGAGAATTTTCACTGCTGTTCTCAAAACAATGTCTGTTGACAGAAATGAGGTCAACTATACAAAAGCTAATATTTTTATCTTTTCAGCACTAGCTTAGATTAGCAAATCACCATGTTCTGTGGCTTCTAGCACTCCCAGAGCAAGCTTCCCTGAATACTACACTGCTGCTTTTGCAGACCCCACAAAATCAGTTAATTTATTATAAATACATGCAAAATTATAAATAAATTTTTAAAAAATTATAGCATCAAACTGGCTTTGATGCTCAAAGGATACTTGCAAAGAGTAACAACTACTCTTTGAGACCCACGGACTTTTAGGGAAGAGTCAGTCTAGCTGGTTAAGCTGCTACACACTAAACCTGGGACAACTCAGTCCCACAATTCCTATCCTGGGACTCACCAGAGGGCTGATGTGATGAAGAAAGGGTCAAACAAGTTATTACTGGGTGGAATCAAAGTTACTTCCATCAGAGCCTTTCCACAAGTGAAAAGCATTGCAAGAGTTGGCATTTCAACATGAGTCTTCATGTGCTTATAAGGAGCAGCATCTCAGATGATACTGTACAATCCTGGCAAGAAGAATCTTTAATGTAGTTATCAGCATGCAACAGCACACAGTATGCCTTCACTTCTTCCATTTCATCATTTCCTTTAACAGGAAAATCTGAGTTCCAAAAAAACCCTACTCTGGGCAAGAAATTACCTAAACAGCAAAGAGCTGTAGCAATGCTTCACAATTTTGAGACAAAGTGCCAAAACTGCCTTTCTTTAGTAAGACAGAAAATACTGACACACACAAGAAGAATGTGGACAGAGAAAAAACCCTAAATATCAAAGATAACCAGAAAGTATTTGCATGGCCTAGTCTACACATCACAGATGATGTTCCGGATCAGTAACCAGTGCAAGCTATCTTAGTGGAACAATGGTATCCGTAAATCTACTACAAAACTGGAGTACCAAGTCCCAGTTCAAATACAGATGAACTACTGATCTGCCCAGGAAGAACGAACATGGACAAACGTGGTTTGTGCCACAGTCATAAGCAATAATATGATTGCTTTAATGTATTCTATCCCTGTTAGAGGAATCAAAAGTCCACATCAAAATCCATAACAACCAGATATAAACTACATGGGATGAAACAGTCTAAAGTGACATGCTATAGTCACATTCAGCAGTCCAAAAATACAGATGGACATCACCTCAACTGGGACACCCCACCCCACCCCCAAAATAGTCTTGTATTTGCAATATGATTACATGGTAAAGGATGCTGACCCATCTAGGTGAAAAAGTAACAGGGTAAGGCTGAACAAGACAAGATGACCATTGCCAACCAGTGTATGAACGTTAGTCTGTGACAGCACGACCTCACCATAGGGAATTGTATCCTTGCTTGCAGTGGTAGTAATTCTACCTACTACCACTACCTACTTCACTAGTTGAGAGATGCAGCTACACAGAACAACCCACAGTCGCCCCCACTGATGTCCAGAAGCCAACTAATAAAGCCACCTCAGGTTGGTACTTAACCTAGGCTGCTTAATTAGGTTCAGTTTCTCAGCACAGTTAAAAGCCAGTCATACCGCATTGTGGATCCAAGCGAGTACTGTCCATGACCATGGCATCAAACAACCTGGTGCCTACACATGGCACTGAGCTGCACACATGCCAAGACATCTCTGTACTTCTCCCAAGTGCATGTGCAAAATAGAAGATACAAGCAGACATGAAGGTCACATCAATAATACAGAGTTTTATACAGATGCTGTTTTATTTGAGGCTACAGTTGACAGAGCCTGAAGCCAGCAGTTTTAAACAGTACCCTATGTGCACCAAAACCATCACACACATGCTTAGGCTGGTGTCTGTATATGACAGATTGCTGCTACTACAAATTTATTACCAGTTTTTACCGAGAGACAGAATGAACAAAGAAACTATCCTACTACTAACAGTATTGGCAATGCTGCATCCTCTAGGTTCTTTTTGTACTAAATGAAGTGCTTGCAGCAAGTACGACATCAGATGAAAGTAGAACCACTTCAAAGATATTTACATATGAAGTACCAGAAACTCTATGCAGAAGTTGTTAAATATTGTCACAATTCATACATAACTGCAATCCCACTTTCTTCTTCAAAGTCTTGCAAAGTGGAGCAGCTTTAAAGGAGCTAAAGCAGAGTTCAGCTGACAGCCTCTTTACCTGAAGTGGTAGCACTAGAAAGACAACAAATAAAACCTGAAATGCAAATAGTATCACGCTAGTCAAAGCCCGTATTATACAGGAATCGTTATAGAATGGTTTTGGACATTCAACTTGCTTATTTGTGAAGCATTACACTGAACCCCTAACAATTTTCCTGAATCTTTCAGAATCTACAGCCACGAACAAGTTTGCAAGCCCATGTTCAATGCAATTTTCTCCATTTGTCTTCCTCCCGCATCTTACAATCATGAGCCTTTCTTAAAATACACCTAATCTGTCTGCCCCAATGCTTTGAGGCATTTGTAGTGTTGCAGCTAGGACTGAAAAAAAAAATAATAATTCTGTAAACTGTGATAGTACCCCATGTATCTTTTTCAAAGGGGGACATGAGAATGAAAGTTAGTTTTCAAGTTGTAGAATTCTCATGCAAAGTCTATCCTACAGATGTGAGCCCGATAACTGTTTTCACTCATGTTTCCCCTCATGGACTAAATAAGAAACATGCAACAACAGCAGAAAAGACGACCAGGTTTTCACTTGACCTAGAGAAGTTACCTAGTACAGGCACACAAACACCTTTATACCAGACTAACATTTACAGAACTTACTACCTTGACCAGTATTTTGTCAAGTGGGCAAAAAAGTAGTGCAGAATTTTCTTCAAGAGCTACACCAAGCTATTCAAAATAGAGTTAAAGCAGTAAGAAATGGCCACTAGATTTATGGAATCCCATTTTTTCACAACTGATAGGCAAATGCCATTGCTTTAACACTGTTCACAGCTGCTTCTGTAAAATTTGCCCGAGAAACGAGGTTAAAGTCTACAGACTGAAGATCTGTACCTTGCATACTAACTTTTTAAAAAAAATGTTGCTGTGTAAGATCACACAAGACTTCACACAGCAAGATACTGAGAAGGAAACCAAGGCAAGAACATCACTACATTGACTTAGGCTCTGGTTCATCACTGCTGTAGTTAGATTGAAGTTGCATTTCTGTGAAGACACTTTCCATTACAATCCACTGATATTAATTTTGAGGAAAAGGATCAATTAATTGATGGATTGAAAAACAGCACCCTTCCTCTCATACCAGTTATCTTTTTCCTGATGCAACTGGGGTTCAACAGCTGGGACAGAGGCATACCAAACCTTTGGAACTAGCTCACATAGGGTCTCAAATAGAACGGTAATAGGAAAGACTGATTTGAAAGGTTTCAGTGTAACATAGATGAAAAAGTCAGCAATTTTAAAAGTTCATTGCCTTACATACAGTATTGTATTCAGCACACAACAGTTCCCACAAAATCTGCCCAATCATGGTTTCCTTAATTCTGGGTTTCAAGGGAAAATATATGTAGCTGCTCATATTCTGACCTGACAGTCCTTTCTATATACTGGCAAATAACATTTTTTCCTATTACAGACTAAAATGTCTATGTACTAGCCAGTAGCAATGCTAATTGTATTACCTGTCTTTGCAAACAGCACCTCAACTAGCTGTACACCCAGCTGTCTGAACGAAAGCTTAAAAGTGTAGTTTGGCTGGCCTAAGTGTCTCAAATACTGAAATGTATGTTGCTCATGGTTTCTTTTCCTCGTGCTGGGGGTGGCCATGAAAAAGGCTATTTGCACTATGCTTACTTCAAAAACATTAAAGACATCTGCAATAACAACACAAATGTTGTTACTTTCATGAGATATCTATCCTACCTCCTCTTTGAATCTTCCACCATTTTGCATCCCTGAAGAATTGACCAATCTTTCTACTTGCACCTCCATCATCCTGTATCAGTGACAAAATGTCATCTCCTCGCTGAAATGTATATAACCAGGCATACTCATTCATCAAATGGCATGACTCAAAGCTACAGCAGTTCATTCCGACTTGTGAATGATGTGAAGTAACAGAGGTCCTGATCTCATTTTCTTGCAACAGAAAATGTAAAGATTCAGTAATTCAGTGTGAAAAAATTATTTTTCTTCCAAGCACCTGCTAGAGGCATGAGCCAATATCTTAACCAACGCCGAACAAAAAGCACAAGAGTGAATTCTTAGAAACGATTTACAGAGATCTGCAGTGGCTCTCATCCTTAAGAGAAGCTGGACAAGATTCTTCCATGGAGACCATTCTGTGATAGACACACACTGGGGTAAAAAAGCAGACCTCTAGGAAAGTTCTGTTAAAGGGTAGTATGAGCAACCAGAGTAAATGTTCTAGGTACAGGTGGGCAGTTCGTTCATTAAGATTCTCTCATTCTTCAAAGGAGAAGCAGAGCCTGTTAAGTCTAGGAAAAGGATATTAACTAATGTCTAAAAGAGCCCCAACTCCAGAAGAGAAAGCTCTTTCAGAACTGAAAGCCCAGGTTTCTCCCTCAGCACAGACTCAACAAAACAATAGTAAAACTGGCAGCTGGGGCACTTGGCTCCCACAATTATGAGTGCTTCCCCAAGTGTCTCCAACCCCTTAAACTTACTTTTATTTAAGCAACTGGTCTTACATATATAATGAAAAAAACCTTGGTTTTCCCCTCTTCCCCGGAGTCCAAAAGCAGAACCTTTTCCTTCAAGCATTCGCAACACAGAAAGATTACTTGCTCAAAATATTAACCGTACCTTCTCCCCCTGCCTCCCTCCTCCCCACATACACATTCAGGACATATGATATCCAAGAAAGAAATGTTTATGTATGTGCATATTTAGTGGAATATAAACCAGGAACCATTACACAACTCCTCATAATCAGAGCCCTTTTACGAATAAAGTTTACATAGAATTTTATACAGTGCATTCAAAATCATTACATCAAATAGAAAATGCAACATCTGAACTGAGGAAAATGACTTAAGTAACCTTCCTTATAAATGGATATATGCTAAAAAATTAACACATCAAAATAGCCAGAAAAGCAGGAGGCACAGGATACAATTAACCTCTCTAACACTGTGGGAAAATAAAAAAGTCATTGAAACACTCCCATTTACTTCAGCTTAAAAACTTTAAGGATGTCCACAGGGGACACAAAAGTGGAACGTGAGGTACAAAAGATACTCTGTTATAGCCCAACATCTGAGCCACCCATTGCTTATTTCAGGGCCAGTAGCTAGTTTCTTCCAGTTTTGTAGAGTGCTAGGCCAAGAAGTCACACTGATGAACAGTATAGGCTTCTGTTGCTTTTTCTAAAGGCACACTTCTTCCTCGTCACATGTGCAACAAACTGCCTACAAAGACAGAAATACAGATGTAAGATATTCCTCCCTTCTCCCAAATCCTGACCTGCTAGCCCAGTGCTCTCAGACAAAATAAAGCAGCCAACTACAATCAGTGTTACCTTCATTTTTCTTTCCATGCTAGGAAATGCTGGAAGGATAGCACCTAAAAGTTCAAGAGCAATTTTTCCAGGATGCCATGGAAACCAAGCAGAAGTAAAATACTTATTTCTTTTCTTGTTGTCCATATGGTCTGTTCCGATGCAGATCCTATCAAGGACTCTACAAGGACTCGGAGAGCAGCCTGCAAACTTGTGAGCTTCTAAACAGCAAGGTCAAGCAGCACAGAGATAGTGTTCAAGGACTGAGAAATAAAAGGCATGCAATATGGCTTGGCCTCGCTCAGGAGTCAGCAGGGAGCTGGCCACAAGTCCTATGCTCAGAGACTGAAGACAGAGCTTGAAAAAAGCAACCTATGGAAATCATGAGTTAACAGCTTTGCTTTGCCCTAAAGTTCCCTACTCTCAACATACCACCACAGCTTTCAGCAGCTGCAATTTGTGTCTCAAACTCTGAAGCACTCTTACTGGAGATGAGATGATCCACAACACAGTTTTACACCCCCCAGTCACATGTTCAAAAAAACCCCCAGAGCTAGTGAATTCTAGATGCATCTAGTGAGGATGACGAGTGTACAACAGCATTCACAATGGCAGATCCTAAGATTAACTAGGCAGGGAGAAAAAAAGAAAACAATCACAACAACAACAAAGACAAAAATATCATGTGGACCCACAAGCTGAGGATGTGGATGTTCGTATTTTAAGATGGCACTCTTGAAATGGTAACTTGGATTCCTACACTGCTTGTAATTGTTAAACTATTATATCCAGTAAGTGTTTTCTAATTCAGTATTAAGTTGCAGTTTCTCATATTATATTTAGATAAAAACATAAATACAGCACTTCAACTGGGATGGAAGTTTGCAAGTTTGGAACTCCCATAACTGAATGTACCAGGTCCATTACATGTCTGAGCAAGCTAATGTTAAGATAAGGTAGCTGTATTTCATCTGAGAACATCAGAAAACTTCTTTGGACTTTTAGACAAAAGCTTTCCAGAGAACACAAGACTACCACCCACCGAAAGAAATAAAGGATCACAACCCTATTATAAGAGTAAAAGGAAGCGTAACTAGGAATACATGCTCCAAAAACATCCGCTTAGGAAAAGAATCAGAGCTCTGTGTAGCTAGTGAGATGTTGCACCACATCATGTAGCAGGCAGCTATGAAGCAAGTATGTTCAGCAACTCCATGTGAGAAATCACCATCTGTCCTCCACTCTCATTATTCCACGCCTATTAAAACAGTTGATCAAGCAATTCCTTTCTAATATTTAAATTACCCCTGAAATGCTCCAACTAAAGGGACAGATGACTAGCACAGTCTTCCAGACCAGGAGCAGTGTCAAGCGGTGCAATACCTTTCTTTTACTTACAGGTTACATAAGGAATGAAGAACCTAACTGGTTCATCTCAATTTCTTTTCACACCACAGGGGGTTACTTTTTCTTTTTTCTGATTTGTATTAGTAAGCAATACCATGCATTGGGTTAAGATGACACCCAGTGCAGTTTCACAGATTAATGCTCTGTATCATCCTTAACAGACCTAAATAGAATCAGAAGTATCAAAGGACAAAGTATCTTTATAGGAAGACATATGCATCACACTGGCTGATCTATCCACCACAAATTGATTTGTTAACAGCAGACAGCCATCTCACAGAAGATCATACTTTCAAAAGACATAAACAAAGCTCAGCATATACATTTCAAGACTAACACCAGACAGACATTTAAAAATGACCTTTATCTCAAGTTCTCTAACCACTATTAGTCATAGTAGGTGTGGTGAAAGCTTTTCCCACAAGCTAACAGGTACAGTTATCAAGGGCTAAGTCACATAATTTTTCTCAAGTAGTCCGTCATCCTCCAAGTGGGTGAGTGGCTGATGCTACCGCACTGAGTGGGCTGTTTCGCAACTGATGGACAGCTGAAAAAAAGATGTGACATTTTGATTAACCTTCTCAAACTAGTGGGTATTTGGGGTAGTGAGGGGGAGGGATTAGCTTTGCAAGACATTTATCTTGTCCACATTCCTTGACAAATATGCTAACTTGGCAAAAAGATTACTCTTGGAACAACAGTTACAGGATCTTTTAATACCTCATTTCAAACTGAAGCTGCCTCTGGACAGCTTCTCTTATGATTTACACAGCCATCTTGAGAAACCCTGGAAAACAAACGAACACAGGATACATAATGTAAAGTGCTCAATGCAGGGAAGCCACTACACTCAGAACAACCCTTGTTGCAGCCCAAGCCATGTATACGTAGCAGAAAATTGGTAAAACAGAGAATACACTGAACTTCATGTCAAAACAAGAGACTACCTCTAAATATGAGTGATATAAAAATTCAGAGAAACACCAGTATTATATAACTAAGGCATGCAGTGTTTCCTGTATTTCAAATGATAGTAAGGCTTGAGACATAAAGAAAGTTTCCCCATACAACATATGGAGGCTGATAACTGAATGGTACTTGTGCCATGACTGTTACATCACTCTGATAAATATGTAAATATAAAAATTGTCAGACAATGATGTTGCCACCACCCACAGCAATGCCCTTAGTTTATGAAAAATAAAGAAAAGTCACAACTAGCAAGGAATCCATAAAGAAACTGGAAAAGTTTCAGTGTTCAGATAAAAAAAAAGCAGTATTTAATTTTTTTAATGAACTTAAATGTGTTTGCAGAGGTATTGACATGTGCCTAGCGAGGCAAAAATCAAGAAAGCAACTCAATCACCAAGGTGCCTAACTACAGGCCTCTACTCTCCTCAGGCCCAGAATAGAATACCAGACCTCATATTAGTTATTATTGACAGAAATTCTGAGTATGCAGAGGACATCCTTAGAACAAAGTATCAAAATCCACCTCCTGAGCTTCCCTGCCTAGAGCTAAGCAGAAAGGACATACTAAGATCACAGACAAGTCCTGAAGCATCCTGAATCATTAATGGTCAGTGTGAGGTTAATGGCTGGACTAGATGATCTTCAAGTCTTTTCCAACCTTGTTGATTCTGTGATCAGGCTTATGATCCACACCCAGAACGTGCATCTGAAGACAATGTCCACATGTGCTCTTGCCTCACATGCAATTGCTTAACAGCTAAAGCACATTCCCAGGACATGGAATTTCTTTTCCTCACTCCACCTAACAAGAGCCAACCATGATCTATCACCATCTGCCCTCTGCTGAGGTGGCGGCTGCTCTGCTCTCTGTCCTATCACAGCCAAAGAGATGAGAATGTCAAAGGCTTGAGGAACATTAGCATTCAAGTAAACGGTTATGCGGCTTCTCGCTGCAAGGAGAGCTGTTTAAATCCGTCTTGGCATGTCTGTGGTTGTTGGTCAAAAAGTTGAAGGGTTCCCACATGACGAACAAACACAGTGACGATGGGCTCCAGTAAAAATGTCCTCCTATCACTGAACAGACTATTACAGCATTTTTAAAATGGCTGCCACCAATGCAGCTTGCAACAGGCACAATTACTTCAGTAGGCCTTCTGTTCTCCTACTATATTCATCTAAGTCATACAAGGGACAGCAATACAATGATTTTTGGTTACTAACTGTGCTTAGACAAGGCATTAGTCTACAAGATAGATAAAGGGGACATATACAGAATATCAGACCCTCAAAATTTAGATACAAAGGAACTGAAAAGGTATTTTCCTACTAGCTTTGTGCAACTTATCAAAATGGACACACTTGAATTCTTTCCCTGATATGGCCATTAAGTTTATGTTCAAATTCCCCTCACTATAACAGAATGGGATATTTATTACAGAGAGACAGTAAAGAAGTATCAATAAGCTTTGGTGACTGGAGGCTGCACTGCTGTAGACTTAAAGCAAGCAAGGTTCATAAGCCACCACTGGAAAAGGTAGTTGGAGCCCATGAAATTAATATTTATCTATTAAAAATATTTTTTTAACCAAATATGCAAGAGTCAAACATGACTTTCCATGCCAGAAAGCTGCAACAGTCCACATCAGTAGATACCAACCTTTCTTCATGTTTAAAATTCAAACCTACAGCATGGGTCAAGATTATTTCAAATATTAAGAGAGGAACTTGCAGCCTCCCACAAAAGTAAGAGGAAGTGAAGACCAGTCTTTAGACCAGAATTTACTAATTCAACTACAGAGTAACTTGGAAATTCTGCATTTAAGCAAAACTCTGAGTTTGCTTCTTTTGCATCAGGATTCTCTCTATCCAGCATCTAAGAAAAGTTAATCCAAGTATCCAAAGAAATGGTCCGTTTACCTACAATTACAGTCAAAGGTTCCAAACGAAAGTTTTCAATTCTTGACCTGTTGGAACTTGATTGTACGCTTCTGAATAAAAGGCCACAATTTGGGGGATCTTTTCTGAACAAACGCTGAAAATCAGATTACTGTGCAGCAGTTGTCCAAGGGGATTTCCCCAATCTCATTGTTCTTCTGCCAATTTTGAAGCATATGCAGTGAGATGTGAACTTATTCCAGCTCTCAATTGTTCTCTTGTATCCTGCCGGTCTGCTTCAAACAATGCAGCCTGACAGAAGCCAATGAAAGCTGTTCATGATGAGACTATGGCATTGCATACTGTAAATTTTAGGAGTTTTCCACCAATCAGCACTGAAACCAAGTCAGAGTAAGTGAACAGAAACAAGCAGTAAAGAAGAAATGGGAAATTATTTCTATTAAATTAGCAGGTGCAGATTACAAGCAGGACTATATCAGTAGGGAACCTGGTAACTAGCTATTTGTGCTCAACGCTGCAGCAGTAAGAGAACACAGTATGTTGTTTATCCTATAAATTTGTCCTAGACTAATGGTCTGAGCTACACAATTGGGCAGTTTTTCCTGTAAAATTGCTCTGGTTGTCATAAAACATCCATACTAGTAAAAACAGCACTCAGGTGTTTTGTTACAGTACCAAGAAAACTAAATTGGCTGACTTCTATAAAAGAAGACTGTGAGAGGAATCTTTACCACACAGAATAGCTGGCCTGAAATAGACACTAATTACCACAGCAAGTGAGGGAATAGTTGAGCATCAACATGGGGCTGACTAAAGCCCCAGTTCTTTTATTGGAGAAAAAATAAGTACTATTTATGAGATAATTTGGGGCTCAAACAGTGACAATAAAGCACAGTCAACATATTTTTCTTGAGTGACCAACATGTCTTCTTAATGGTAGCATGAAATGTCAGATACAGATATTACTCTTCCTAGTTAGAGCTTTTTACAGGGATCCACTGAGCAGGCAAGTCGCTAAAGTAATCACAAGTAGCTATTTTTCATTTGCTTAAAATTCAGCAACCCCAGCATTAGTTGTTAACCTGACAAACAATTAATGGCATATAAAAAAAAATAATCAAGCAAACTTTAACACTTACTTCTGATTCCAACTCTTCCTACTTCTTACCACTAAGGCAATCCTAATGACAAGCAACAGTAACGTAAAGAACTTTCACAGATTTCAACAACTCATAATCCCCAGATTTGCTTTCTACATCACTGACACTCCAACGGGAACAAAGCCTTAAACTTACATTCCCTAACCAAATAACAGAGTTTATACCAGTGAGGTGAAGAGGGGGGCATTATCACACACGCTACAAAACCATCTCAATTTAGAGATTGAAAAATGACAGCACGTTAAAAACATGTATGGTTACCTGGGAAAAAGCGGCTGAGCCAATGCCAGAATGCACATCCCTGAGTCTTTATCCAGTGCTCTAGTTGGCATACAATATAGTCCCTCAAATTCAACAATGTTTCTTCCTGACTTGAGAGGCAAGCTCCTTTGATCATTTTGCTGTTGGCTATTTTGCTATCTTGCACATTTATATTTTTACATGTTGACCTACCTCAAATGACATGCCAATACTTTCTGCTTGGCACACCAACTCAGTAACAAATCATGTGGGTAAGTCACATGGCTTCCTGAATTGCATGAGCTTAAAAACTGGCAGCCCTAAGTATCTTTGTTTAATACCCTAAGACTTCCTTTTTCAGGATGACATCAATATTATAAGATGCTGCAACCTGAACTATGTCTACACTAAAACTTAACCTTAGTTACAGCAGTTTAGTCCAAACCATCAGCCACAGTTGTGCAAACCAAGTTATGTTTTAGTGTTTTCAATAAAACTTCACTATCATTACTCTTAATTTCAATCAACACTGCATTAGAAGGCTAGAAAACTTAATCTTCAAATTAATCTTCTACAGAATTACCTACACTAGAGCAAGGCCTCAACTGCTGTAATAACTCTGTTTGGGCAGTGCCCTAGTGATGCACATATATTCTTCTGTAGCAGATTATCAAGAATAAGGTCTTGCTGCTAAGTGGCCTTTCAAGTAGGAAGTGTTGGTAGAGGAAAAAGATGCTATTAGAAGAAAAAGCCTGATTTTATGCTCATATTCATCCTGCATCCTACTCTACATATCACACAGACCAATGCTATGAATCAAATAGGAGAAAACAAACAAAATTTAACTTTAGGCTATAGTGTGTTATGTAGAAGGGGTTAAGAGAAGAGGGAATGACAGTATTTAACTTCTTTGCTTATGCCGCTTTGACCATTTGCTGCACTCTGTCATGCCTCCATCCAAGATGGCTCCTCTCAATAAACAGGACATCAAGACAGTGTTGACCAGTTCACAGAACACTGTTAGTAAGAAATGATCCAAGCACTGTTTTCACAACCAGGCTTCAAAAGGACATTTATTTAAAGTCAGTTTCGGAAGACAAGCACAAAAGACATTGCAGTTAGACAAGCTCCTTGCCCAAGTAAACAAAAAAATACGTAATTCAGTAATATTAATGCAAGACAAGCTGATATTTCCACATGGTTAGCTTGACTGAATAGACTTATTTTTCTTTTACAAGCTTAAAAGAAATAAATTTTTGAGTGACCAGCAGTTTTGTGATACACCACCAGTTAAATTGATTTTTAAGATAGTTCTGTAGTTAAAGGAAACACTTAAGACAACCTAGAGCTTGAACATGTAATCTTACACGTATGTAGTTAGGGCCAGCATCCTTTTGTCTATAACCACACCATCTTGAACACTCAGAAACTAGAAAGAGCTGGACTCACTTATCTTTGGGCAGGTGATGATCTTGGAAAACTAGGTGCCAGCTTCTGCCACCACAGCTCTGAGAAAGGCTCCAAGGAAATGAGTGCAATCTCTTGGAACGGTCTTGTTCCCTCTATACACTAATCCAGAATGCACAAATACAGCACTAGAGAACACAGACCGGCTGAAAGCTGTCATCATAAAATTATTAAAAGAAACTCTCACCGCAGATTAGAAGACACTGAAAAATGTCAGAAAAACACCTCTAAAGTCAACTGCTTTGCACTTGGGGCTTTCAGCAACAACAGACTCTTTCTCTTGCAGGATCATCTTTTGCATTTTATGTTCAGGCAATTCAGGTGGACTCTATTCACCTGGCAAGCAACTGCTGGGCTGTTTTCTAGGCATGAAATTCAGGCTGTACACCACCAGTTACTAAGAGGAAGACAGAAAGCTACACAGCAAGCTGCCAGAGGAGTATGTACGCATGGGGCCAACTCCAAGATGAAGAGATGTCACACACAAAAGGAGGCCACTGCAAAGCACCCCACCATTCTGTCCTTACTGCCCTGCGGAGGTCAGAGCCTAGCATGACACACTCAGAAAGCTCCAAGAGCTTCCTTTAGTCTTTCACAGAGAATGTAAAGACAACATTCAGGTCCCATCACAGTTACAGGACTGAGAAGAGCAAGGGCAATTTGATCCTCCTGCTACACCCTTCCACTGAACACATCCAAAGTCTTCACGGCAGCAGCTATCACAAGGAGGATCAGGGGATTTTGAAGCTAATCTTGAGCAACACTCCCCAAAATCTCAGACATCTCTTGCTATACTTCCAGGAAAGATCTCTTTGGCTTTGTCCTAAAGCATTATTTTTATTGAGATTCCAGAAAGAGAAAGGCAGAGGGGGCTCGTTTCATCCTCGATAATCCTGTCATAAGAAAAAGGAGTCAGCTTATCAACAATTTACAAGCACACTCTTCCTATAATCTCTGCAAAAAAAATGGTGCTTTAATGTATTCTGATGCACTGTCTTAAATATCTATACTTATTTTAGAAAGCTTAAGATGTTCAACTATAGTCTTCAAGCATTTATAGAACCAATTTACATATAAGTGAATGTAACCAGACTTAAATACGGTATATGGTTTGAGGATGTTCCTTTTACACAGCAGTTCTCAACTTGTGAGCCATGATTAAGAATCACTGTCCATCCCCGACTTGAATAGTGAATTATCCCAGTGCTGCTACAAACTAACAGACAGTGCCAAGTTCTGTTTCTGGGAAAAGAGACTTCACCTCTGTTTGGAGAGCAATGTTATTTTAGGATCTACAGTGCCAGTCCAACAGCTAAGAGGACAACAGCAGGCAAAGTCACACATAGTTTAGCAGCAGATGCTGAGAACTCTCCTTAAAGAGTTTCCTGAGGAACCTTCCCCCCACAACGTAACTGTTGAAATCACCCATCTTCTATGGCTTTAACAGAGAAGGAACAAAGGAATTTCTGTGTTGCTACCCTCTGAAGTAACCTATTTTGGGGAAAGATCTTAAAGCTTGAAAACAATCTATTCTTGAAGCCACATCAGCTTGACAACTTTGCTCTACTGGTGATCAAAAGCATCCTTAAAACTAGGTTACTGCACGCAGCCATGTGATCACTTTCCTGACAAATATTCCCAAGTAATTTTTAAAAAAAATGTTAACTGATAGCACAGGTTATATTCAAGAAAAACTGTGCCCTTTACACCTATATTAGAAATTACTTTTTATTCAGTTATGTGAAGAAAAAAAGCAAACTCAAAATTTTAAAAAGATTTGCTCTCAAATTTGCTCTCAAAGAGCAGTTACAAGCCAGTTGTCCCATCTTTAAACAGGTCTTTTCTCTGTCCAGTTTATTTCTGCTGCCACTTTGATCAGCACGAATAAGTTTCATGCACAGAAGGTTGTATAAACTAATAAAGAGAGCTAGCCTTCAGAAAACGATTTCAACATGTGCTGTAAGCTATGCCTAGGCTGCTTATCTTATCCATAGTGATAACTCACTGTGGGGAATGAAGGGCTGCAGGACAAGAGAGAGAATGAATAACACCAGCATAAAAGAGAAATTCATAGTTTCTTTGGAGAATTCTGACCATGTCAAACGGTCTTGCCTTCATGTGTTTGATGAAATTTCACCAGATTCTGCAGTTTTAAAGTATCTGAATCCTTGTAGAATACATCAGAAACAAAGCAGAGTTAAGATATACTGGATTTCCTGGACACTGTAAGCAAGGATAAGAAAAGAAGTGAACTGTCAACAGCATTAGTAACTTTAACATCAAGAGCAGCCTTTTAGTCTCAGAAATCACATGGAAACTCAACTCCTGGATGCAAGGTTTTTGCTTCACAAAAAAAAAAAACCACAAACATTATAGCCTTCAGAAGCAGTCTATAGTACATTTTTACTTTCCTTAAGGAAAAAAATACTTAAAAGGTATTCTGAATGCAATGCTTGAATTCCACCACCATGGTATTTCCCCTGGGGAATCAGGGTGTAATTGATTCCACGACAGAAGTTTAAAAAGTTACCAGCCTTCACTATTGGCTTAAGTGAAATATAGGCTACAGATATGTCTTTGAAATATTGCTATTTCATCCTAACACACTCACAGAAACACCAGTGAAAGTGAAGTTGGTCAGTAAATAGCTCCTAATTTCAGCCTCAACCAACCACTTTTGTAGCTGTCTGCTTGGCATTCCCAACACTCTCTCACAATCTTCCATATTCCCAAAACCATGGAACTCATTGTAGGGTTTCTTCTTTGCCTCTGGATGGTATAAAAATTCAGAATTCGTCTCGTACTTGAAGCAGAAGCCAAGTGCTTCAGAAGTCTAACTGCCAACTCTAAATTCCACGAATCAGATACATTCTTCAAAAAAAGTCAGGATTTGAATCTGTGTCACTCACTCTCTTACTTAGGTCAGAACTGGGAGGCTGCAGAAACCAAACAAAAAAACAAGCTACTGAAAAAACAGGAAACAGAGCATAGGGATGCTAGCCTCATATTAAGCAAGAAGGGCAAAGGGCACACGCAAGACTACATTTTCTACATACAACTGTTAAGTAAGAAAAAACATTTTTCAGATAATACCTTCTATAACTCTCATGGCACAGTGGGCTGGAAAGCAAAGATTTGACAGGGGTATTAGCCTTCTCTTGTGCTGGAAGCAACTGCTGTGTTTCACCTAAGACTCCGAAGCACTTGCATTGTACTAGCACCCCAGCAAAGAATCTCTGAACTAGTATGTAAGGAAGTTGGTCTTAAAACTTTACTTCAGTCAGTAGTCTGCCAGATCACTTTTCATCAACATTTAACACCGCTTTGTTTTTGTGCTGTAGTTCCCTCTGATATAAAGCAGTGATAAAATTTATCTCCTCTGCAGGAACTCAGGACCTCCCATTAAAGCTAAGATTCAAATGTTAAGTACTGTTCCATATACAGTATCAAAAGCAAGTTTATGTAATAACTGTAATATAGCTAAACTATTAATGTTGACAAAAAAATTTATCTGTTAAAGAACAAAGTTTGTTAAGTTATCAATCAGGAAGTTTTCTGGTGCTATATCAAACCCTTCTACAGCACTGAAATGAGCATAAAGACATCTGGAAAGACAAAATAGAGGTATACTGTTATAGATGCAGCTTTCAGCTGCCTTTCCTTCCTCTAAACTACAAATAGGTTTTTGTCATGGTATGCATGAAAGCTATATTCATTCTGCAAAGCTAAAATGAAAGCCAGAGATGCTGAGACTGATGGGAGGAACCCATCTCTTCCTTAACCTCCTGCATGTACTGGAAAAAAATAAAAAGTGCACCTATACACTGAGTGATTTCATATGCCTCAGTCCAGCATGGCATCGTGCAGACCATATCAGCACTGGAACAGGGAAGCTGTCAGGAAGGAGGTAAGATACATCAGTGCTCTGCAGGTTCAACAATGGGTAAGCGAAAGCACAGTGCGGAATGGAATCTTCTGGGGAGGGCGAATGGGTTACGACATGCAACAAGTGAGGTCTACAGCTGTACGTGGCGAGTACTCCATGTAGGCAGGTCATTGCCATTACTACTCATCCTTCCAAGAAGATGAAGTCCTAATACAGTTGTCACATTACCTAAAAGTTTTAATGGAAGCAGAATTCAACAGTTGATATGAATGTACCCAGTAACAGCTCGGGAAGGACATGGTTCTGCACTAGTTTTCAGGTGTGTACACTCTAGAGGAACATAAGACATCACACAAAGGAGTCTAAACTCAATGCTTCCCTTCCCCTAGCTTTTTTTTAAATTTTAAAACTACAGCAGCTACAACAGCTCAGGTCAACATTATCCCAACCTGCCCCAACTGCTCTAGTGATTAGTTGTACACTAGGAGGCATTTAACAAAAGCAACTGCATTTTGGTAAGTCTTATTTAAAAGAAAATAAAAGCATGAAGCATATCTATACTCTTTTTAAGACAGAAAAACCACACAGCTAATCACAACAAAATACTGGGACACTGAAACTAGAGATTTGTGTTTCCTTTCTTTGGATTCCAATACTCTGTACTGTCACCACTGAAACAACTCTTTAAATAATGAAGATAGACTCTGAATATGCCAGATCACTACATGGCATGGTTTGGTTTGATAAAGACTTGGATTTTAGCTACTGTTAAAAAAAGTATTTATTTCAACAGAAAATTCCAGGTTAATAAGGAAGAAACTGCTCCAACAGAAGATTTATATAAATGGATGCTCATCCTTTGTTTCTTCACTGACTGCTTCTTGCACCCCATTTGTGTCAAAACTGCAAGGGACAGCATAAAGACAGTATCTCAAATTCTACCAAATTCATTACAAATTTTAGAAAAGTGAACTCACACACCAACATTTAGTTTCAGGATTCACAAGGATTACATGATTAGAATCCCACGGGCTTCCTGGGAGGATTCTGCAAGATAACTACAAATTACTTAAAGGGTTAGTGTCAAAAGGACCCCTGTTACTTATTTAGCCTCTGCTCTAGATTACTGACCCACTTATGAAGAGCTAAGCACCCCTGCTGTGCAATGCCAACACCCACTCCATCTGTTTGCTTCTGCTTTCTCAGAACCTCCGTTAGTCTGTGTAAGAAGTTGTATTAATTATCACGAGCAGCTTTTGCATAGTACACACAGTATCAGCCTCACTTAGTATGTAGTCACCTTGACAAACAGCACAGAAATGAAACAATCCTAATTGCAGCAGGATAAGCAATGACATACGTAAGTATATGCACATTTCCAAAGAAGTAATTTAATTCAACTTTTGTCTAAGCTACTCCCAGTTCTGAGAAAAGCTTGTAGGTGTTTAGTTGCTTTAGATTTCAATGTGAAAAATTATAGCAGAGTTAAGTACTGTATCAAACTCTCTGGGAATCTCCAAGGTCACCAGAAACTTGTGAAACCACAACTGAAACTTGTGTTGAAGGAATAATGCAACAGTGGCAAACAAAAGCATCCCATAACGCTTGCCAACATCCACACCGAGTTAAACAGTATTAGTAAGTAAATCTAAAGCTACTTAAAGAAAAAACGACACTCAAAACCAAACACAAAAACCCTCCCCCAGCAGAACAGCATTTGGAAAGTTTGCCCAGCTGTCACATCAGAACTGCATCTCAGCAGCTTAGCACCTCAAACTTCCTGCTGACTAGGAAGAAAAAAAAAAAAAGTTTTAAATTCAGCATTTCATTATTTATCCCTGCTGATCTGCAAATCTTTAAGACATTCATTAAAGTGGGTCTCAAGCAGCAGTTTCATTAACTTACTAAATCCAAGAACAAGAATCGCCAGAAGTCATTACAGAACTGAGCTGACATTTGTTCTTTCTTGGGAACCCAGACTACTGCTGTCAAAGTGAAATAATACCAACAGTCCAAAAGCCAGCTATGAAACTCAAGAATTCTGTATAGTGCTGCTGGCAACGCCGATATCATCTCACCCCTTAATACCGAAGCCATTTTTAGTTTAATTTTGAAGCTTGTATACTAGCCAGTATCACTTGAAGAGCTCTCTAGCTACTGACTTACTCCTAAAGTAGCCATGAGAAGTAAAGCCTATGGCCAGTCCTTGTTACAGCTGACTGAAGGACAGATGAGAACAGTACATCACAGTCCAGTCAGAACTGCTGGTCACAGCATGAAGGATACACAGAGTATTTAAAGAATTATTTACTATGTCTACTTTAACAGAAAAGGTCATGAAAGCAGGAGGATATACTCAAAAGTATACTAGGAAAATAATGACGTATTGTCATACTGTTATCTTCCAACATAATCTTCAAAATTAAATTTAGACAACTGTTCTTCTGAATTAGCAGTATTTATTGTTCCAGTACCCCTGCTCTAGGAAGTCTAAGAGCTCTTACACATTTTGTATCAAGTGAATCTCTGTACAACACATTTAGCTTCTGTCATATGAGCAGTCTTCCAGTTGAGCATTTCATCTTTGTTGCAGTCAAGACTTCCTAAATACACAAAGTCATGTCGTCATGAAATATGTATCTCTACAGGTTCCAATCTTAGTCTACTGATACACACTAAGACAAGAAAGCTCTAATATTTCTGATTGTTTTCCAGCTGGCAAAAGGAAGAAAGCAGAAGGGAAACCCAGAGAATTTTGGGATTGCTCTAGGGAAGAAAATAGAAGCAGAGGGCAGCATTAGAAACAAAAGGTGAATAGAAAAGAGAGAACAGAATTAAAGTAGTCATTCATTCAGAGCATACTCATGGTTTTCCCAGAAAGCTGTGTCAAATCTAAAAGAGAATGCTAAAACCATTATCAGATAACAGCTACAACACATTTGTTATATGGAAATCATTACTGACACCAGTCAAATCTAGTTTGCAGTATGATTAATACAAAGTTTAAAAGCAGTTGAATGTGCTCTTACAGAAATTAAGGTCATAAACCAGATGCAGTTTCTCTCCCCTGGGAATTATTTTAAGTGTCAAGGGGCTAGGTGCCCAGAATATTCCTATGCCACCAGAACCACTAACTTTTTCATAGAAAAACACACCTGTGATTTGATACTTATGTCACACATAATAAGCATACACAGGCACCTTAGTGGGATTTCTGTACAACATGAATCAAGAGCAGACTGCATTATACTTAGAAACATAACCCTTGCCTCTCGCACAGCAGTTGCTATGAATTAAGTTGAGAAAGTCAAAAGGGTAGAATGCAAGTCATTCACCTAAATGTACATACATATCAGGAGCAGAAGAGCAGCTCTAGAAATACTCCAAGTTATTAAATAAAAAGCACTTTCATTAACCAATAACAAATCGTAATTACAGTAAATAAAACTGGTCTTCAGACAACCTGCCTCCAAAGATAAAATTTCCCTTCAAAAGGGAGAATGGATGCAGTTTGTACAATGTAAATGAAATTACCAGATAAAACTGAAAATAATGACTGAAGTGTTGACCAAGGAAAAACTAGACTTTTTTTTTTTAAAGTGGAAGTGTGGGTTCAAGGATGCCCCTCCAATTATAGACAGGGTTACTAAACAAAAGCATAAGGCAGTGCTACAAACTAAGAGCTGTGCTAGGAACCACCAGAATACATCCAAATTGGAATCTACGTAGTAATGAAAACTGAAATGTAAAGATATTATTAGAAATTGTGACTTTACAAAGCATGTGATTCAGTTGTAAGCAAGCACTATATAAAAAATAAAATAGGTTTTAAAGAATTTTCAAAGAATCAAAAGCATGCAGCTGGTTTTTTTTAGTCATTTGTTCACAGGACATCTTAAACATCCATTTAGTCATTCCTTAAATGGTTCTAACAGTTTCAAACATAATAGCACTTACCTTGGTATTGTCACACATTTTGTATTGCAATTCTGAGTTGTAATTGCCTTCTCAAGCTCATCCAGCTGTCCTGTTTTCTTTAGCTTCTTGACCAGGCTTTTCACTGCTTTTTCACACCACTTTTCCTCCTGACCATTCTGCTCACCACCACCAGCCCCTCCAGAGCCACCAGCAGATTTTTTCCACCCCAGAAGTCTCTTCACAACTGGTGGAGTGAACGGCAATATGGATGACATGACTTTCACCAGACGGAACACTCAGCAAGCAATAAATTAGAAATTCCCGTCTGATCCCTAAAAACACAAACCAAAACAGACACATTAGCACTGAGGTTTCACATGAAACAAATACCTTGCTTAGGACCTTTCATTACAAAAGGCCACAGGACACTGCAGCCCAAACCAAGTCAGATAATAGTTCTGTAGTCTGCATCATGGTTAGGTACTTCAGCAATAAAGTTCAAAAGCAAGCTTGCTGCAGACTCTTCCAACACTTAGCACAGACTAAGGTTACCGTTGGAGGAGACGTTTAATTTTTCCTCAAGTCCTTCCTGGCCAAAGCCAACTCCAGAAAGTACAGAAGTTAACTTTAGCCTAGCTTCGCACTTAGGCTGGCTGGTTTTAGTCATTTATTAAAATTTTCTCCAAGTGATTAACAAATTTTACATGCACAGACACATGTTCTGCCCATCTCCAAATTAATTTAGCAAGCAAAGATGTGTTTGCAAATGTCATTTAGTCATTAAGGCTGCTTCACAGAAGTCTTCCAACAACCAGCCATTTTCACAAGCCTTTTCTCATTTTGTTTGTCATGTTTTAAATAACTAACAATTTTTGTTCCACTGGGGACACAGATTTGAAAATCATTCATAAATTTGGTAACATGCTTATTTCCATCTTTCAATCCAGAGTTCAATGGCCTACAGACAATGAATCTTCTCAACTGGCAGTACTTAAAATCATCAAGTCTTTCGAAATTCATTAAAGGATATTTAAAATCTTAGTTTGCAGGCATGTGAGCAGTAGAACTGCCTGTTCTGAATTTTGATAACCTTTCATTCAGCATTAACTACCTGATCAGAATGTTTATATAAAATGAAAGATTAGAAGGGATGCTGAAACTTTGGCTCTGTTTATCATTCACTTGATTTGTACTTCAAATCTTTTAAAAGATTTAGAAACAGCATCTTGCTTTTGCAGCTTCTATTAGGCTACTTTCAGGTATTAAAACATAAGCTCCAAATCAACCGTATTATTTCAGGCAGACAGCTGTTAGAAATTGCTTGAGGACATAATGGTCCTGTAGATAAAAGTATGGCATTGAAGTCAAAACCAACCTTATTTCCAGGCAACAAATGGGTATTTGAACACCAGAAAAGTTACCTTCTTTCTAAACTGCCTTAGTAATCTGAAAATACCTTGTTTTAGCTAAGAGCTAACAGTTTATGCTACCCAATTTGAGCTTTCAAAGGAGCTTCATAGCTCTCCATCCTGCACAGGCATACTTCCCATCTCTATCCAAAATACACCAACTTCATCTGAAATGAAATTGCCCATCTGCAAAACAGCATGGTTGATTTCTTCAGGCTACAGTATTCATGGCTAATTTATGCATTCTCATATCTCTGTGGTTTCAGTGAAGACCAACAAGTCAACACTAAATTATATTCCACAGGTAACTTTAAATCATAACTTTTCAACTTCCACAAAACAGAACATTCAGTAAGAATGACATTTCAGTTTCAACTAAATTATACCTTCATAAACAAGCTTCTGGAGAGTACCTAAAAATATGACTGAAGCAAGAATTGTAGTTTTCTGGGATTGAGAACACAGAGGTTCCAATTAACAGGGCCTCAAGATTAACACTGGTAACTTCATGAAAGTGATTCATAACTATCTATCTTAAATCAAAGAATTGCAGATTGGTTTGTGTTGGGAAGGACCTTTAAAAATAATCCAGTTCCAACCCCCCCTGCCATGGGCAGTGCCACCTTCCCCCAGCCCAGGTTGCCCAAAGCCCCGTCCAACCTGGCCTTGAGCCCTTCCAGGGAGGGGGCAGCCACAGCTTCTCTGGGCAACCTGTGCCAGGGCCTCACGACCACCTTCATCATAAAAAAATTTCTTCCTTACATCCAATCTAAATCTACTTTCTTCCAGTTTAAAACCATTGCCCCTTGTTCCATCAGTAGAGGTAAAAAAGTCAAAGCATTCATTTTCACACAAGCCTATAATATGAAAAGAACTCTGATTCTTTCAATAATATTAAATCATTACAAAATTGCCCCAAATATTTCAGGCTGCAGGTTTTGCAGACTGTAAAAGCATTCCACTGGAACCCTGGCTGCAGCAAACACGGGAAAAATGTTCTCAGTATTCAATATTTTCAAATTTAACCATGACTAGGACACTCAGGGTACAGTTTCATAGGGAGACAAGGCAATGCACCAGCTTTCTGCCACAGGAAGCCCAGGTCTCTTTCCTTTCCTGTGGCACCACCACTAACCACCTTTCCACAAAGTCTCAGCTAGATAACCAAGTGAAAAACTGATCAAGGATTGCTTTTTTTTTTTTTTTCTGAGTTAGTTCTCTTACAGGTTAACAAGTTGCACTGGCTCACACAGCGTACTGTATTCATGCTTGATGTCAGGTGAGTTACAGGGGTGTGGATGGAACACTCCAGCCCCAGTCTCCAACATCGTTGTTAGGATTGACTGCATTGCGTTTCCAGCAATGTACTTTCATTTAGAACATTTATTGTGGTGGCAAAGCCAAATTAATTATTACTCCCTTTTTCCACATGTTTGGAACTGTTTGTGGGCCTGGGAGCAAAACACATTAGACCCCTAAAGCACAACACTGAGTAGCTCCAGAGATGGAACGGGAGGCTTGCACAGCCTCCGCTGTTTTAATAAACATTCACACTAGGTTTCTGAAACAGGGAACAGCAGTCACTCGGAGCTTTATAAAGAGACTTCAACATCTGAGCAAGCCCAACATTAGTTGCACCAGAGACATACACAAGAAATTAAAAAAGACTAAACCAGAGGACAGTCTCTTTTGCTCCAAAGATCATGTTTTAAGCACTAGCATTTGATGGTGTAATATCTGAACATTAAATTCAATGCTGACAGAGAAATGCAACCAAGAACCACTATCACTGCCTGTCCACACACCAATTCTTCTCCTGTTTACAGAGCTCACTGACACATAATATATGTATTTCCTGTTTTTCAGCTTCAAATATCTTTCAATGCCCTAGAATACTTCAGTAGGGTCTCATTTACTACCAAGGTAAATTGCCTATTCTTCCAGGCCCTCTCAACATTCTCAATGCTTTTATCTAATTTTTCAGCCTTACAATGCTCCTTGTGATGAGGTGACCAATTCTGCAGTACTCTCTCCCTTAAGACATAACACTGATCTATCATTCGCTGTATTCTCAGGTGCTTTTGTTTTTTTTTTTTAAACTAAGATTGGCCTTTCTGCTTCAAATGCACATTGAGTGATTTAAGTCTTGCAGCAGGAAAGAATTGAGAAACCCTATACATTTCAGTTTTTCTTTATATTTGAACTCTCATTCTATTTTGACACACTAAGAGGCAAAAAAAAAAATCTTTCTTTTCCCATTTCCAAAAGACTGTAAGCTCAGAGATAATTAATCAGAAATTTCCAGATATCATACTCAGTTCTAACCAGTTCCCTTACAGATACATGCTCATCCAGCTTCTGTAGAGGCTGTCAGAAAGTACAGGTTGATCTAAAATTAGCTTTTTTTTTTTTTTTTTTTTTTTTTTTTTAAAAAAAAGGGTCATGCTTAAAGAATCCTTTATTACAATGATTATTGCAGCTTAGCAGCTTTAAAAAAAGCCAAACCACCACACAACATACAGCACAGCTGCAGACTAAGAGTCTGGGAGGCTTAAACTACCTTCTTCTAGCTATTGTTTTGCCATGTCAGGTATTTGCCAGAAGTATCAATAAGAATTTCACTAAGTTATTCCAGTAGTGGCCCTGTATCTTTCAAAGGCTGAGCACAAAGAATGTGACACAAGTAGGACAGGAGTTCATTCAGCTTAATACTTGAGCCGATTTTGATGAGTACTCACAGGAGAGTATTTCAACCAGCTTAATTTATGCAAAAGTGGCAGGCATTCTGCTTCAAGCCTAGAGGAGGCACTGCAAAGTGCAAGGCATGGTTAGGTTGAATTATGAGCAATTTGGGTAAACTCAAATTATGGAATGAAAAAGCAGCAATAAAGGCATTAAGAAATACGCTATTGGGTCAGGAGTGACGCACCTAGCCTAGTGCTCCACCACCAAAAGTGGCACGAGGACATGCTACTCAACAGGAACCTGGATGTTTTGCGTAGACCATTCTGCTCAAAATTCTTCAGCATTTTCAACTGTTACAGCAGGAATTTAAAGGCTACATTCCTATCTATTCCCTTTAGCAGCTATTTATGGACCTGTTGTTCAAAAATTAATTCAACTGCGTTTTTGAACCTGCCTCCACAACCTCTTGTGGCAGAGAGCACCAGAATTTAACTGCCCACTGTCTAAAGAAGTATTTTTAGCTATTTTAGTTTATTCTCTTCGTAGTTCCAGAAAGTGCCTCTTGTTCTAACACTACAAGCTTTGCTGAAGAACTGCTTGTGTTTCTCCCGTCTGCAAGCTTCATGGTTCTGTACATTTGAACCACGTTCCTCCCTCAAGAGGACTATCAGCCTTTTGTCACAAAGAAAGTATCTGAACGAGCTCATACAGTTTGGGAAACTTCTCTGGATGGATGCCAAGCCTGAAAGCTTTACTTCAATTAAATTACAAGTACTTGAAAACACTGCATAAGGACTGATTTAAAGACCACAGGAAAATTGTATTACTCTGTGGTTATCTTTTTCACTTATCTTTTTGGTCATATTATCCTAAGGCTCTAGGCACTCTAACTAAAATAAAATGTACAAAGATGGAAATCCACACCTCATGAGGAATTTGGAGACACAAGGCAGACAGCACACGCCTGATGATGAACATCTGGCAAGAGGCTCAAACAAAAGTGAGAGGCCCTATAGCTGCATTGGGTTCTAACTGTATCCACTGAGCATCTAAGAGACCATGACTACACTAATGGGTTTAAGAGTCACTGTTGCAGCTCATTTTTGACCATAAAATCCCATTTCAATTCATCACCTGTAACTCCTGCCTTCAAATTGATAATTTAAGTTTTGATCCTGAAGAATCATCCTCTCATACACTGTCACTGTTTACACTAGCCTCTTGCTAAAAACACACCTCTAGTCTTTTTCATTGTATACTTTACTCATCCACAAAAAATATAAAATGCTTTTTCCCCAAACACACCCAAAAACCAATCTTTGCCAACACCGCAAGAAACAATTCCACACTGCTAAAATGGCTGCACATTAAATACATGCTAAATATGTAACATCCCTTCCTCTCTGTGATAGTTTTTGTGATTTCCTTGTAGTCTACAGCCAACCATCTCCAAAAACCAAGTACTCATTTATGGCCTTTCAGGACCTTAAATGTGCTTTGACATCATTTATTCTTTGCACCATCTCTCCTTTGTTCACTCTTCTACCAGTGCCAAACACTATAGCCCAAATCTGATCTTCTACCCTCCTGGATACTATTTCCGATTTCCACTACAACCACCAACACTGTGACTCTGTAAGCAACTGCAGGGAGATTTTCAAGATCCTTTTCTCAGCTCAACTATAGCTGAACTATTAGTATCAAGGCAGAGTGCAATACATAGCAGGAAACTTGCACTGTTTTATCCCTTCTTACATTCTCTGAACCATGCCTTAAAACTGCAGCTTTGAATACTCAAGGAATACTCATTATCTTGTCCAGAGAGATACGAGTGTTTCTTCAGATTGCTGGAACACAAGGAGCACATGCTGATGCTCCCAGCAGATTAATACTGGACAACTTACAAATTGCCTAACTTTGGTGGTATTTGTTTCATCTCTGCCCTAGTAGTATATCTCTTCTTCCTGATGCACACATGTTTCTATAGTTGGTCAAACAGTGTCATAGTTGGCAACTTTTAAAGTCACAGTTTGAGTCATGTCTGCTATTATTCCATTCTACTGTGGTTCTCTGGAACAACTATTAAATATTAAGCCCATGATCCCAGCAATAACTAAGCATAAAAGATGAAGAAAACCTTAAGGGCAGCATGCTAGCAGACTAAAATCTTCAAGGGAAATTTTCCTTTCCTGAGTGTCTGGAACATACTATAAACACACTGGTGCTACCAAAAATATCAAGTGACTTCTGGCTAATTTATTCTAAAGCCTTATGCAACATATTTCATATCAGTCTGCTTATTCATCTTAAACTTGAAATAAAGAAATCTGATCTCTCCTAGTTTTACTAGAAGTATTCTGGCTTAGAGGAATTTCATCTGCGAGAGCTCTTTTGGAATACAGAGGACAGAAGTTAAGCTCCTGAGGAAAGAAGATCGAGGAAAATAATTTGTGGTATTTGTGAGAGAGTCTACAAGCTCATTTCCTCCCTATTTTAGTGCCATTTTTCGTGATTTTTTTTACGGCAATGTTTTTTTCATTAATCATGGAATCTGGACAAGATTCTTTACCAATTTCACCAAGTGCCATGTTTCAGATCTCTTAGAAGACAAGGGAATATCCATCCTTCTTCACAAGTGCCCCTGTGATATTACTGGCTTCACAATTAGGTAACATTAATTGAAGCACAGTCTATTAAGGCAGCATCAAGACTTTAAGTTAGGCTAAGCAATAGTGAGAGCTGAAGTTTTAAAGGGCATCGCTTATGCACTACTGTATGTGTCTCCTGCATTAGTACAAAGTCATTAAGACTTAGAGAAACAATAAAACAAGTATTTTATCTTGCACTGAACAGAATCAAAAAAACCTAAATTATCTGCTTCTGGATCCTTTAGGCTGTTATTCCAAACAAGATGAAAGTTTATTCTCAGAAGACTCTGAGAAAGTTCTCCCCAATGTTAATTATCTCAACTCACAGGAAACCTGAAATCTGTATGAAGTTCAAACTAAAATCAAAGCCAGCCTTTTCCCTTTCAGACATAATACACTCTAGTTAAAGCACTCAGTGGAACAGGCAAGAGAAGACATTTCACTTCTGTTGCACCCACAGCCCCTTCAAAAACTGCCTTTTGATATTTTGGAAGGGTTCATTCTTTCTTCCCCCATAAACACATATTAAAGACACCTGGTTTTGTCATACCCAAACATGCTGCCACATACATACTTTTCTGAAGAACAACACAAGAAAGTGAGGTGGTGCCCAGTCTTCTCTCTTCAGAGTAGGACAGCTTCAAGCATTCTCCTACTGGTTTTTGGGCATTTGGGGTTTTTGCTTTGGGGAAGGTGGGGGTAGAGAGCTGGAGGAAAGGGAATCCAGTCCTACTGACCAATGCCCTCAGATCCACTCCCCAGTTCAGTTTTTCAGCCAATTAGGCCAGCAGTGGGGAGGGGGTATGAAGAGCTCCCTCCCACGGGCTCCATCTGGCCAGCTCACAAGCCAAAACTCTGACAAGTAAAACCAAGGTCCAGGTTCAGCTTTGACACGAGACGATGACGTTCAAGACAGGCTGCTTGTAATCTGGGGGGACAGGAGCAAAGAAAATTCTTCCCCTGGGTCAGCTTTAGAACGAGAATTTTGCAATGTGCCTATATACAGAATCAATTGACACATTAATTTTAGGTTTATTTTCTCCAGTATTGCAATGTATCTTGAAACTGTATAACGGTATTACCTTTATACAGCTCACTGAAAACAGAATTACCCACCTACTTTGAAAGTAGACTTCTTTCATTCATTTCATGAAGTTTGATTTTGAATCAAATGAGAAAACTCTTATTTCTCATACACGGAACTAAAATAAGCACAATCATGATGTTATGAAAGCTTCAGAAGCTGGATTTTTCTTCAATGACTAAGGACTACTGCAAATTACGGACAAATGTAATAATGAAAAGCTATATTGCTATTAGAAAATTAGCACACTATGTAACACATGCATTCATGGTATACTAAAACTGCATGCAACTGTAGATATGAGAAAGGAAAGAAGAGATGTTAATTTTACTGACCTTTGATTAAACTAATAGGACCGATGTATTTTAGCAACTCCCCTAGAATTACAAAAGAGGAAAATTACTACAACTGCAGTTGGCCAATTCACCTGTCTCTGCAAAGGAGAAAACTTTTCCCACCTACTTAGTATTATGAACAAACTCAGGAGTATTGCTCCTTAAAACCAAAAGGCCTTAATAGCCCCACAAAAGCACCTGAATGAGCACTCCAAAACCACAGCAGTTTAAGCCCTTCTCACCTCATTCTTTTAACTAAAATTTTCCATGCATAACAGGCAAGTGTCAGTTTCATTATTTCAGAGAATAAACACTCCTTGGCCAACTTTGACAGGAATATACACAAACCCGATCATCAGGTACCCGGGTACATGTTTCAGTTTTTACCTGTATTGCTTCCCAGCTTCTCCACTCGGTTAAACCACAAACAATTGCATTTAACAATTACTTAATGCAAGTTCATTTTCAATATAAGCCTAAGATAAATATGTTCTTCAAACAGGCCAGCCCCCCACCCCCTTGATAACAGTTCACTCTACACCCAAGAGTGTCTTATGTTAAGTTCCCATTGGTCCAGCATAATTAAATCAAGCTTGGGCCCCTGACTAAACTGATAGAGGAGACCCAGGAACTCCACTCTCAGAGTCTCTTCTTGGTCTTACTTCACACTAGGGCTGTCAAACACACATAATCATAATAAAATGTCATCTGGAACGAAGCCCCACTGTTTGTATGTAATACAGTTTCTCTACTGGAAATGGAGAGTAATGTTCAGGAAGATTTTCTGCAGTAGCCAATTTCTTCTAGCCCAGAGAGTATTGAACACAGGACTGCCTGTACTCTCCATTCTATTACAAAAAACTAATCCCATCGCATGACCTGCAGCAATTCAGTTTAACAAATCAACAATTACAAATATTTTGGCAAAGTAAGCTTAGGTATTGTTTGCCTCTCGGCACAGTTCACAACCAGTTTGTGGCTTTATGATAAAAGTCATTAAATCCAATCTGAAAAGCAGAATTTACAGCTCACTTAGCAAGTCAGGTCCATAAATGGATGCTTTCAATTACAGGGCATTTACATGCACAATCATTAAGGCAGCATTGAATACATTTGAAAACTCTAGAATACTTTTTATAACAATTAAAACTTTGCGTAGTGTTCTTTGTATAAACAAAACTTAGGAATTCTCTTCAGTCTCAAGCAGAGCTCAGATTCATTGTTATCCAGACCCTACTACAAAGCCTGTTCTCCCACTACTTTTGTGGGAAAGGGATTAGAGAGATGGAAACAAGTTTTGTTTTTTAAAGTTGCTCTCAGTAGCAGAAATTTTTCCGAGGTCCAATAAACTCAATTATATCAACTGGTGCTCAACACTTTTGAAAGATCAAGTGGAACAGGAAGATGGAGGAGGATCCAGGAGGGCCTTTCATTTGGAGATTCTCTGTGTAATTCAAGCTTATTTGATTTTGTTCATGAATCTAGCTTCTGGGTGGAGGAAAAGAAGAGATCAGTTAAGACACTGATTTTTTTTTAACCTAATTTTTGCAACTGTGTTCTCCTTTTTATCATCAAACAGAACCTAAGGAAAGTTCACAAATGCCTCTCCATGATCATATTACACAGGCTCAGCTTCTTCCATAAGGAAAAATGGATCTTCAAACACTTTTGCTTATTTCAGTGGCTGTCTGTGTAGCCCAAATCTGACCCACACAACTGCAGAACAATCAACTACCAGGTTACTCTACTAAACGTCCCAAATGTATTGTAAATATGTGCTTAGACTCACCTTTGAGTTAAGTTTAAACCACCTTAAATGAAATCCTCCCCTTCCTCTTTTTAAAGGCAATTGTAACTAATGCTATCTTTCATCAAGGTAGTGCTAAGCAAATGGGGGGAATAGACTTCAAAAACCTCCCCTTTACTTACATTCTCATTCCCCACTAATTCAGTAGTTTGTAAATGTTAAAGACTCAAAGCTATGCCTCGGAACAAACACACATACAAATAATCTACTCACACAATCTCCAACACTCCAATAAAGCACAGGAAAGTCTAAACAGCAACCTTGTTCTGCAAGATAAGCCTTTCACCTTAACAACAAGAGGGGTTTTTTTTAGTCTGGAGAGCGGAGCAAAGACTAATCAGTCTCGAACTAGAGTCCAGCCCCCACAGAAATAATGTCATGAATCAGTCTGAAAGTACAGCTCTCCAGGCAAAGAGAGGAACACTTAAGAACAGACAAACCTGCTGTTATACGTGGTCTCCTAATAAGCTGTCATTATATACTTCTTGCTACAGATGGAATCTGACTTGTTTATAACCATGAATTGTGATAACTGACTTGTTTATAACCACGAATTGTGGTAACATGAGCTCTACACACAATACACACAGGCTGCAACATTCAGTAACAGCATTTTCAGAAACACTTGTCTGGTAAACTCAGTAAGCAAAACTTTTTCTTAATGCTATCCACTTGTTTGTAAAGAAGAGAACAACACATGTATCAGGGTTGTTTTTTCAGTCAAAAACCGTGACAAACAACCAAAAAGATATGAACCTAGGCTGCAGTCTGAATCCCAGCTATTCAATTCAACAGCTCTCCAAGACTATCACAAGGGCTCTTCACTCACCCACTTTTTTTTTTCCTTTTATTTCCCTAGAGTGAAGACTAAAAGACCGTACTGTGTCACATTTTTTTCTCTTCCTCTCCACGCCCGGCAAAAAATTACCAATAGGACCTCTACAGCTCTGCACTAACTCCAGCTCCTCACATTTAACAGAACACTTCTCCCATGCGCTCATCTAGGTAGATAAAACACTTACAGACTGTTTACACCTCACAGTGCATAGATAGCTACAGCATTAAAACTAATGCCGGGAAGAAAACCACTAATCTCAATTCGCACGCACACGTTTCATGCAGGCAGCGTGTATTTCACATCCGTGGCTCTGGACTAGAAGAGAAACAGACAAAAGGGCACTGGCTGAAGCGAAGCTTTGCAATTCTAAACACTTCTTTGCAACTTGCTCCTAACTTTCTCCACCACCCCGACACGAAGTTTTGCACACCTGATCTCTGCAAGAAAAAAAGAGACTGGGCAGAGAAGGAGGAGAGAGGAAGGAGAAGAACTTTTTTTTTTTTTTTTGCCCCCCTCACCCTCCGACACACACGCAGGGGGGCACAACCCGGCCCTTCGCACCCCGTGTCGGGGGATATTCGTGTGTGGGCGGCGGGGGGTGACAGCGACCTCCCCGCCCCCCCCCCTCCCGCCCCGCTTCCCCTCCCGCAGACCCA
>NW_020799142.1:33246015-33255119 GCF_003259725.1 Athene cunicularia
AAGCGCACCCGGCCCGGGGACACCTCCTGCCTGCGAGCGGCCGATAAAGTCGTAACTAAATCGAAGTTTAAATGCTCCTTGGGCAAGGGAGGGTAAAATCTCTTGCCTCAGAGGGCTAGTGCAGGGCGAGAGCCATGGTGGCCCCTCACCAGGCCCCGTTCCCCAGATCTCATCCCAAAACAGATTTAAACTGCCCGAGGCTTCGTCTCCTGTGATGGCATAACAGCTCCAGGCTAGGACAGGCCGTTCGGAGCTGCTGCCTTCCTGACAGTCCCCAAGGTGTGATGCTGAAATAAGGCTGCCCTGAAGCCTCCTTCTCTATTGCTGCCTGCCCTGAAGGCTGCCCGGCCTCCTCCTGCCTCCTTCTGCCTGCCCTGAAGGCTGCTCGGCCTCCTCCTGCCTGCCCTGAAGGCTGCCCGGCCTCTGTCTGCCTGCCGCTGCCTGCACCAGCCTCGAGGCTGCCCACCCCCCATATTCAGTGGTTCTGGAGAGCAGTTTTCCCATCATATTGATGGGGGTTTTTTTAGTGCCTGCCTTCTGTAGACTCTTAAAGAGCTTTAACCACCTGTGGTGTGGTAATGATGTAATATAACCAAATTACTGCACCTAAGTAAATGCCCAGGTTCACCACAAGTAAATTAGAGCCGGTTGCCCGCAACTACATGACCAGGGACCCATCGGCTGTGAAACCCATCTCTGCTTTGTCTGCAGAGGTCCTTGTGGTGATGCCCAGCAACTTCCCCCAATCATGAGCATGAAGCCACAAGATGGGAGTTTACTGAGGTTTGTTGGGGTGAAAAAGTCCGTTCCTGCTTTGCTGTAAGTCTGTTGGAGATGCTCTGTTTTCCTGTTTCCACTTTTTGATTCTTTTCCTCATTCCCCGCTCCATATATCTCAACTTCAGGCCGCTTCCCTTACACCTGAGGTCACATCTCACCAGTGTAACATCTTGCTTGCCAGAGACATGCTCCTCTTCCAGACTGAAACGGTTTCTGCACTGGGTGACGTAGGTGTTATGAATCACCATCTTGGGCATGTATCCCATCTCAACAGGCTTGGTATTCTCAGGAGTCAGGTGAGGCACCTCTCCCATCATTTAGCTCTTCTGACAGATGCGGACTCGCAGAAGTCTCCCTCTTGCCTCCTCTGTGCTTGGATTTTCCCAGCTTGAAGCAGACATGTAGTTTACTTAGATTTTTATTGTATTTTTTCTCTCCGGTTCCATCCGTTTGGGATTCAAGCCAGTTATGAAATAAGCACAAAAGTAAAATGGAGAAGATACCTGCTGCAGACAATGCAGAGCTGCTAACAGATTGCCATCATGGTTTTGAAAGATAAGGAGGTGTTCCAGGCATGTTGTACCTGCCTGGAAACAGATACAGGCTATTCAGCCAGCACAGCACTTGCTTTGTGGAGGTTTCGCTGCATTCAGAGATAATTTTTTTCTATGAACAGCAAGTTAATTAAGCTCAGTTTTTCTGTGAATTTGTGTCAGGCATTCCCTTCACTTCCCTACTGCAATAAATCCACAGCCCCTACTCCTCTTCTATCCCTGAGGCTGACTTCTGGTATATCCAAAGCTCCCTTCTATGTCCCCAACATACTTTTATCAGAGCATGGAGTGGCACATGCTATGGCTGGTTCATTTGCCTGCGATTTTTCTACTTCCAAGGAAGCCAAACAAAGTTGATAAGGGCTGAGCTTTCTCATGCCTTTCTCCCAGTCAGAGCACTAACAAGGTTTTTCTTTTCTAATACAGCCACTTGACTGACCTTGTATTTCCAAAAGCTCTGTGTCTCTGTTAGGTTTAGTTGAAACAGGTCAGAAGGTTGACAAGCTTGTATTGGGGAACTCTGACAAAAAAAAAAACAAAAAAAAAAAAACAAACCAAAACCCCCAAACCAGCACCTGCATAAACCTTCTTTCTTTAGGAAAAAAAAATGCAAGTGGCAGGAGGAATAAAGTGAATGGAAGAGAGGCTGCAGGTCACAAAGCTGGGAAGTTACCTGAGAAGTGTGGTTGCCGTGGAGAAGCCAGGCAAGACATGCATCTGCAACTTCAGCACCACTCTAGACAGGGCTCCCAGCCACACACCTGCAAGTGTGTAGTACTCGATTTGGTAAAAACAAACAACAAAACTCGATCCTGATACCAAAGCTGGATATTGCTAGGTCCTGTTAAGCAAATGATGTAGCTCAGCCCATGTTGGACATTAGTGGTTAGGCTGACAGTCCCATTTGGATCTGAACCTGCAGTGGAAGAGCGTCAGCATCTCTCACAAGGTAACGTCAGGGATCAACATCCTCACAAAAGGTGTTCTTGTACAGAGACAGAAACAGCACCTGCCTGCTAGAAAGAACACAGGAAATAATCTAAGATCTGAAGAAGACATGATGAAATGGTCGCTGGCTGCTCTATGCTACAGAGAACACATGTTGACTTCCCAAAGGCTGTGACCAAATCCCCTAAGAGGTAAAAGAAACACAACACCAATATCAGATAACTTCAAAGACACCTAGGATTTCTAAATGAGCCGATGCTATCAGATATCACTGGGTGAAGGTGGAGACGAGTGTGAAGTGCAGTGCCAGGAAGGCAGGGCTTGGAGGCAGAGCAGATCGGTTTTGTGTTGAGGTCATTACCGGTATGTCAAAATTATCTGTTAAACTGAAAAAGAAAGGAAGAGCTTTGAGAAGAGTTGCAGTATGAAAAGATCAGCCAGTGTGCTCAAGACAGGAAATAATGTATGACAAAAATGACCATAAATCCATGGAGAACCACTGCCAAATGCTCCCAGATTTCTTAGCTCATTCTGTTGAAGCACCAGCATACACTTCAGTAAGTGCTTTGTCTCTTACATCAGCAACTGCAGTGCTGCTTCCCTGCTTACTGGAAATGCCATTTCAGCATGTTATTTTCTCTCTGAACTTAATGTGAAGGTAGCTTTCATCTTCCACAAATCTGCAAAAGATTATGAGAGGATGGTGCTCAGAGACGCTGTGTCTGGAAACTGCAAAAGGGAGAGATTCCCTTTCATGCCACATTACCTTATGGCCAAATGGTGTGAAAGCAGCCTCTCCACATCATGGTGGGACTGCCTGCCACACGGGAGAACAGTGCAATGCTTGGAAAAACTTCCCTGCATGTAGGTAACAGCATGACAGATCTCCTCTAGGACTGAGACTGTCTACCTCAGCCTCTGAGGCTTAAACTGCTTCTTGTCATATCACATGAAGTTTGCAAGCAGCTTCACACTGTATCACTTCTTGTGGCAGCATGGAGAGGGTTAAAGAGGAAACCACGCTAGGCTTTTCCCATCACATAATGAGGAGCATGTTGGTTAATCTTCTAGACCACTAACTGCCGGTGTACTGTCCAAACAGGCATTACATTAAAGTGACTGGAGAAGAGCCTTAACATCATAAATGAAAAGAAAGCCATCACATGAGGCATAAAAATCTCCAAAGTGAATAGGAACTTCTACTCAGTCGTACTGGCACATAGTAGATTAAATATGTGCAAAGAGCCAAGTACTCCTCAGACTTTAAAAAGCGCTATGGCTTAAGGCTGGGAGTAACAGCAAAATAAATACATAAGCAGGCATTTCACATTTCTGCTCTTCTATTTATCTTTTCAGTAACAAAAGTTCCCTGAAATGTTGAAACTCAAATCTGTTCACTACCTCTTCTGAAATACAGAAGTATGTTTCCGATATTACATAAATCACTGTCATTTCAGATTGTTAGGAGATTTCAAAGCAAAGGAGAAAAAAAAAAAAAAAAAAAAAAAAGGAATAGCCCTTGATGTAAGCCTGCTGTGTCTGTCCTGTACCCGTGTCAAAGTGGACTTAGGAAAAAAACAGTATTCAAAATAATAAGCTAAAAGCAAAGATACGCCTTTATGACCCATCCTAGTACAGACTGGTTGCTGTTTGTGTTACAAAGTACATTACATTTATCGGATGGAATGGAGTTAGACAGTAATCCTTAGAAGCGACATCTCCTGTAAGAAATTCATAGCACCATGAGAAGGTCTGTGTATCTGCTCACATTCCTCATTTACACTGTATAATTCTGGTGAGTAAATGATTTGACTACGTTATCTTAATTCCTAGTGCCTATTTGCACATAAACCCAGTTGCTCCGAGTAACCAAAAGCAGAGTGAGTTGAGAGAGACAACTTTGGCATAGTCAGACAAACACTTGAATTTTTAATTCTTTTGCTGTGTTAACTTGCTTGTCTTTCCGCTGAAATGGATCAGGCGGTTTTGTGCAATCGGACAGTAATTCTGGATCCATCCAGGGACCTTGGTAACTCATATGCAATTGTGGATGTTATACATAAGCTTGGTGAACTCAATTTCATCCTAGTCTCTGGGCTTCAAAGCCTCGGATTTACACCTAGCTTTAGGTGGGGTCAGCCACCACCAGGGAACGGCAATATCTCAGACTGCTTGAACTCAAAACACCTTTAAGTTGTGCTGGGCTGGCAGCAGGGGTTGCAGAGAAGCAGGCTGCAGAGCCTCTGGGATGGTTTTGCAGGACCTCCCTTGTGTCCAGCAGCACTTGGCTGCTCCCTCCTGAGATAAGGAGGGGCAGGGGCTCCCCGGGGGATCTCCCTGAGGACCCATTTGGACATTACTCCTCTGCTCGCTAGGGGATGTCTACTCTCAGTCGTCAGTAGTCACTGAAACTGGCTCTGCTTTCCTCTGTTTTCCTGATATTTACAGATTAGAAACATTTTGTGTTGTCAGCATTTCTGTTTTTTCCCGGGTTATCCCCCTGTCTTATTATTCCAAATACCACACCATTCATCTGCCTACATCCTTTATTTTGGATTAGTTGAAGTTGATTAGAAACACATTTATGCTAACCCCAAATAAGCCATCATTAAAGTGAAATAGCCTTGTTTACAAAGAGATTTACATAAGTTTGTCTTTATTGACTTAAATAAACAAGGGTAATTGGTGAGTAAGCCTGGGGGACAATAGCTTTGTTTCTGAATTAATGTCAGGCCTTGGTCCAGCAAGGATTTGTGTAAATGTTTAAATCTATGCAGTGAATAAGCCAGCTGAAGGCAGTGGGATCAGCCATAGGAACAAAATTCAGCATAAATGCAAACCTCAGTATGATTAATTTTTCTGTCGTCCTTATTTCCTTTTTCTGTTTGCTTTTTACAGCAAGCTGAAATTAATTCATTACAGTGAAATCTGCAAAATAAAAAAAAAAATAGTTTGTGCCTCCCTAGGAAGGATCAAAATAAACCAATTTATGCTGCGATCAGTTATTGCAATACAGTCTGTTTCTGTTTTACACTGTGTAAGATGCACTATGCTAATTAAGCATATGTTTGTATAGATTAGTCTCAATGAGATTTACCCCAGTTTTCCATGCCATCTGTGCAAGATTGGTAGCCGAGTTGGAATTGATCTCTGTATATATTGTCTATATTAGTTGAACAAGTGTTTAGAGTCTTTGAGGTAAAAGTTTTCTTTATGTCATTATTGGTCTTGCAAAGCTTTAGTGACAGATTTTGAACATTCTCTTTGTGCTTTTCAGAAACTAGTGGTTTATGGCTTTTTAAAAGTTATTGTTATTCTGATGGACAGAATAGATCAAGCAAAAATTCAAAGAACCTGAAAAATCCTTTCTTGGTTAGTTTTATTTAGAGATATAAAACATGCATTACTGTTATGCAGGTGAAGCTATCACCAAATAAAAATGTTGCCATAATGAAAAATTAGGCCTTAAAAATATACTGGGAGTTTATAATTACAAAACTGTCATGTTGTTTATTTCAGCTCTTGGCATTTATCATGATGAATCACTGATGCAAAAAAATCTTTATCCTAACAACGCTTGAAGACAGCGGATGGCTTTTTCATCTAGGGGGAATTCTGTGTGAGAGCCTCCATCCCTGGCACCCCGCATTACCAGGGAGGCAGGCGGATTTCTTTGACTGGGGTGACAGAAGAAGGATCTCTTTCCTCTGGACAGCCCTGGTGTGACACTGTGGCAGCCATCGTGTTTACAGAGGATGTTGGGGAGGACTGAGGGACTTAGCCCTGCCTCACTCTTTGGTGTAAGATCCAGCTGGTTTTGTCCTCCCTCAGTTTAGGATCGGGAGGGTGCTGGCCATGTGTCCTCTGTCAGCGCAGCAAAATCTACTCTCTGCAAAAGTAGATTTTGCTCTGTTGTACAGAGGAAGTGCCTTTCTGGTAATACAGCTCCTCACCAATATGTGAGAGGATATTGTCCTCACACCATGTTCTGGCTGCAGCATTTAAGGCACTGAGAGGCTAAAAATCAACATTTTACCAGAGTCTTTGAATTTATGACTAAGATGGGCAATTACAGCCATCTACTATATGTTATTCATTTCAAAGGCCAAGTAATTTCCCATCCAGAATCGTTTTTCAAGCCCGCAACCTTTACAGGTCCGAACGATTATATATCAACCATGGAAAAGGCAGCTTGACTCCCATTACAAACCTGTGGTGGGAGGGATCCACCAACTGCCTGGTAAATTGGTGCAGTGAAAATGAGAGCTTTTCTCTTTTATCTGTAAGGGATCTGTTGAACTTCAGCTCCATGCCATTAGATCTCATTATAGCTTTTTGTTGGTTTTGTTTTCCTAGGTGGATGTCTTCACATAGAAATCTTTGTTGCATGTAAGTATTTGGTGACAGGGAATGAGTTGCACCTCAGTGTGGTTTTTTTTAAATAAACAAACTAAACTGAGTTTGTTTGGTCTTTTACCATAAGGAGGGTGAGAGTTTCCAAACTTCAGATCTTATCCCAAATCCTCTTTACCTCTGCAACTTCCTTTCTGAAGTATGGACAGTGAAAACATCAACAGTCCTTTAATACATTTACAGTGTTACAACACTTCTCTGTCTATATTCAGTTGTTTCTGCTTATGGATTCAAAGGCTCCATTTCCTCTACTACGTAAAACCGGGAATATAGGCTCACAGGGTTTTCAACAGTGACCTGTAAATCCTTTTTTAAAGTCACTGCCTTCCAAAATGCAGTCCCTGCTCTTAAAGTTGAGATGTGCAGCCTTGATTCCTTGAGACAGGAATTTACTGCACTATGCAGATCACTCTGTGAAAGTAATTTGTCAATATTTATGAAGCATGGCAAAAGCAAAAGGCTCCCAGCTTACAGACACAGGCAAGGGCAGCTTTTGATTTTTAGCATTTACAGGTGAAGAAAGTCAATAATTAGATCTTAAATGCTTTATAGTAGTATTATTGCTAGTGAAAATAGAAATAGGGAGGTATGTTTCCTGATAGATGTGACCAAACAAAATCTGAAACTGCAGTCTAGCTGAGTTAGCTTCTTCCTGTGAGTTTGACACAATTGCAGTCAAACATATTACAGATCATAGAGTTTTAAGCAACAGAGATGAGGAAAGCAGAGCACATGGGCTGCAAAAGTCAGATTCAGAACTTAATCAGCCTGTTGATATATGTCACAGCAAGGAACAGGGCAAGAAAGAGCTACAAAAAGATTAAAGTCTTATAAAACATGGAAGATGCATGCCATGCAGAAATAAATAGAAGCAGCAACTGAAATAGAAGCAGTGGTCTGCAAAGAGGAAGAAACAAATGAAAGAGGCTAATGTCCAATAATAGTGTTATGTGTGGTCATTCCAAGATAAATCACTTTCTGAGTCTAGACAAACGGTAATCTGCAGCAATTTGTAATCAACAGCAACTGAAGACAAACAGTAATATCCCTCAGAAGTAACGGCTTGCTTGCCAGTTTGAAGATTAAAGAAAGAAACAGCAGTTTGCACCTCAAGCACTGGCAAGACATGATATTAGAGATGTTCCAAGGACATTGTGTCTTCCTTTGCAGAATGAATGCAAGTATCTTGCAGCAACTTCGCTAAATCTGATGGTAAGGATTTAAGGCAAGTTTTGTCAGTTATTTTTGCACTCAAGGACACAGCTACCCTCTGAGTGCAGTTTTGACCTTACTGTGTTGAGTGCAACCATAGGCTTCTTCTTAGCTAACACAAGCGATGGATGTTTGTGTTCTTGCGGGGCAGACACCTGACAATTTTGGCCCTGCGAAGCCCCAAGTTGTCCTAACAGATCACTTTATCATAATGCAAAAACTTGAAGGTCCCTGAATTAGGTGCACTTATTACTGTTAAATTTTGTGTATGAAGCTCAGCTTGCCTCTGGCCCACCAGTGAGAAAAAAACCCTGTTGAAGTTAAAGGCAACAGAGGAATTATCTGAAAAGCCCTTTCCAGGATATGTCTGTAACTTAAACAGAGGTTGAAAACCTCTTGACTGAACTCAGTGGCTCAGGGTTGTGAGTGCTGTAACCAGAGCAACACAGAGTTGAGGGCTGGCTGCTTACCCAGGTCTGGGTGGATTTTGCAATGCAGCAAGCTTGGCGTTGCAGGTGACTACACTGTCTGGGGAGGAAGACAGTCGGGGAATGTCGGTCTGAACTCTGTTCACTCTTATGAAACACAGTGGAGACTTGCCTTGATCAGGCTTTGAGTCCAGGAGTCATTCTGACCAAGGAAAGTGTCCAGCACAAACCCTAGTGACCATGCTGATGGGCAATGGCAGCTCCGATGCTCTGTGCATGGATTGCCCTCTCTTGGTAGCGCCCGGAGAAATGACAGCCGGTGTGCTTGGGCTTCTTTGTGATGATACGTTCCTGGCTGCTATCTTCTCATCCTTCAGCTGATGTTCCTGGTATTTCTCTGCGGCGGGCAGAGGAAGCAAGCAGCCGATTCAATGTGAATGATAGAGCAAGCTTCAACTTTATTGAAAGAAATCACACCTTATATAAGCATTCTACAATACACTACTTGCAACTCTCTTGGATACATTTAAGAAACTACATTATAATATCTCAGCCGTTGGGTACATCTAAAAGGTCACATTATAATACCCCAGCCCCTTGTGACATTTCTGGTATGCATAAACATCTTTCTTGCTGTGAATCTGCTTCCCTCCCAGGGCTGCCTTGTTCTCACCCCCAAGATCATAATGCGCCCCAACTTATCTCCCTGTTCTCACAACAGTCCTTGTTATCATCAATGTACGCTGGGTTTTTTCCTCTGTTTACCTCAG
>NW_020799142.1:33255169-33267717 GCF_003259725.1 Athene cunicularia
CCCTGACCGTTCCCAACTCCCCCAGATCCCTCAGCGCTGGCTCAGCCCGACTCTTCAACCCCTCCAGGGATCCCGGGGACTCCCCCCTGCCCTGGGCAGCCCATTCCAACGCCCAACAGCCCCTTCTGCACAGAAATCCTTCCTCAGAGCCAGCCTGACCCTGCCCTGGGCAGCTTGAGGCCATTCCCTCGGGGCCTGGCGCTGGGGCCTTGGCTCCAGAGACTCATCCCCCCTCTCTGCCCCCTCCTGGCAGGGAGTTGCAGAGGGCCAGGAGGTCTCCCCTCAGCCTCCTCTGCTCCAGACTGAACCCCCCCAGTTCCCCCAGCCGCTCCCCAGCAGACCTGTGCTCCAGACCCTGCCCCAGCTCCGTTGCCCTTCTCTGGCCACGCTCGAGTCACTCAATGGCCTTTTTGGGGTGAGGGGCCCAACACTGAACCCCCTCAGCGAGGGGCGGCCTCCCCAGTGCCGAGCCCAGGGCTCAGATCCCTTCCCTGTCCCTGCTGGCCACGCCAGTGCTGACACAAGCCAGGATGCCGTTGGCCTTCTTGGCCCCCTTGGCACACTGCTGGCTCCTGTTCAGCCGGCTGTCAATCACCCCCCAGGTCCCTCCAGGCCTGGGGTTTGTTGTGGTTCTCCAGCACCAGCCCCTTATCTCTGCAGACAGATGGTTGGATGTACTTCACCAAACTTTACAGTTAGATGTCAGAGTTCTAAACTTTCTACAGTCATCAGCGAAATAGGACTGTCTAGAGACAGTTCATCTGGCCTGTTTTAGAGCTTGTTTTATGGTGGGAGGAATAAGCCCCTGGATTTCCTATTATTCTGTGCTGACTCTAAAGGGAGCCTCCTAATTTTTGGATACTTCAGGATGCCTCAAACCTGCAAGACCATCCCGAAGCACCCAGCAGAGTATGCAGAGTCTAAACCTGTGGAGTCTAAACCTGGAACCTGGTCTAAATCTGATCTTAGCAGTATCATTTTATCTTCACACAGCATGGTGAGCACAGCTGGTATAGCAGTGCAGAGCAGGGGATGGTGCATGTACCATGTTGGCAGCAGCCAGAGATGCCAACTGGTGCGGAATGAGCAACGCCCAGAGTACTAGACTTTCCTCTTTCAAAACAGTGCGGGCACATGAAAAACATTGTTGCAAATGGTCCCTGGCCTGACCTAAATCCCAAACCATGCCCAAGACTTGTGTGGGAGAGTGCAACTGGCCCAGGGCCAAGACTTAGCAAGCGACTGTGGCAACCAGAGACCACGGACAAAGGAGCTGTGTGTGTTGGGCTTTCCCTGGAGCTTTCCGTCTGCATCTGTATGGTCGTGGGATCAGACTGAGCTGCTCCCAGGCTTTGGCATCCAGTCCTTCTGCTGCAGAGCAGATTTGACATCCTTCTTAGAGCAACTTGGAACTATCCTTCAGTAGGTTAATGCCTACCAGGCAACAGGCTGGGGCAGAGAGGTTAATTTTTGGTTTGGTTTGGGTTTTTTTAAAAAAGTGGAAAAAACCTTGCTGTTCCAAACATCCTTCAATGCAATCACAAGGTCAAACCTCAGTTCTCCAGAGGCAGAGAGGTACATTGGTGGGACAGACTGAAGAATTAAAATACAAATCTGTTGACTACTAGGATCTCTATCTGCCATGCAACTCTCTGGTGTAAGACCATAGTGCCCAGCTGGGTTTGATCCAGGAGCTCTAGAATTTCCTTCCCTGCTGCTCTTGCACAACATCACTACTTGCCAGTTGTACTATGAAGAGAAGGAGATGAAGGCAACAAGTTCCAGCTTTTAAAAATACTGTACATTTGTATTACAGTGCTTTCAGGAAGAGAGACTAAGAAGCACTGGCTAAATTTTTTCACCCTATGATTTTTTATTTGTTAATATTTACGCAGCTTAATATCTAGATGACAGGTATGCTCATGTAGGGCTGCATAGGGGTCCTGTGAGGTGATATCAGATTTGTTTGTGCTTATATCCAAGGTAACCCCTATTTTGCTGCCCTTTGAGCCAGCGGACAGCAAACCCTATCTGCTATCTTTGTCACTGACAGCAGCTTCATCCTGCATGAGATGGAGGAGCCAGTGTGCGGTTGCAGCTTCTGTATACCCCCTTCACAAAGAGCCAGTAATTGTTAAATAAATTATATGCCTTAGTGTCCGCATGTTAATAACTCTAATCCTACCTCCAACTACCAGGTTTAGAAATGTGATTAGGGAGGATTATACCTCACCTAATGCCTAATCGCTTGTCTGTTCTTAGCTGGCCTTTTATTTCCACACACGCAGCATAAGGGATCTAATCAAACATCTCGCATGCATGGAAAATGCCAAGTGAGTTAAAAATCAGTTGAGTGAGAGCAGGTTAACAGCTAGAAACCAGACGTGACTGAGCACTGAAACATTAACCAGTGCGGTTATGACTCTGGGCAGCACCCAACCACTCCCTTTGCACCCTGACCATTTAAACAGATGAAAAACCAAAAGGGCTGGAGGTAGATCTCCATCAGACTGTTGGGTTTTTTTTTCTGTGAATTAAATATGTTATTTTTTTCCCCGTGCAATTCTTGGTTTTACTTCACATAGGAAAATATATATGCCTTTTCCAGCAACACTAATGGGCAGGTTAGTGAGTGCCACAGTTCAAGAGCTGCCTAAAGACCGTCCCCCACAGCTGGTCTCTGAGCACAAGACTTCATTAACTCCTTGCTCCCTGTCTTGCTGTGAGATTCAGTTGCTGCGGTGTGGGAATGGACATAAAGTGACATCTTGCTATTCCAAAGTAGTCCACAGGTTGAACATCAGTGAGCAGAATCAGAGGACGTGATGCTTTTCCCCTAGACTGTGCAAACTGAAATCACCAGCTACTCCATCTTATCTAGTATTCACTTCACACAGGCACCCAGAGGTAATTTACCTCTTCCCTAACAACAACCAGGACAGACAGGCAGCCTCTTGTGGAGTCCCCAGGTACCTACACCACCAAGGCAAATGGGTTAATACAAGACCCAGTAGGAACAGCGTCTAGAAACACTCTTCCAAAAAATTAAGGACCACACCCTTCCCTACCATAAGTTGGCATAACTGTTGACACCATCAGGGCCACGCTAGTTGACCATATGAGATTTAGCTCCTATTCCTTGGAGTACCAGGTCTGTCTGCTCCCTCATTCCTTTGCCACATCCACACACCCAGCAACAGCTCTTGGCCAGGGCCAAAGGAACTGAGCAATAGAGCACAGGGGTTGGATTTAATTTCTGGTAGCAGCAATCCAAACAAGGTTTGTCAAGTCTGTGTACATGTTTGTTAAAGTTAAAAAAAAAAAAAAAATTAAGTCCCCCCACTTTTTCAAGTGTTTTCATGTTGTTGTCATCTTTTGTTTCAATAACGTTATTATTTGCTTTGTGGTTTTGTTGTTACAGGACCCTGCTGATGTATGGAGTGTTGGGACCTTTGGGGAACCTGAAGGAGTTGGTGCTGTTGTTTTGTCTACAGTGTTTGCTCTCAGGAAAACAGGGGACTATGTTGAGAGGAGAAGAAAAGAACCAATATTGGCAGAGTGCTGAAATGATGTCCTGAACATTGATGCAAATCAAAGCATGAGAAATACCCAAGGATTTAGCAATTCTGGATTAGAAAGAGGATTTCAGCAGTGTACTTCAAATCTCTAATCTCGAGTGAGCAAATAATCTAAATCCACCTAATGACAGTGAATGAAATTATATTTTAGCTAAGTAATTACTCCCTTTTTTCCTTTGTATCATTCAGAATAAGTTTATCTTTCATTGATTTTCAATTGGAGCGTTATTTTAAATTGGAAAGATTTTAACTATTGAATTTTAAACATCTGTACTCTTGATTGATCAAAACCAAACATGGTCTCTCCTTTTAGTTTTCAGTGTTGAAAAACCCCCACTGCACAGCCTGGTGCTAAGGTAACCCCAACTGCTTCCTTACTAGACCTCTGTCTGTGAATTCTCCACCTTGGCTACTTCAGAGGGTTCCGGGTGAGCACTAAGTATTGAAGAAGATGGACACGGATGGGTTGTGGTAGAGGTTGTACCAGCCACCTTTCTGCTGGACGCCCCAAAGTCTGTTCTAACACTTAGTCCACAGATACTGTTAAAGCAGTTTTAGTGAGGCAGTGCATGGGGAATCCAGCTGAAGACCAATACAACGCAATAAAATCTAGGAGATGATATGCCAGGATGAGATGCTAGCTTGGGTGCAAGCTTAGACTAAGTTCTGGAGTCATGAGGAGGAGGGGATTCAGGGCATATTTTAAGATGGACCCGAAGCTCATATAATCTGGCTGAACTTGGACCATGTTTTCGGCCCTGAGTCCAGGCTGTGCAAAAGTCGCTGGACCAAAATTACACATTTGGCTGTGAATATTTATGAAGTTCCTGTTGCCATATAACATAATTGTAACTCCTGATTTTTATTTAGCGCCTGCAGTAACTTTCAGGTTTTGCTGCAGCCCACCAGACAAGATGTCATGAAGCATGATGTGGCTGCCTTGTTGGCCACTAGTGGCAGGGGCTGCAGCTCTGCCTCTCACTTGGTGCAGTCTTACAGCACAGATGGGCTCAGCCCTCCCCCTCTCCCCTACATGAGCTTGAAGATCCTCGGATGAATGCGATCAAGTGGAAGCCTTTGTGGACCTACTCCATGACTGAGCAGACAGAGGAGGGCAGTGATCAGGGAGAAACAGGTCTAAGCTTTGCTAAGGAGCACATGAGCCTGAGTCAGCGTATACCAGAATGGAGTAAATGTAATGATTTGCCTTGTAAATGATTTCAGGCCTGGGGAAGAAAAAAGAAATCATAACCCCAAGGAGTGGTGACTCAAGGGGTGTGCCTGTGGTGTGATGCCTCCTATGGTCAACGCCTGCTGGGGAATGTCCCCCCTGCACCAAAATAACCCTGCGGTAAGCTGGCACGCTTATCCTCCTGCTAGCCTGAAGCCTCTGTGTAAACCACAGCCTGTGGAGACAAGGTAAACAGAGATTTCCACCCTCTCACCTGTGATGATCCATGCCTCCCGGTGCCCTCCAACCTGATCCCTCCCCAGCTGCAGGTAGACCTTGCTGCCCAGCTCCAGCACTAGCCTGGAGCCCATGGGAGCACAGTTTTGTCAGACACTGCCTGGACCTTCTTCCTGTTTCTGCATCTCCCAACTGGCTCAGAAAGTTGTGACTGGCCATTTTCTAACCAACGTTACCCAGTCTTCACTGTTCTGATAGCCAAGGAGGGGTAATTACCGAGTTTGAAAACTAAAGTAAGTGGGAGTTAAAAATAGAATCATAGAATACCAGGTTGAAAGGAACCTCAAGGATCACCTGGTCCAACCTTTCTTGGGAAAAGCCCGGTCTAGACAAGCTGGCCCAGCCCCTGTCCAGTTGAACCTTAGAAGTGTCCAGTGTTGGGGAATCCACCACTTCCCTTCCATTATTCCAGTGGCTGATTGTCCTCATTCTCTGAAAAATTTTCCTCTCGTATCCAATCAGAATCTCCCCAGGAGTAACTTGTACCTGTTAGCCCTCATCTTTTCCATGTGACTCCTTGCACAAAGGGAGTCTCCATCTTCTCTGTAGCCACTCTTTAAACACTGGAACACAGTGATAATCTCTCCCCTCAGCCTTCTCTTCTCAAGGCCAGGCAAACCCAACTCTCTCAGCCTTTCCTCACGTGGCTGCCCAGACCCTTGATCACCTCTGTGGCCCTTCTGAAGGAAAAGCTGTGGCAGGGAAGGAGAAGGGAAGGCAAACAGCATGGATCAAGTGATCAGATTTGGGAGATACATAATTAAAAGAGTTTGGTGTTCATGCCCTGAGGCTAAACTTTTGCCTCAGAGCTGTTTCACCAGGACAGCATCATATCCTCCTGGAGAAGACAGTGCCCAGATGTTTATGTCTTCCCATCCACAGAAGATGCGTTTCAAGGGCTTCCTGGACATGTTAAGAGAAGCTGAGGGCTAACACTCTTCAGCAGCTGACGAGTTACCTCTCCTATCCCAGAAGTTTCCAGCACAGAGACCATCTCACCAGCTGTCTGGCAACTCTCAATACCGAGAAAGGGAAGGTGCTGCCTACTGTTTGGTCACTTCTGCCAGTGAAAATTACGCACCCAGCAGCCTCCATCTCTAGCTGTCTACTTGTGATTGATCCACAGGTGCCTTTTTAGTTGTCTGCCTTTTTTCTTCCTCTCTGCCTCTGTAACAGGTGAAAATTCAACTGCTGGATGAATGCTGACTTGCAAATTGGAGGCAGGGCACACAAGGAGAGGGAATGGGCTTCTGCCTTCCTTGTTCCTCCAAGGAAAGAAAGCAAGATCTACAAGATTTTACCTTCAAAAAAATTATAAAACAGAGAGATCCTTCCCCTTGCCATTATTTGTGTTTTGCCTCAGCTGTATCTTGAATGTGAAGATGGGTATTAGAAGCAGGGACCTTTGAAGGATTCAGGATATTCAGGCTTGACCAGAGCAAGGGCAACATGCACCAACAGAGAGACCTGAGTTACTGGCATTATTGGCATTACAGGGGCCACACTTGGGGCAACTAGGATTGCTCCTGATGAGTCTCTGCCAAATCAGGCAGCTGGATCCCATTTTAGGTGTCCACATCCAAAATCCAAGCTCTGAATATCCATTTTCAGCCACTGTCGATGTTTGTCATCATTTCTTGGGTTCTGTCTGAACCACCCAAGTCACTGCAGCAACATCGTTTCCCCCCTGCTCCTCCATGTTCAGTACTTGTTTTTCATCAAGACTGAGTTTCCTCTGCCATCCTGTGGCCTGCTCACTCTACACCATGAGCCCTCTGCTGCTTTTTGCATTCAGCTACCCTGAAAATATATATTCCCTGCAAATGCGTGTCCACCTATTTTTCATGTTCTGAAGGGACTTCTGTCCATGTTGAATGGTACAGCGTCCAGCCGAGATTGGCTGGTGACCTCCCTTCAGACTGGAAAATCTGGACAACCACCCGGCAACTGGGGTTATTTTTAGAGCAATATCAGCATCTGTGGAGGCAGGATTAGGCCACAGGGATGTCCTCCCTGCCCAATTCCCCTTTTTAACCTCAGTTTGACACCAGAGTCCTCTCCTCTGCAGAGGTGGAGGCACTGCTGTCACAATTATAGGATCCAGATAACAATGGTCTATCAGGGGTTCTCTAAGAAAAAAGGATTTCTAGACCTATTTCTTAGTTGATTAAAATAAATAGATTTATTTTTTTCTCCCAAGACATAATAGTTTCTACTAAGTATGCCAGTGTCTCCCACAACTGTCCTTTCTTTGATTAGAAGAGAGCTATGAAAGGACATAGCTATTCAGTCTAACCATGTGTTTTACCTTCTTGCTAATCGAAACCATCCCTGTTTTTCCTCTTCTAAGCTGGCACAGACTCCCATCTCAGCTTGTCTTTGAAGTTCCAGTTTCTGACTTTCACTGTCTTCCCCTCCCACCCTCCTCATTTTGAAGTAAGAGATCATCCAAGGGACACCAGCGTGTGCACGCTTGAGAGCCCTCCAGTTCTGCTCCAGAGCACAAGCAGGCAAGGCTGATGAACCAAAATTTACTTTCTGTCTCCAAGGCAGAGGGTTAAAAAACCATCTGATTCCCAGCCAGGGAAGCAGGGCCTGTGCCATATGCAAAGAGATGCAGGTTCTCAGGGAGGTGGGCAGGTAGTGGTGCCCACCCCAGGGGCAGAATAGGTCATAACAAGAGATTTGTCCTCTTTGAAAAAATCGCTATTACAGATATCAGGGATTTCCTTTCACACAAATCCTAATATTCATCAGGAGGCTACAGCCTGGGGAAAAGTCACTTTGGGAAAGAAACTGCCCCTTTCTAGCAACGTTCAGGAGGTTTTTAGTCCATGATGTTCAGGTTGTCTTTCTAAAACCATTTCTTCCAGCTCAGCTAGAAGTTATGGGTTTGACACATAACCTCTGTCTTGGCAGACAGTAAATTAGCCATCAAAGCTGTTTGTCAAAACTCCCTCTGTAGTCAGTTGTGTTTTATTCTGCCTTAGACATTTGTCGTAGGACAGGACAAGTATATTGGATACACCTAGGATACACCTCTCACCACTGCACACAAAATTAGCCTGCATGCCAACCCTGTAAGTAACCCAAACCACCCTGCATGAATAAATTCTACATGTCGTGTTACAGAAGAGTTAAGCAGGTGATCACAGTGATGGGAAAGTCATAAAACATCAGTCACACACAAGGGTTAAGGCTCAATCTCACTCCCTGGACACACAAGGAAGCAAACCCAGTCCTTCAAATTTCAAGGTTCTGGTGAATTTACAACATAAATTATTCATTGCCCTAAACAAAGACATTCCCTTATCTACCTCATCTCTACTTTCCTGAGCAATAAATATGGCTGCAATTAATTCTAGTGCAGAAGAGCCAATAAAATGAATTATCTGCCATAAACCTTTCCTTCTGCATCCTATTTTAAGGGCAGTAACAAAAACACATTGCCGGAAGCTTTTTCAGACATACCACGATGAATTATGAAGACAGTGGAGGACAACATGCACATGCACATCCTCTTAGGCTTAGGTCCTGCACCAGCAGAGAAAACTGCAGCTCTGTCTTGTTGCCTTGACCCAGCTCAAGGCTCGTGCAGCTGGATTTTGTCTCTGACGTGGGCAGGGCTGGTGCTTACATGTTCACAGCGCTGTGGGGACTCTGCCTCCCTCCATGCCTGCGTGTGCAGGAAAAAACTGCCCAGCTCTATTCCTTAATTTACAGGAGGTGAGGTCAAAAACGCAAGCTGGGGCATGGCTCCCATAGCAGCCCCTCAGGCATGCGACCCAGAGCGAGCACTTTGTACCCCTTCAGAGGGGTCCTGAGCTGAAGCAGAGGACAGGGTTGATGTTGGACTAAAGATCTTTTATTACAGATGTACTTGTTTTGCCATAGCACCTAGATGCACTAGCTGAAATCAGGGTTAGTTTTGGTGTCTACAGAGTGTGGGACTCATCAGCCTAGCTTTAAATATCTTAGGAGGTCTGCACTTGGGCAAGAGACTGTGGGCTCCATTTGCAATCAATGGAGGACCACAGGCAGTTTAGGGCATGATCCATATGTGTCATTTAAAGGAAGATAAGAAGAACCGTACCCTAAAAAATCATGTTTGTCTGCAGTCACTACCTGGAGATGCCACAGCAGTGCGCTCAGATGGTCCAGTCCCATTGTCAATCCAACCCAACACCTCATGGCCGGATTGCAGAGTCCTTGTTTGCTGTAGGTGGACACAGCCCAGCCCAGCTCATGCTGAATGTCTGGGAAGAATGGAGAACTGAGCACAGATTTTACACATCTTGGGTTAACGCGTTGCCAGAAAAACACCATCTTCCTTCAGATTTCCAAACCTGAAGCAAACAAAAATAACCCATACTGGGGTCAGTTTCTGCAACCTGCCCGAGTCCCAGAGCACCATTAGCCATGGCTTCACTTAGTGGTACACAATGACATTGCTGGGATTTTAAATGTCTCCTAGCAATTAACAATCCTGAGATTTTTCCCTTGGATGTCACAGCAACAGAAGCAAGGGCAGATAGTGGAAGAAAAATGCTAAAGCTGGTGGTGTCTTTAATTACTAAAAAATCTTTGGACAGGGTACTGGTGTGGGGCACCTAAACTGGTTGCATTATGGATGTTATCAACCATGTTACCCATGGCAACTGTGTTGGAAAAGACATCATTTTTTAAGCTTAATCATGTAGCTGAAAATTTTGTCAGCAATAGGGAGAAAAGATTGGATGTCAGGTCAGTCTGGCATGCTCAGTGGTATTTATTACCACCACCACCACCACCACCCCCATCCCACCCCAGGCCCTCATCACTGCAAGACCCTGGTCTGCACTCATCCCACCTCACTTGATCCTCCCATGCTAGCACTCTGCTTGCCCAGGCTGCATCTGGTGGGGAGAAATTAGCAGCTCCCAAAGGGGTTTCTGCTCCCCAGAATTCAGCATCTATCCAGGAGGTGCCCCTGTGGCTTCTCCAGGACACCAGGAGACAAGATGATGTCCTCTGACTTCGGCATTGAACTTGGGCACGTACAGTGAAGTAGGTTTGCCTACACTACCAGGTTAAGTCCCGGCTCAAACCAGTCTGAGACCAAAGCACCTCTCTGTCCACATAAACTCTCTGCCCAAGGGGAGAAAGGCTCCAGAAAGCGTGACAGAGAGGACTCTGGGCCTTATCTTATGCTTTCTAGATGAATCTGGGACACTTCAATCATTGGCCCATTCACCAACAGAACAACATGTGGCTGGCCCAGCCTATGGACGATACGGACATGCTGGGGTCAGGGTGCAGCTGGGTTAACGCACACAGTGCGGGGGAAGGCTGGTGGTTGCTCTCAAAACCACGCTCTGCCCTACAATACAGGTAGCATGGACCTGGCACTGCAAAGGAGATGGGAGATGGCTTTCTCTCTGAATCACACTCCTGCCATCCTCTTCTTCCCTAATATTTTCTCCTTTCCAGGCTCCTGTAACTCCTGCTGTCCCACCAGTTCCCTGATTGCCTTTTCTTACAGCTTCCTTGTCACCTTGTTGTTTCCGCTTTTGCACTTTTCATGCTTTTCAATGCTTGGAGGCATTTCCCATGTCTTGGGCAGTAGTGGATCAACACACGAGGGCATCAGTACATTCACAGGGGTTAAGGGCACAGCAAGACTCATCTCTCCTTACAGTTAAATTTCCCCATCTCTGCCTGAGCAAGCTGCTCCCCAGTTGGCAAAAGGGATGAGCATATACCTGCTCCCCTGCTGACACTGAAATTAGCTCCCAAATCCTTCCCTCCCCTTCTCCATTCGCAAATCCCACTGCGTCCTTGGAGCGATTATGGCCGTAGCAGGGAAGCAGCATCCCAATCAATACGGCTAATATGTGCTCTCGCACCAGGCTCCTTCATCGGGGCACAACAGAGTCTCAGATTAAGCAGTAATCCTCACTGCAGCCCGCAAAGATGGATAAAGTCATCATTTCCATTTTACAAATAGAGGAGCTAAGGCAGAAAGATTAGCCTCCTTCCCTCGAGAAACCCAAATCTTAGTCCTGAACTCAAATGAAATGAGTTTCTAAGCAGGGAGATGGGGCAGGTTGCAGCTGCGGTTTGGAAATAACAGCGCGCCTGGGCTAGGCTGGTGGGAGAGGACACAAGAGCATTTATTAAATGTAATAGGAGGCCTCTAAACCTGACATAGCTTCCCTGCTTTGTTTGGGGCCAAGACTCTAGTTTATCCAGATGAATGAACAGGTTTTCCAAGTCAAAAAGTGGCTTTTTAAGCATTTTGTCTAACTTCTTGCGTGACGCAGATATTCTTTCTCACCTGTATCTGGCTGAGCTACCAAGGAGCCCATGGGGAGAGCTGCAGGAGGTGCAGATCCCACCATCCCCTTCCCTGGGGATCTAGGATTAACTCAGCACACCCAAATGCCCCTTTTCAGTGCTTTGGGCGTAACTTGCGGCGCTTCAGCTGATCATGGCCCTCGTTAGTTGTTCATCTGGCACCTAACAAGCCATGGGCATACCCAGAGCCTTCTGCCTCTCTGCTCTGCTGATCCATATGGGGAACTTTGCTTTTAATACCATGCAATATCCTATCCTGAGCATTTAAATGTGTCCAGCTCTTCAGTGGTGATTAGTAAAAGTTTTGAACAGATTTTATAGTGGTGCTGATTCTCTCTGCAAAGGACCAGGTGGAGAGCGTGTGGCAGGAGGCTGATAACCAAGGGGACAGGGCACGAGGGGGGATGCTTGACTTGGATAGATTGGATCGGTGGCCAACGTTAATGGGATGAGCTTCAACAAGGGAAGTGCCAGGTCCTGCCCTTGGGCCACAACCACCCCCTGCGTGGCTACAGGCTCGGGGAGGGGTGGCTGGAGCTGTCTGGGAGAGAAGGGTCTGGGGGTTCTCATGGACAAGCAGCTGAACAGGAGCCAGCGTGTGCCCGGGTGGGCAAGGAAGCCAACGGCATCCTGGCTTGTGTCAGCACTGGTGTGACCAGGGAGGTGACAGTCCCCCTGTGCTCTGCACTGGTGAGGTCACACCTGGAGCGTTGTGTCCAGGTTTGGGCACCTCAATCCCAGAGAGATCTGGAGGGGCTGGAGCGAGGGCAGAGGAGGGCAACGAGGCTGGGGAAGGGCTGGAGAATAAATCCTGTGAGGAGCCAGGGAAGGAGCTGAGAGCGTTCAGTGTGAGGAGGAGGAGGCTGAGGGGAGCCCTCATCCCTCTCTGCAGCTCCTGACAGGACATTGCAGAGAGGCTGGGGCTGGGCTCTGCTCCCAGGGGATCAGGGACAGGACAAGAGGGAACGGCTGGAAACTGCCCCAGGGGAGGGTCAGGCTGGGCAGGAGGAGAAAATGTTTCCCAGCAAGAGTGGTTCGAGAGTGGAAGAGGCTGCCCAGGGAGGGGGGAGTCCCCATCCCTGGGGGGGTTTCAGGGCCGTTGGGATGAGCTGTGGGGGATGTGGGGTAGGGGAGAACTTTGTAGAGTCGGGCTGAGGGTTGGACTC
>NW_020799142.1:33267767-33270183 GCF_003259725.1 Athene cunicularia
TGCCCTGGGCAGCCCATTCCAACGCCCAACAGCCCCTTCTGCACAGAAATCCTTCCTCAGAGCCAGCCTGACCCTGCCCTGGGCAGCTTGAGGCCATTCCCTCGGGGCCTGGCGCTGGGGCCTTGGCTCCAGAGACTCATCCCCCCTCTCTGCCCCCTCCTGGCAGGGAGTTGCCGAGGGCCAGGAGGTCTCCCCTCAGCCTCCTCTTCTCCAGACTGAACCCCCCCAGTTCCCCCAGCCGCTCCCCAGCAGACCTGTGCTCCAGACCCTGCCCCAGCTCCGTTGCCCTTCTCTGCCCACGCTCGAGTCACTCAATGGCCTTTTTGGGGTGAGGGGCCCAACACTGAACCCCCTCAGCGAGGGGCGGCCTCCCCAGTGCCGAGCCCAGGGCTCAGATCCCTTCCCTGGCCCTGCTGGCCACGCCAGTGCTGACACCAGCCAGGATGCCGTTGCCCTCCTTGGCCCCCTGGGCACACTCTGGCTCATTCTCACCCCCCCAGTCCCTCTCTGACCCGCAGCTCTCCAGCCACTCCTCCCCAGGCCTGTAGCCCCCCTGGGGGTTGTTGTGGCCGCATCTTAGCATGGTGTCCTTCAAAAAAGTCCTCTCTTGGTTACTTTCTTTTTCCCTTTTGCTCCAAATTGCTTTCTCACTGGCCAGCCAGTGATTTGTGCAGTGGCCTGCTGTATCAGATGGGGATGCTAGAGACAAGGAAACAGAGTTGCATGGGGATGCTCCCTCCTAGCATTTATTTTAACAGACTGATGAAGCCTTTGCCGAGGTTCACCACTCTCCAGTGATGATTTGCACCTGTGCAAGGACCATGTGCAAAGGGTAGGCCGGCAGAACACACCCAGATACCTGTGTGCTGCAAGGGAACCATGAATAAATCTCTGTGTCCTCCCATGCCTCAGTTTCCTCCCCAAAAGTAGAAATAATATTGTTTTCCATCTGAGATCTAGTGAGGATAACAGCTGAACATGTATTATGTGTATGTAGGTCTGCATATGTATTTACATACACATTAGAGTTGTTGAATCTATCTTCAAGTAGATACGCGTATTATCACTGCTCACCTTCACTTCAGATCCAAGGACCACATCTCAGAAAGGTTGTGAACACTGGTGGGCTGCAAAGTACCTGGGGAGAACTTTGTACTTCCAACTGATTTTTCAGTGATTATCATCAACACCTCCTCGTGACAGCGAGGGCCAGAAACATCTCATCAGAGCTGCTTAACGAGGACCCAGATTCTGAAAACTCAAGGGTGAAGCCTTAAATATTTCCCAAACTATGCAAAGCTCCAGCTAATGTTGCAGGAGTCAGTCCCACAGAGAAAACACTGCCCTGTTTACTGTGGAAAATGAGTTAACAGCTGCACCTTAAAGGCAGGCAGGTTTACAGCCATTGGTATAAGGATTTGCCAGATGTTGCCTGAGAGCAGAGGAGGATTTTAGGTGTCAGCCAGGGTCTTTCCTTAAAACCTCAGCCTCTGCCTGGTCTGGGCAAGCCAGGGTCTTGCATGCTTTGCATCGCCTGCCTGCAAATTGGCTGCCTGAATTTAAGATGACCCCTGAGGCTTGAGGCACTGCGTGGACTATTAGGAAGCCCGATCACATTTGTGACATCTCGACAGTGTCTCCACTGCAGGAAGAAAGAAATAAAACAAAACTTCCAATTATAAAGGGGGGTTGTAGCTTGGTACTGCTGTTTATCTTCTTCCCTGGTACTTGCACTTATGATTTTTAGCCTCAATTCCTAAGAACGTGAGCTTTACACAATTGCATAAGATTTATATTTGGCCCCTCTATTCACCTGAACTGGACAATATTATTAGTGCTACCGTGAGGGGAAGAGGGAAATACCAGCTGGGGCTGTGTGGGCATCAGAGGCTCCAGTCGTGGGTCACGCTTGAGCTGCAGAGAAAAACATTCTGAAAATTAGGGTCCCCATGAAGTCACCCAACAGTTGTGGGTGGGGATGTCCCCAGCCTCTGTGGCCTAATTATTTGGTTGTGGTTAATTGGGGTGCAGAAAACTCTTAGAATCGTATAATCATTTAGGTTGGAAAAGACCCTTAAGATCATTGAGTCCAACCATTAAACTCCATCGTGATGTGGCTGAGCTTTGTATTTCCTCTGCCGGGCAGGTAGATGCAGCTGGGCGTGACGGAAGGCGATGGAGGGTCGTGCCTGTCCTGGTGCAACAGAGACCCCCAAAACACCTCAAGAAGCACGTGCCGGACCACCAATGTCCCCAGCATCATTCTGGTGACAGAGCTGTCATCAGGCCACCACACGAGGGCAGTGCAAGTTTGAGCATGCCGGGGAGCTGTGGAAAGCAGGAGCAAAATTGAGGAGCAAAGCCTCAAAGTGTGCTTATGTTGTTTTTCTTTTTTTTTTTTTTTTTTTTTTTTTTT
>NW_020799142.1:33270233-33274453 GCF_003259725.1 Athene cunicularia
TTTTTTTTTTTTTTTTTTTTTTTTTTTTTTTTTTTTTTTTTTTTTTCTGCAGATTTCATGCTGGGGTAGCGGACATCACCAGGCATTGGTCCTCAGCCCAAGCACCCTTGTGCTGACAGCCCAGATGCCACATGAAGGTGGTCCATCACCCGGCTCACCATCATTTCATGCCATAACTTCTCTGGCCCCCAGCCCCACAGCAACGTTAAGGATACACGAGCTACTCAGTTCTTCAGGTAATAGTTTATTTTCTCAAGGGGTGTAAAATGTGCAGCAGGTACGTGTATAGGACTGCTGTTTTCTTAGCCAAGAGGAGTTGCAACCAAACAAGAGACCGAAACAAAGAAACCTAACAGTATCCTGCCCTACAGCAATTAGTGCAAGTCATGTAAAACAACAGTTCAACACAGGAAAACAAGGGAAAAAAAGGCATTTCCAAGCCACCGGTATTTTCTCTCCTGCTATTGAGGTGGCTGGGATCCTGGAGGTGTGGCTGGGAGGTGGGATGGGTCTGCGTTTGCTTGGGCTACACAGGGAAAGTAAGTGTATCTTCTACGAGACGTTTTTTTTTTTCTCATTTATTCCCTTTTTTTGTTGTTGTTGGCTTGGAAAGCAAGTCACGTGCAGACCAAGAAAGGTGCAGGCTGTCAGAGGTGTCAAAAGGTGTTGGCAGACCCTAAAAACCCAACCATGGGTGACCTGCTGCAAAACACAACATTTTCTTAAAATGAGATGGCTGGGCTCTTGCTTCATTTACTCTCTTAAAACTTTCATCTGCAACTACAAAATCTTCCAGCTTCAGGGCACCTAGACTGGAAATAAAGCACTGATACCCTCCAAAATGGGTGTGAAAACGCCCGAGATGGAGGCACAGCAGGTCCCCAAGGGTGCAGGCAGGGCAGGAGTTGGAGCAGAGATGGGGCAGCATTTGCAGCCCCACTGGTGCCACTGGGAGTCCTACTGAGGACCACACATTTGGGTCTAAGGCATTTTAGGGGGTATTTTAAGAAATTAGTCACTTTTTTTCCCTTGCAGGTGACCGCCAAGTGGGAAAACCTCTCACTCCCCATAGGGCAGACTCTTTCTTTCCTTTTTATTTTTTAAACTTTCTGGTATTTCATTTCTCCTGCACAACTGGAAGGAGAGGCTCCTGCACCACTCACCAAAAGGCTTTGAGTTAAAGGCAAGGAGTTGCAGCTCCATGCCACTCCTACACCAGAGATGCTCCTTTTGCAGCAGCACCTGGTGTAAGCAAATGCTGTGTGCTCGGCATTGCCCCGGCACCGTTTCCCCCACCATGGTCTGGATGATCTAGCAGATAAGAGCAGCTGTTCAGGAGCAAGAGTGTAGCCATATGTTGCTGCTAACAAGCATTTACTGAAGCTGGTTTCTTTCTGTGATTCCCATGTGTCTGATTAGCGCACAGAACCTTCGAGCAATTTTCAGATTTTTCACCCTCCCCTTGCAAATATTTTTTTTTTTTTTTTTTTTTTTTTAGGAGCATAAAATGGGGTTAAAAGCCACAAGATTAAAAAAAAAAAAAAATTTAAATAGCTAAAAAGTAATTCACTTAATTTTCATTTTGTATGTTTTGTGCTCAGAAACACACGGTTTATATGCTGACCCTGCTGTGGTCCTGCAGACTCTGAGCACAGATGAGATGCTCAACGACTGACCACGTGCCCTGGGAGGAGGATTGATATTGCCATCTCCTCAAGCCACATTTTGGGACTGTGCCCACAGGCCTGGACCCCTGCCCAAGCACCCGATGCTGTGCAGTGCTTCTTAGAAGCATGAGGGAAGGAAAATAACTGGTGGTTGTGACAGCTCAGGGTGTTTTGCTGGGGTGACGGCAGGACGTACAACCAGTGAGCCCAAATCCCTGATCCCCAGGCTTGGGAGGATGGACGTGGACCCTTATTTGCCATTGCATTCGTCAAAGTCAAGCTGACGAAGCTGGGAATGGTCCCTGGGCTGTGCCAGCATCCTATTCTTCTGGAAAAGGTTTTGCCAGGGACTGCCCCATCACCTGAGCAGACAGGAGGGAGCTGCGGTGACAGAAACATCCCTCCCCATGGTTAACCTTATCTCACTGTAGCTATGGGAAATGAAAGCAGTTTAGTCCAAGCTAGTTTTTCCAAACCACGCTGGTAGGTAGTAGATAGGCAGGTGCCATCGCAGGTGATTCATCCCACCCTTGGGAGGTCCGGCGTGGGTGGGGTGAATCACCCTCCAGCAGTACCTGCCTCCCTCCAGAGCCAGGATGGCTTCAGAGGAAGGGTGGAAATCACATCGCAGGTTAGGACACCCAAAATTAAAGTGTCAACATGTAGGTGTCTCAATGTGCACAGCTACTGCGTCTTCACTTCCAAATGGCTGAACAACGTAGCCATTCATACCTGGGACCTATTTTCCAGGGTTTTGCATCTCTTTCACAAATAACAAAGAATTCTGCAACTCCATAGAGGCAACATGAATTACAGGGCTCACGTTTGTGTCAGCTGTGTATATAGAATCACATAACGGTTTGGGTTGGAAGAGGACCGCTAAAGGCCATCTAGTCCAACCCCCCTGCAGTGAGCAGGGACATCTTCAACTAGATCAGGTTGCTCAGAGCCCCGTCCAACCTGGCCTGGAATGTTTCCAGGGATGGGGCATTGACCACCTCTGAGCAACCTGTGCCAGTGTTTCACCACCCTCATTGTAAAAAATGTCTTCCTTCTGTCTAGTCTGAATCTCCCCTCTTTTAGTTTAAAACCATTACCCCTTGTCCTATTGCAACAGGCCCTAAGAAAAAGTTTATCCCCATTTTTCTTGTAAGCACCCTCTAAGTATTGAAGGGCTGCAATAAGGTCTTTGTGGAGCCTTCTTTTCTCCAGGCTGAACATCCCCAACTCTCTCAGCCTGTCCTCACAGGGGGTGCTCCAGCCCCCCGAGCATCTTCGTGGCCTTCTCTGGACCCACTCGAGCAAGTCTGTGTCCTTCTGCTGTTGGGGGCCCCAGAGCTGGACCCAGCACTGCAGGTGGGGTCTCACGAGAATGAAGTAGAAGGGGAGCATCCCTTCCCTTGTCCTGCTGGCCACACTTCTCTGGATGCAGCCCAGTGCTCTTTGGTACCTGGTGTAGCCGGGCCCTAGGAGCTCTGCTGAGAAGAGGAACAAGTAGTCACTGCACCATGACCTGGGAGAGAGCCCTGCGTCCTTCCAGCCCAAGGCTTGGTGCTCATCACACCCATCCTGGCTGAGGAAGGGGATCCAAGCCCCGGGAAGGCACCTCCACGCTTAGCTGGGCTCCCACGTGGATATCTGTGGCCTGGAGTCACTGCACAACGTCAAAATGAGAAGACATAGAGTTTTCTCTAGTCCTCCCTTCCCACTCCAAAACACGATTGCCACCAGCACCTGGCTCCGTCCAACCCAACCTAGTGCAACGCGGGAAAATCAACCTTAACTCATTAATCACCATCAGCATCACAATGCCAACAGCCCCCTTGGGTTGGAGCCTGTACCAGCCTGACGCTTAATTAATGTGTGATTATACTGGATTTTCAAAAGGTACCTTTGGAAAGGACCAAATTTATGTGTCCAGCAAACATCCGTAGACTTGAGGCCACAGGGATGACTGCGTCGGCCTGAGAAGGGATGCAGCTCAGCATCTGCAGCGGCTTAGCCTTCTCAGCATGGCCACAGGCAAGAGAGCCAAGTCCTGCTAATAATTTAAAAGCATCAATTAACACAATTTAATAAATACATAAAAGGATCTAGTCTCTTTTTTTTCCAACCACTTTCTAGCATCAATGAAAGTTAAGGGTGATTGTCCCGTGAATAACTAAGGCAAATTGTTTGTGTCTGTGTGTGTTTCTCTCTCCTTTTTTGTTTTGATTTTTTTTCCATTGTTTTGTACATAAAGCAATCACATAAAAATAGTTAGAAAAATTGCAAAGGTTTTTCCCCCCTAGACAAATAGGAAAAAAAAAACCCAACCAACCAACAAACAAATCGAGACAGAAAAAAACACCTTGCTTCAAGTCCTTGTAGATTATACAGTACTCAGCATCTTTGGATACTTTACAATACTCCAAACTGTAGACAAAAAAACACCTGAAGTAACCAGTCATCTGCAAAATGTCACTTGTGTAAGAAGTTGATACGGATTTAAAAAAAAAACCAAAAAGTTTGATGCAGTTTTAAGAAATTTTCTTTTTTTTTTTTTTTTTTTTT
>NW_020799142.1:33274503-33277871 GCF_003259725.1 Athene cunicularia
AAATTTTTTTTTTTTTTTTTTTTTTTTTTTCCTCCATTGACTTGTTGCACGTGGAGTCTTTGTAGATTTCTTTACGGAGGAGGAAGTGAGAGTTGAGCAGTTCTTGGGACTGTTCTGCTACAGATGGTCTCAGAGCAGAAGTCCTTCATGCCCTCATGGGGAGCGGTGGGTCCTGGATTCCCTCTGTAACCCCTATGCTTTGGTGGGGAGACCCTCACCCAGCCACCGCTTCAGAGAAGTACCATTGATGGGCAAACCAAAAAAACAGTGAACCTGCGGTCCTCTCATTCCCTTTGATTCTTCTGACGGTCAAAGGTAACAGTAAAAAGAGAAAGAAAAAGCCCTAATTTGTAACATCTACATTTTCAAGTGGTGGTTTCATGTAAAACCAGCTTCCTGGAGCACCTACCACAAACCATGTCAGCCGGTGGTGGAATTGGGGTCCCACCACAGCTAAGAGGAGCCATTGGAGGCAGATGGAAAAGCCTTTATCTTCAAGAGCAGCTCTTGTTTTCAGGGGCTGAAAGAGGCTGACAGTATGATTCCAGCCAATCTGCCACTTTTTGGGCCTCAAAAGAAATACTAGATAGGGGTGACCAAGCCAGGGTCTGCAGGGATGCTGGGGAGGACCCCAGACCTGTTTGCCACCATGTGTGACCCTCAGCTTGGAGCACCACATTGTATGTTACCACCTCATCTTTTGAACCAAGAAATGGTGAAGAAATAGTATTTCTACTTGCTTGCAAGTAGACAGTCTCATCTGAAAGACATCTTTAGTGGACTTCTTTTCCACAAAGATCCCTTGAGACAAGCAGCAGGGATATTTGCACACCTAATTTTTTCCCATTGACATTGCAGATTCTGGGGACTCAAGTGTTTTGTAAATTTTTGTCATTAAAATATATATAGGAATTAGGGGGAATTAAGGACAAAACCCCAAACATTTCAGAGTGGTCTGTGGTGGTGAATTCTGACTCTTTGGTTTGAAACGACTTTTTCATTTCAAAATTCCCACATGGTTTATTTTTACAAAGCAAGGGTTTAATAAAAGCTCAGAATTGAAACATTTTTGATCCTTTCAAAAATTTTCCTTCACCTTTTCAAGAAACTGAAGTTAAAATACTCAAAATAGGCTTTGGTTCTTCTTCTGAAATTTTGAAATGTCCAAAGAACCAAAATAAGTAAAATCCCCCTCTTCCACCCAGCTTTGCTCCTGGGTGATTTTCTATCTCCTTTTTTTTTATTTTTTTTTTTTTATTTTTTATTTTTTAAATTTTTTTAGGGTCCCAACTCATTCTGTACTGCAGGACTTTCACCAGCCCTGCAAGTCTGATATACCACTGAGAAAGGCAATGGCTGGGATCCTCCCCATCCCAACATGGCTGCTTGACCCTCCCCTTTATCCCTTGTAGAACAAATTTTGTTGCCAGACATGGGAATTAATTAAAAAAAAAAAAAAAGTCCTTTTGACCAAAAGGGCCAAGGAATGTAACAGATCAAAACCAAGTCTGGACAGTTTGTCAGTGTCCAGTGCCCCCACGGGTGGAAAATGGGGAACATCACCCCCAGAAGAGTCATCTCAGGGTGATGGCCATGCCCTGGACTAAGGCAAGTGACATTTTCGGGAGCTTTGAAGAGAGCAGCAGTCCTGTCCTGGCCTTCCCGGATGGAGCCGCAAGCTGTGGGTGGCTGGATGGGGCAGAGAGTGCCCCACGGTCTCAACACCAAGTGCATCACAGAGTCTAAAGTGCCGTTGGCCATGGGGCACAGCACCCGCTCGCTCCAGGGATGGCTCTGTGCCCCAAGCCCCATGGTGCCCCAAGCAGGCCACGGTAGTGAGGGGACAAAGAGCTTCCTGGGAGCCAGACGATGCAAAAGGCCAGGTAGGGACCCCAGGGAGCCAGGTGCCGTGATGGGGAGGGTGCAGACCCATGTTGGGACCAGGTGTGGGTTTAGTTGCTTGACTCTGAGATGGGAGCCACGTGGCCGAGCCCTGCCAAGCCGCTGAAGCCCGTGCTCCAAGGATCAGGGAGGGGAAAGAAGGGTTGGGCAGCAAGGTTTTCATTATGGCCCAGGGCGAAGGCGAAGATGCCCGCGTTCCTCTCCATGTCCAGCTGGGCTCGCCTGAAGAGCTTCATCTGGGTTTCTTCAAACTGGCTCTCCAGCTCTTGCAGGCTGAAGGGGGTCTTGGCCCCGCTCAGAAAGTGCTTGGGACTGGGGCCAGGAAGGCACATGGCCGCGCTGCTGAGGTGGCCGCTCATCTCCTCCAACGTCGGTGGCATCACAAAGCTCTTCTCCACCGGCGGGCCACCGGGAGCGAAGAGCAAGCCGGCCGCTCTCCATGCCGATGGCTTGCGTCCTCGCCGGGGCCTCGCGATCCGGCAGCTCTGGCGCTTGATGTGGCGATGGAGGTGGTCGGAGCGGGTGAAGCTCTTGTAGCAGAACTCGCACTGGTAGGGCCGGATGCCCGTATGGATGCGCATGTGGTTCTTCAGGTCGTAGTTGTGCACAAATTTGGCATTGCAGTGGATGCACAGGTATGGCCGCTCCCCCGTGTGCTTCCGCATGTGGATTTTGAGCTTGTCCTGCCTGAAAAAAAAAAAAGAAAAAAAGAAAAAAAAAAGGTGTTTAGTCAGGTGGTGTGGGCTGGAAGGGATGTGGTTGGTATTTCTCCTTGGATCACGAGAGGGAAAAGTTACGGGAAAGTGGGGAGCTCATCCAGTGTGTGGATGCTCTTGCAGGCTGGTGTTTGCATTTGCCTCCTCCTTCCCGGGGCAACAGCGCCTGTGCATCACACACACCCAGCCCTTCACATCAGGAGTTCGCAGCCCACCCCAGAGAGTACAAACCAGCCTAAATTGGAGTGAAAAACTCCCTGAAATAAACCCCCAAACCATATGAGAATATATAAATCAGTACAGCTATATTCCTGCCTGCAAATAAGGAAATTGGTTGAGTTTCAAGAGCCCGGTAATGTGAGGCAATACTGCTTAAATGAAGTCCCTCTTGGAATTGATTTTCTTTACTTCCCCTTCCTTTCCCTTTCCCTTTCCCTTTCCCTTTCCCTTTCCCTTTCCCTTTCCCTTTCCTCCTCGCACTGACCACTGGGTGTCTCAGGAGTTTTCCTATGAAGCAGGAGCATCGCACAGGATGAGGCTGGCAAAGGTGCAGGCAGAGTGCTCTGCACCCGCATCCTTCCCTGCTGTGGTCTCCAAGGCCAGTACACATCCAGCCTCACACGCATTTTGGACAAGGTTTTTAAATATAGCCATGGGACAGCATAATACCCAGCCCACTGGCAATTACTTAAAAATATGTGTGTGTATATCTATATATATATATATATATATATATATATTTAAGGAGAA
>NW_020799142.1:33277963-33286611 GCF_003259725.1 Athene cunicularia
TATATATATATATATATATATATTTAAGGAGAACAATTAAAATCAAGAATATTTCACCAAGCTGGTTATCCAATCACTATTTTTTTAAAAAAAAAATGTTTCCTTCTGTAGTCTACAAAAATCACAGCTAAGGCATATGATTATAAAAGCCAAAGCTGACTGTAGCTGAACTGAGCCAAGAGCACTGCCTAGGTTGCACCAGCAGAGTTCAAGCAAATAAACAGCAAAGCGGGAGAATTCATACATGTTTTCTGAAATGTTTTCAGTATGGCCCCTCCAGGACGTTAGTAATGTGGCTAAGAATATGTAGAATACATGGAGTCATGGCGTTATCATATATAAAATATGTGAGCATGCAAAAAAAAAAATAATCAAAAACAACCCCCAAAAATCTACTTACGCACCAAGCCCTCAAAACTTTAAAGGTGCTGGTTTTGTAATAATTTCTGCCACCTTGACCCTGTGCATCTTGAAATAGTTGTCGGTGACATGACTGGCAGCACACTGGTGCAGCCCTGTGGTGGGCATCCCTGCAAACCAGTCCCTCCGGGTCACGGATGCAGAGGAGTATCCCTAGCAGGATCGTCTTCTTCACCAGATGATGTTTTATTGCCTTTGGGAAACCGGTCCCAGCCTGGTCCTGCATCTGCAGTGGCAGCGCAGGCAGTGGAGATGCTCTCTGCCTGTATGGATGTTGTAACGAGCTCACATGAGGTTTACAACTCGTGCCAATTTTTAGGGAGCATCTCTTGGTCTGCACACCAAGCCCAGGGACAGATCCCAACTTCCCACTCTGAAATTTTCAAAGACACTACTATCCCAAGACTCCAGCAAGGGCGTATTTCCCCCAAAAGGGCTGAAATCGGTTCTCAACAGCAGACAAAGCAGCGTGGAAAATGTCATCCCAAACAGATAATGTGCAGCGAAGTCGTAAGCAGATGAACACAGGGGCTCGTAATGTGAAGTGTTGGGGAATGTTAATAAAAAGCAGAGCTACCAGCCCCACCTATAATATAATTTAAACCTATATATGTAATGTTTAACCTAGCAGGATCGCTTTTCCTAATAAACATGCAGTGTGCCAGGACTGCATAATGTAAATACAAGCAAAGCTTTTTTCAAGCTATTACCCATCTCTGGCAGCAGACGGGGAGAAACTCAATCCTCCCTGCCCCAGCAGCATTTCCACGGGATGGAAGAGAGGTTTTATGGCTCTACCTGGAGAAGCTCAGAGGTTGGGGGAGGTGAGATGCAACGGCTGTGGGGAAGCACCCATGGGAGGCTGCGGCATGGGGAACACAGGCTTTGCGAGATGGGAGCTCGGCTTGCAGGCTCTCCGAAGGAGAACCGTGCTCTGTGTGTGTGAATAACCTTAATGCAATTGCATTAGGAGAGCGATTAGGGCTCTGTGAGCTGTCACAACACAAATAATAGGAACAAATAATGTTAACCTTTCTGGCTGGAAGAGTTTCTCCTTGAGCACTCCGGGGTTGTCTTGGTGAAAAAGCTGAAATATTTGCAGTTTTTTCCAGTGTTTTAGCAGGGTAAAACAGCAGACTAGAAGCTGAGAAGCCTTTGTTTAAGGAAAAAATTAATGAGCTATTAAATGAAGTCCTGCTTCCTGCGATCAGATGTCCCTGGGAGTCGGGAGTTGCAGATCCACGTGCACGTGGGGTCCTTGTCATGGAATCCCACTGATGTGAAGGGGAAGGGATCTGATGGGGAGGCTGGGGGACTCCCCTTCTCTGGAAAATATTTTTTCTCTGTTTCCCCAAGTAAATTTGCTCCTCCACAGTTTCTCGAGTGCAGAAATAATGCACAGGACTGGTTCATTCAGAAATCCCGTTTGGGAACCTCTGCTTCCCTGCACCCTGATTCCCAGGGGAATCCAAGGGGGAACGTCAGGGCTTGCATCTTCCTGGCGAAGGCACCACTCACTGCCGTGGGTGCGAGTCTGATGCTTTCAGGAAGCCTGAGATTCACCCCAAGAGCAAAATATGTAACGCAAGTGGCGGCGTTCAGGAAATCCTGGCAGAAATGTCTACATCTCAATCACTCTACTTTGCTTAAATACACTTTCCCCTAAAGGAAAGCTCTCACATTAATGTTGAAAATGGCTAAAACACCCAAAACAACAGACAGCTGCATGCTATTCGAAATATTTCCAAATACATTTAAAAATAAACCAATGTTTTAAAATTTCCACTTTGCTCGGGGTGTTAAAGGAGGAAAATAAACCTCCAGCTCTGTGTGGGGTGACCAAAATGAACAGCTTCGTTTTCGTGAATGATGATGGGAGAATGCAGTGTTGGGTTAGTCCCAATTCTCTTTGTGATTATTTTCTTGGGTTAAAGCACTCCTACCCCTTTGCTTTGTATTTAGAAGCAGCTGAGCACATGGGGGGATGTAGAACTTGTTGAGTTTAACCCTGTGTTAGTAATGGGCCATGCTAAAGCAAATCTGAACGGAGCTTTTATCCTCCATTATTCTAATTTAACCTGTCAGGACTGGGGGTCAGGATACCTGAATTCCCACCTGAACCCTCCTGCTAACCTTTGCCATGACTGTGAGTCAGTACCAACACCACTCCATGCCTCAGTGTCCCCAAAGGAAGCCAACGATGCTGCCCTTGCAGGTAAATGACTTTCGGAGCCCTCTGGGAGGGCTCAGTTCTGTTATTCCCGTTGAGGGGAAGGTGTTGGTGATGGGTCAAACCAAGCTATTTCCTCGTCAGCAGTTAGTACCTGCAGCATCGCACCCAGGAGAGCGATGGGGGCTGCAGGATGGGGGTGGCCAGGTGGTCCCCCCAGCTGCGGATACAGCCACTCTCATGGGCTGAACCCACCCACTGCTCCCAGAGAGCCCACCGGCCTGGAGGTGACGACCCAGCACTACCCCGGGGATGCAGCACCAGCTGGAGACAGCTCCAAATTCCTACCGGCAGGAATTAGCACCAGGCTTTTCCTCTGCAAATACCAGGGTGAGCCAGCTCACCTCTTCTCCTGCCCAAGGCATGATGCTCCCCGCATTATAATACATTATCTGCTGCGTTAATGGAGGGGAGCATGGAAATTTATTTTCAGGTCGAATCCTCATCATCTGCATAACTTCGACTCGAATATTATCAGAGGGATGGGAGAAGAAAAGACAGACTGAATGCAGGAGCACCCCAGGTGTCCGGCCATTGTCAGGAGCTCGCCTTTACCTACTGTGCATATTATTTTCCTCTGGTTTGCTCGCCCCAGCCTAATAAAGCTTTCTCTCTCAGACACAGCCAGGAGCTGAAATACCATACTCTTGTCAGAAAGGTTTATTATTATGGTAAAAATTGTACTCATTAGATATTAATTATACCCAGTAAGAGCAGGTTCAGGAATCTATTTGTCTCTGCTCACCGATTAAATTTGTTCAGCTTTTCAGAGAAAGGTTGCAAGCTGTAGCATTAGATATGTGTAGCCTGAAGCTATATGGCCATCGAGGGGTCTGCTGGGGTGAAGAGAGGTGCAAAGGCTGGGAATGAGTAGAGGGGGCGGATTTGGGTGGTCATGCCTACTGTGGAACAGCCCATGTTGGGGCTGGTCTCACCTAACCTGAGATACCCAATAGTTAGTTGCCTTAGCTAAGCCTTGCAGGCTGTCTCTGTGGTCAGGGATGACACCTTCACTCATGCCCTTTCCTCATCTACCTTCTGAGGGTGCTGATCTCCTTCCACTGACCATGGAGGGAGTCGAGGTGGCAGGCTCTTGGGCAGCCATCGTTCAGGGTGGTGAATCATAGAAGGGAAAAGACTCTTATGATCATCGAGTCCAACCATTAACCTCTCACTGCCAAGTCCACCACTAAACCCTGTCCCCAAGTGCCACATCTACACGTCTTTTAAACACCTCCAGGGATGGTGACTCCACCCCTGCCCTGGGCAGCCTGTTCCAGTGCTTGACAACTCTTTTGGTGAAGAAATTTTTCCTAATATCCAGTCTAAACCTCCCCTGGCGCAACCTGAGGGCATTTCCTCTCATCCTATCACTTGTCACCTGGGAGAAGAGACCGACCCCCACCTCGCTACTAACATACAATAATTAAGACTGCTCCAGCCTCAGAAAGCCCAGACACTGTCATGTCTAAACATGTGCAACTTGGTTGTGGTCTACACTGATGCCAAAATGTGCAAACCCAAACTAATTACATCCCGCAGCTAAATGGCCCTCCCAACTCAACGCATCTCTCAGCACATTAGAGATGAAGCCTCCTTGGCTGTTTGACCATCTGTTTTCCAGTTCCCTCTGGTCCAACTGTGGTGAATTATGGCAGGGTTGCAAATATCCTGTTACTTATTTAAGCTTTTGTCCAGTGAGGGGATGCATCCAGTGAGTTATGGATGCGATCCACAACCCACCAAAATCAGCAGGTTCGTTTTCTTCCTCCACCCTCCCTTCCTCTTTTTTTTTTTTTTTTTTTTTTTTTTTTTTTTTTTTTTTTTGACAGGACATAGATCATACCCTGCTTTCTTTGCTACTTTTTCTGGGGAAAAAGAAATGTGTAGCCTAGGAATCAGCCATGGGTGATGACGTGGCCCCTCCAACCACCACCACCCCCGGCCCCGCACACAGCCGCGCGTGGCAGAGGTAAGCAATGCACACCTGGTAAAGCGGACTTCACAGATATTACACATATACGGCTTCTCTCCCGTGTGGGTTCTCATGTGTCTGGGCAGCTTGCCGGCTCCCATGATGACTTTGTTACAGATGGGACATTGCTGGGACGCCTTGGGCTTTATCTTCCTCTCTTCCTCCAGGGGCCACGGGGGAAAAACTCCTCCAAACTGGGTAGCGCTTAGGAAATTGAGATAAGCACTGTAGTCAGTCTCTGCCTTAATATGCCCTAAGGGAGCTGCTGGGGTGTTGGTAAACATGTCCTTGAAGAAGTCATTAGGGAAAGGGGGCGGAGGCAGGTCTTCCTTCTCCTCCTCTTCCTTGATCTTTCTCTTTTTGATCACCAGATCCAAGGGGCCGTTTTCTACCTGTGGCTCCTCGAGCTGGGAAAAGGAGCTAAAATTGCTGTTCCACAGATGGGGGAAGAAGCTAGGGGTGAAAGGAGAGAGAGCTGGCCTCATTTCTGGGATGTTTGCCTTAGGGTACAAGTTTTCCCTTAGTAAAGACTCAATGGAGAAGTCTCGTATGACGCCCAAGTGTCCAGAGGAGTTATTGGCTGGGTAGTGATTTGGGAAGTCTTTAGGTGCTTCTGTATACGCTTCTTCAGTAAGGTCAGACTTCGAAGGGCTTTGGTGACAGCTTACTTCTTGGACATCAGTTAGGTTCTCCTGATTGACAAAATCTTCCACTTCTTCCTCCTCCTCCTCTTCCTCCTCATCTTCGTCTTCATCTTCATCATCATCTTCATCCTCTTTGTCATCTTCCTCTTCTGCCTCTCTGTCGGGCTCCATGATTTCAAGGCATACATTGATAATGCACTGGATCTCCAGCATCTTGGCAGCACTGAGGATGTGCTTGACATTTGAGGTGGTGATGGTGAGGGTTGAGGTGTAGGCAAACTCGAGGATGGCAGAAAGTGCTTCAGGCTTGACAAAGTCAATCTCGTAAACATAGGGCTGGTCTGTTAAAGTGCCAGTTGTGAAGAGTTTTTTGAAGTACTTGCTGCAGGCAGCAAGGACAGACCGATGGGTCCGGTACTCCTGGTCCTGTACAATGAGGATGACATCGCAGAGGAGACCGTCATGCCGCTGCTCATTTAAACCACATAAGACTTCACTGCTGTGGTTTGGGAATGGGATCCCGATAAGATCTTCAATGCCATTGGCCATATTCTCATTTAGTGCCCTAGGACAAAACACAGACAGTAGAGAATAAGCAAGGGGTTCCCAGTCAGCAACACCAGAATAACCCTGCTTTCTCTCAGTGTCCTCCTCTCCCCTGCCCTGCTTGGACCTCTGTAATCACTTCCTGCTTGCATTGCCCCAGTGTGTCTCCCTGTCACGTTTAACTCCTTCCAGGTCCTCTATGATTTAACCTGTTCTTCCCTCCATGTCACTTTGTCTCTTTCTTTGTCTCCATCCACCTCTTCTCGGTACCCACCCTATTCACCTTTTCATAACCACCACAAGCTCCCTCTTCTCTTTCACATCCCTCCCCCAGGAACCTTGTGCAATGATTCCCTCCCCATCACATTTCTTCCACATCCTCTCAGAGCCAACATCTTTCCAGGCACACATTGGATTTGCCCTGCCAGGAGCTAGGCAGGGAAAGGGTGATGCTGTATTGCTTCACACTGCCAAGAGCCAGCACCTACACCTTAAACAAGACGAGCCAGGGAGTCCCCATCACATCTACACAATTGTTTCTTGGGACTGGTATCCCAAGTAGGAGGGACTGCTGGTCTTGGCTGGCTGCTGCAGCAGAAGAGAAGTCCTTATGAGGTAGCAGGTCTCCAGTTCTGTGTCCTCCTGCTACTTCAGGCCTGGAAGCTATCCCATGTCACCTCAGCATGTGGACAACATGCATAGGGATGTCTTCTGGAGGGACAGAATGGGGAATGGGGGAGGCAAGTGAGGAGCTGAGTGTCACAGAGTACCTAAACGCTCAAAGACAACTAGGGAGCAAGGGCCTGGCCAAAGGCAGATGGCTGTCTGCTATCTGCACACATGAGCTGTGCTTGCTCCATTCCCAATCCTGTTTGGACTTGTTAGCGTGGTATCAAATGCCCTGTGCCTCTGGCAGACACCCTCCCCTGCTAGAGCAGCTCTAGCTTCAAAGGGAAATTCGGAAGCAAAAAGCCCACACCCAAAAGGAAAACCTGATTTTTTTTGGCCATTTTTTTATCTGTAAGATGTTTCCTCTTTCACATGGCTCCAGCAGCCCTTCCACATGAGAAATCCCAGGAAAGGAGAGCAACTTCCTCCAGCAGGCGACGAATACATTAATCCCATCACACACAGAATACATCAAACAGCCGGAATAATTTTGAATACACTAACCCTTTGGAAACCCCCAGGACACAGAGCATGTGTTCGTGCACTGCCACCTCTATGAGTCCCAGCTCGCAGCCCTGCTGCAGGTAGACAGTTCACAGACGAGCAGTTCATCTCTCAGAGAGCCCAGGGTACATGTAAGTAAAACTGAAGCCCCACTCTGGACCCTTTTGCAAGGCTGAGACTATCAGGTAGGTTCACAGTCCCACCCTCTGCATCTCTGGCAGGTTCCCAATCCCACCCCACAACACCTCCACATCTCTGTTGGGATCTATCACTACTTCCCCGGTGTTTTTCCCTGCTCAGTTTCTGCGCTGACTCCAAATCTCCTTCCCACCAGCTGTGGGGACCTGGTCTACGTCATGGTGAGGGGCTGGCTCCCACCCTACCAGCTGCCTCCAGCCCTCAGGGATGGAAAGAGCCTGGTCTGATGGAGGTTGTCCAGGGAAATCCTTGCTTCACCTTGGCCAGGAAGCTAGTGACCCTTGCAGAAGGCTGGGGAGCTGTAGAGGGGATCAGACTCTGCAGCAAACATTGCTGTGGGAAGAGGTATGCCATCTCCCTCTCCTCCCTCCACAGGGTCAAATCTCCAGCTGAGACCTTGCAGATATCTCCCCACTCCTAACCAGAACTGCCCAACACTCACCACATGGGAGCCAGTGGGTGAAGGCCTTGGTAACATGGTGCAACCTGGATGGAGCACAGCCCAGGGAGGGGTTATGGACCACCAGCCTGGAGGGAACAATGCTGGGATGGGGCACAAGCTGTCGCTGCACTAGTTCTTTCCCCACCATGGGAAGCCCCCCCATGCCCAGTGATGGGGAAAGAAACTGGGAATTGCACCACTCTGAGCCCCCACTCAGCTCCAGCCACTGGTGTTTCCAGCCGAGGGTTGATGCTCCAGTCCCGCATCCTGCGCTGTGCCCATTAGCTCCACACTTATTATGTCTGTTGTCTGAAACAAATTGATTCATTACAGTGTGCTGTGCTTAACCACGTTAACTAGCTATGCTCCTCTACCAGCCCGACTGACTCTGTATCAAATCTTCCTTGAAAATTGCCAATAAATGAAAGTAAATCCAATGTGTTCTCCAAGTGGAGTGTAAGATAATAAATAACCTCTGAGCCGGGGAGAAAAAGACAACTTCCTTTTTAGGGCTTTGTATCTTTAATAATAAGCATGAGCAATTAAATTTCTATTGCTGTATTTATCTTCTACTCATGTATTTGTCTCTGGCAGAAGCATTAGTGTAAAAGGAGCTCCTTGCATGAAGGAATGTGTCTTCCTACAAATCTATTTTGATCTTTTATTGACACATCACCCTAAGTGCAAAAGATCAGAAAAGCAGAATATTAGACTACCCCGATAATTGTTTTTATAGAGGTTTTTTTCCAGACACTAAACTCCATCCTCCCTAATTTGTGGATTATTCACTCAGCAGCGAGAAAACAAGTAAAAATGGAATTAGGAGATCAGGGTGTATGCGATTATAGACTAAAGTGATCTACAGCTCCTTTTGGTGGAAATGGACTTATTTTCCTTTTTTTTCCCCTCCTGGTCCCCTCGAGATGTGGTTCTGTTAACTGAAGCACTTAGGCACGCTGCTAACTTTACAGGATGCTGGCAAAATTGAAGGTGGTTCATGTCATTTAAATGGGGGGGGGG
>NW_020799142.1:33286661-33297370 GCF_003259725.1 Athene cunicularia
GGGGGGGGGGCGGAGGGGCGGAGGAAGAGAGTCAGCCCATTCATTTGCTTACATTTGCATTTTTTTAACTCGCAGGGTGGTTTGACAGCTCTGGAGCTCATCTAGCTTGAGAAATGACCTTATGGTTCTCATGCCCCCAGGGAGGTTGATGGCCAGAGGCTGGAAGTGTGCTGAGGCTGATGTTTTCCTTCCTCCCCCTCCCTCCTCTCCCTCCTCCTGCGCTCCCCCGCTCCCCTCCCCAAGCCAAGGGCGGGGGCCTCAAAATTAACAGGCTTAAAAATAGCATCTGATGGTGACAAATGTCACCAGTGCATGCACACACACGTGCAAAAGCTGAACGGTCTACATGGAGTTAAACAGAAAAATCCAATTTTATAATAGAAAATTACAGCATTGTTAAAATAAACCAGGGTGTGTGTGTGGGGGGAGAAAGGGTGGAGGGCACCTAAAATAAACGTATTCTGCAGATGACGTCTCGAAACGCTGCATTTATGGGCATGCTTAAAACTCATTCATTACTTTCTTGCCATGAAAAGCCCCATTTATGAAAAAAATGATCCTGGGAGATGCTATTCGGGTACAGGACGGCTTCCCCCTGTGCTGCCTGCGGGCATGTGGTGAGCTCTGCTGGCGTGTTTAGGCACCTGAGGCTGCAACTGGAGAAAAGGGGGACTGAGGGGAGCTCAGCTTTGTCTTTTTTTGGGTGAAAATCCGTCCGTTTTTGGGAAGGATGGTGCTTCGCCGGCTTGGGCTGGTGACCGCTGTACCAGCGCGATGGAGGTGTGTGGCAGAGGTAGGCAGATGCAGGCAGGAGTCTCAGCTGTGACGCTGAGGTCTAACCTCACTGCCTGTGTGAACGTGGGTGATACAACCCAGATACAAGCCAGGGACTGCAGCAATATTATAAACTGCAGCAATGTTATAAATTGCCTGCAACGCACGCTCCCTGGCTGACCCAAAGCTCTGCTGCTTAAAAACCCCTTCTACTTTTTATTTTTATTTTTTTGGTCCCTTTATTCTCACATATGCTTTTAACTTCAAGCCTCCTTCAGTATAATACAGCCTCTGAAAACCAGTAATATAAAATTGAAATATCAGAGCGGAGAAATGCTTATTTAGCATTATGATAAGTAAAAAATAGTATACTCAATAGATTATAGAGATATATGTATAGGAAATAGATAAATAGATAACCAATATTGCCTATATTTATTTTTAGGAGTGGAAATGGAGGACTGGCACAGCTCAGAGGAACCCTGGGAAAGATGTGCCAGCCCTGAGGTGGGACAGGATCCTGCCCCTGGGTCTCAGTATTGCTCAAATCCAGCAGCAGGAGACCTGTGACCTGTGAGGGCTCCTCATCAGCGCTTCCCTCTCCCATCTCCTTCCTCATCTCTGGCAACAACGCCCTGTGAAGAGGAGATAAAGCTGCTGGGAAGAGCCCAGGCTTGTGCAATGTGTGGCTCCTGGTTCAGGGCTATGGCAGGGCTGGGGAAAGTCCCCTTCCCATCCACTCCACCCGTGGGGACAACGCTCCACAATCTGAATCTTAGCTGGGAGGTGGCAATTTTGGCCTTTAATTGTATGCTGGCATGTAACATCATTACTATAACATGCACCATTTTTAATTAATTATTATTAATATTTAAATATGTCTATATATGTATATGTATATGCTTACATATTTGTATATTTTGTATTAATATTTTATATATGGATGTATATATTTATATATTTTCATATTTTGATATTCCTCTGCTTTTATATTTTTGTATTTGTGTAGACATTCTTGGAGCATTTCCTCTTAAATGTTCATTGCTTGGCTTTCTCTGTGCGATGATCTTCCCCACGGGAAGGTGCTGGCTTCTGACTACATTTCTTTTTGGTGTGTCTATATTCACCAGTACAGTGCCACCCCAAAGATACGGGGGTACCCTAGGGTAAGCTGGGGACCACAAAGCGGCTCCCCCCCTGCCATGCGGTGCTTGTTCTGCATTCAGCACAGCAGAAGAAGAAGCCTGGGGCTCCACCTGATCTCTGCCTGCTACTGGTGTCAAAACAACATTTTTCCAGCCAAAACAAAGGTGTCCTCACTTATTCCCTTCTCCCAGACTGTGCATGGAGCAGGGTTTGGGGTGCAAGCCCAGGGCTGAGTCTTGGGGTTGAACTCCCCCCACCCAGGACAGATCCTGCCACCCCAACACAGCATCCCTCACGCTCGGTCCCTGCAGGCACAAAACCTCGGGAGGGATTCGGGTTCTACAGCTGAAGCACGAGGCCACCCAGCAAAGCATCCCAGAGGCGGCTGGACCTGGATTCGGGGCACTGATCATCCCTGGCCACCCCAGTCTGCTGCTCGTGGCAGGAAAGGGAGTCAGCAGGAGGTCTCAACAGCTTTCCCCATCTCGATTTATCTTCTACTACCAACTCCTTCCCTCCCCTACCTGGGGCACCCAGCACCCCGAGGGACAGATGCTCTGGCTCTGCTGCTTTGCTACCTGCACATCTTTCCCAATCATCGCTCTGGGCTGCGGGAGTGGGGGCAGCACCCGGGGTGGGCTGGCTGCCCTCCTCTGCATCTACCCATGGTCCTGTGTATGGAGACCTGCCTCCTACAGCCATCAGCCCATAAATATGTGTTGGTTGGGGTCTCCCCTCCCCCCCCCCGATTTATTTATGTCTCTTTGTAATGAGCCAATTAAGATGTGCATATGAGATTACCCTAATCTGTCAAAATATTACAGCTACTTCCTACAGAATACATTGGCCAGTGGTTGGTGGCTCCCACTCTGAGCTGTCTTGTTACTTCAGGGGTATAGGGATGCCACAGCTCTGTCCCTGCATCTGCTTATTGCTTCATGACCTTGAGCAAGTCCCTCGTGCAAGTGTCCCTGAGTGAAGTCACCCACATTGTCACCCCACCTGAAGCTGGTCCCGTGGGGACAACACCATTGCCTTGGCATTGACTCCAGTTTGGAAGATGCCTCTCCTTTCATACCAAGAAGGAGTTGGGTTCCCTCAAAGCCTATCTGAAAGGCAGGCAGAGAGGTGGTTTTATTTTTTTTTTCTTCCATTAAAAAAAAAATAATATGTAAAACCCAAAAAAGGCAAATATTTCCTTAGGCACACCTCCCCTCTGAACATCTTGTCTCCAGAAGAACATGTTATTAAACCACCCACCCCAGTACCTAGTGTTTCTCCCCTCCGGCGAGAAGGTGGGGCAGAGCACTCCTCACTTTTCAATCACTTCCCTGCAAGATGCCCAGAATGATGAGGAAAATGTGGTGACACCAACTGCTGCCTCCCTCGCAAGGAAATAATCGGGTTTTTAAAGACGAGCCACTTTGCAGACCCAAAGACGAGGCTGTGGGAGGGGACCGGCTCACTAGCAGTAGCACTGGGGTTTTATTGCTGGGCTGGGCACCCTCCCCAGCCTCTAATAACCGAGACCAGCCTTCCCCTTGGGACCTGTCTTGCTTGGGGAGTATGACGTTGAGCCAGGAAAGTTGAGGGTGTTTGGTTTTTAAGAGGTACGCAATAAGCTCATCCACCCAAAACTGAGGATCTCTCCTCAAAAAATGAATGCATTTTGCTTATATCTGGACAAAGTAGAAAAGGGCAAGGGTTTCCAAAGTGATGCTTTGGCAAGAAAGGATGCAAAGAGGGTCACATTCACCATGGGAGATGCTCGCTTGCAGCAAGGATGGGGACGAAGCCCCGTAGGTGGTTACAGAGGTGGCATTGCCCCGGGTGGCTCCTGGCATGGAAGCACCTCCACAAATGGAGCAGGTCATTACAATTTGAGGGGATTCATCATAGGACACTGGTGCAAAGGCTGTCTAGAGCAGCCTACCAGAGCCCCAGTGACACTGACACGGATGGAGATCTCCCACTGATGCTGGGAGGAGAGGGATGGCCAAAGGGCCCCGTCACGACAGTCCAACCCCTTCTGGCCAGCCTCCACAGAGCCAGCGATGCATGAGACAGCTCCTACCTGAAAGAAGAGCCCTGCAAGGTGAGCACGGTTTGATCACATAATTAAAGTGGTTATACTTCAGGGATTGAGACCACATGGGTGACCTTCAGCTTGGTATTTCTTCATTACCTACTGGACTTTTCAATATTAATACTAATATCCAAACAAAATCCCTGGGCATACAAGGATTCGTTCTTATCAACATCTGGCTGGCAAGCTGAGCTCATGTGAACCATATATATTTACACATACTATATAAAACTGACCTTTTTGGGCTAGAACTCTTAGTTTCTTATGAAGTGTTGGAGAACCACCTCCAGAGTGTCCAATGATCCTGACAACAACTTATTAATCCCTTCTTCATTTTAGTGACTGCCACTCTTCCCAGTTTCCAAAATTCCTACAGAAGTTTAAGCCAGCCAAGCAGGCCTGGGGCACGTCAATACCGGAGATGTGCTGTATTTCTCTGGTACGATATTGCTTGGGAAGTACCACAAAGATTATTTGTTTAAGAAGATAAACAGTGATTACAAGTGCCACTCATTCACTCACTGAAATCTGGAAGCACACGCATCTCCTGTGCCCTTTGTGAATCCATCCTCGGGAACTTTTAAAGGCTAGTTATACATTGCAGCAAACATTATGCATCTCTCAACAAATCTATCCCTGCAGGTTAGCTACAGCTACTGAGAGCCTACACTGGGCATCTTGTACTTCAACAGCTTTGTTTATGTAGATACAATCTGGCAAAATGGCACATTATGAATCAAATCCTCCCCCAGTGAGCTGAACAGTCAGGTGCTACTAGTTGTAATGGGAATTTGCCACTGCTCCATGACCTCCAGCACCCAACCCCAGGCCACGGGGTGTTTAAGTTAAGGTCATTTTTCCTGGCCTCACCTCCTCCATGGGCTTGCTGCTCAAGTTGGCCCCTCCATCGGCATGCCATGATGAACAGGTTGAGCTCCTCTCTCGCTTGCAACTCATCATGGCAGGCACCAGGTATCTGAAAAGCCCCAGCATCCCTCAGATCTATCCCAAGGTCTTCCACCCTGGTCTGACCTGAATATCATTTTATAATGCGCTCCCAGACTCTGGTATGACGTTTGGTGGATCAACACCTTGCCTCTGGGCGGGCCCGCAGGGACCTGCCACCCAGCAGCTCTGCACGCTAGGAAGATGCCATCACACCACCAGGACCAAGCCCCATGGTTCTCCTATTTCCTTGAAACCAGTTCTCATGCCCCAGATAAATGCAAACAGGAGTTCTGGCAGAGCCAGGGTAGAGTTCAGTGCTTCCTATAATTGAAGGGCCATGTTTTCACTTTGGTTTCTTCTTTCTGGCTTCTTTAAATTATCCAGCACGCTTCCTAATTTCAGAATTTATGTAAATCTTCAAAATCAGGAGCTCTGGGTCACTTCTGGGTGGCAGCTTGATTAAGTCTGCATGCTGCATGACAAGTCCCATCTGATGTGCTGAGCAGGTTTTGGCAAAGGGGGATCCCAGTGATAAATGGTCAAATAAACATAAACAATCAGTGGAGCTACACTGAATGCACAGCCTGGCTCCAGATGGTGTTTTCAGGGCTACATCTATGCACAAAGCAGGGGCAAGTTAATTAACCACCATGTCTAGGCAGGTACTGTGGGAAGGGACTTTATAGGGCGGTCGCATCTGACCACAGCGGTTCCTCGTAGCCTTGTCCTGCCCCCACCCCATCCAAGCAGGTTCTTGGATATCTGGAGGTCAAGGGGATTGTGCTCTGGGCTTTGATCCCTTCTGCTCTTCTCTGCTGAGGTGTTGGGAGATACAAGGCTGGAGGTGCTCAATATCCAGTTAGTTATGTGTTTTTTTTCTTGGAAACCCTTGGTGGTCCCTCTCCACGCAACTCTGCATTAGCCTTGATGCTCTCCTGGCCATGCCTCAGCATTTAAGAGACTTTTAAATGTGGTGCCACTGGTACAGGAAATGATCCTGGGTTAATATTTCCCCTCGCTATGAATCTGTATGAGCACACATACATACACACTATACATGTGTGTTGGTGTGTGCGTAGAAATCCCGTGGGAGGGGGAATATGTCAAGGGAAACAGAAGAGTTTCCAGTCATTCTGTGCAACCACCCCACTCTCATGGAAACTCACTCACACTTCAAGTGACGTGTACTCCCTCCCACGCCGCGTTCTGAAAGAATAAAACAAGAAAGAGGAGAAAAAAAAAAAAAAAAAAAAAAAAAAAAAAGAGCGCAAGAGGAAAATCCCCACCAGAGATGTGCCCACGCTGGAGCTGGCATGGCTGAACGTAAGGTCACTGGTCCCTCCAGCATCTCTGACATGACCTGGACAAGGGTCCACAAGGTACATGGCATCGTTGGTGGCATTTCTGCCCATGTGGTTGCAACTGCTCTCCTCTACCACCACCTTGCCCCTTGTGCAAGCTGCACAGCCACTGCTACAGGGGACTATATGGGTTATATATAGGATACGTCCCTATGGGTGTACGGCATTACAACCCTGTGAGTGGTGGGTACCTCCTTCCAGCGAGGCCTTAAAAATAGAAAAAAAGCGCCACTTCCTCCCATTCTGAACTCTCCCGGGAGAACAGGCAGGCCCCTTCGCTCCCTCTCGTTCTGCTCTTCTTTGGAGCCAGAAAAAGGAAAAGAAATTAAAAAAAGGCTCCTATTGAACGGCGCGCACACACACTGGGTGGGTTTGCTTCCTGACAAAAAAAAAAAAAAAAAAAAAAAAAAAAAAAAAAAAAAAAAAAAAAAAAAAAAAAAAAGAAGAAACCACGGCGGAAAAATGTGCCCAGCTTAACCATGGAAAACTGGTTTGGCTGGTGTCCCTCCCGAGTGGACAGGATTGCAAGGGACTTGGACGCGGATACGGGCAAGGCTGTCACCAGCTTGTGTGAAAACATGGCTCTGAAACAAAATAAAATTAATTTTTAGGTGCTCAAAAAACCCAGGGGGCAAAGGATGGGGATCCAGCTCCCCCTCCTCTTCTCTCCTCTCGCCCCCAGAGAGAAAGTCACTGAAGGGAGGACTTTGGGAGTAAAAATAAAAGGGTCAGAGCGCTAGCACGTTAAATCAGAAGCAGATGTGTGCCTGCTCGCCAGCCTGAGTCACCGCGGGAGGGTGGGGAAGGGGGGGGGTTATCGCTATTTTGGTGCTGGGTGTGGGGTACAGAAAACAATGCGAGGAGAAGGCGGTGCAGTGTTTGAGCAGGCTTAATATCGGCTTGGGAGCAGGTACGGGCAGGCTTCAGAAGCGGTGGGGTGGGAGGCTCAGCTCGGTGGTGGCGTTGGCAGCGGCCGTGCTCCACTCCCCTGCCCGGGCAGGGCCGCTCCTCTGGACCCTCCCTGGGCTCCCCCGCAGTATCGCAGAGCATCCCCAGTCATGCACATCCCTGTCTTGGGGAGTTTCTTGCTGGTCCCCATTGCATCTCCCAGCATCATCCTTCCAGGAGGAGCCCCCATCCCCACGTGCTGGCCAAGACGTGCCCACTGCTGGACCCGAGGCATCTGCAGCCTTGCACCAAGGTGGTGGCAGGACCCTTGTCCTACCTCTCACAAAGGACAACCACATCTCTAAAACCCAGCTTGCTTTGGGCCAAGCCCCACGACACAAGCTCAGCCTCACGTTTCACCTCCCACCATGCCCTCCACTGCTCAAACTGCGTTGGCATTCGTTAGGCTCGCAGTCCCATGGGTATTTAAAGGAGGAGTACCTCAGATCGATTTATTTCACTCTGGCATAACCCAAAATATTAAATTCCTGCTTGGCTCTTATGAGACTCTTTTCAGCCTCGTTCATTTTTAATTGCCATTTAAGTCCTGCAGCTTCCAGCACATGAGCTCCCTTGCTACGTCCAGGCCAGAATAGCTCCCACGTGGACATAAAGCGGCTTTCGGAGAGATGTGTTTGTGGAAGGTGCCTCTGCTGAGCACCTCGCCCTGCAAACAGTGATCCAGCCTGCAAAGACACAGCCCTTCCAGCACCAACCCCCATCAGCTGTACCATGGCCAGAAGTCTAGTCCTGGCTTTGGACTGTGCTGCCACCGCCAACCCCAACATAGGACCAAAATTCAAGTCCCTGCCTTCAGAGAGGGGACCAAATCCACCCAGTTTTTACCCATTTGACTGTCTTCTCAGAGTCACCTACAGCCCCAGCTCCATCGCAGTGGGGTGAATATTGCATGTCCCCATCGTTCACTGACCCAAGGAGGAGCGCTATGAATGCTCCATCCCTGGCAATGTTCAAGGCCAGGTTGGACGGGGCTCTGAGCAACCTGATCTAGTGAAGATGTCCCTGCTCACTGCAGGGGGCTGGACTAAATGGCCTTTAGAGGTCCTTTCCAACCCAAACCATTCTATGGTTCTACCAGTCTGCAATCATTTTTCTGCTGGCCAACACTTCTCTGGATCACATGTCCCCACCATGCTAAAACCCCATCAAGGTGCATCACATCTCTAACCCTTGAGCTGGGCGTTTATAGAGGAAATACTGCCAGACTTTGGCAGAAGACACTCAGAGAAGGGGGTGAGACTTTCATCCAGTCTTCTTGTATGTAAACCAACCAACTAATGAGCTCTCTGAAGACCACAGGTAATATATGAGCATAACCTTAGAGTGCATCCCATGCACCGAATATCCAGATGCAACTCCCTATCTTCAGGGGGTGATTTAATCCAGCTCTCAAGGTTACAGAGCAATTAACTGAGGATGAGGGGTCAGATTCAGATCTCATTTGTATCTCAACTCCTTCTGTGAATGAAGCCTCTGGTTTCTCTGCCAACCTGCTAGAAAGCTAAACAGCAGCTGAGTTGCCAGCTCAGTCCTGATCCTGCAAAGCCTCACCCGTCCGAGCAATCTGTGCAATTCGGTGGGGCCCACCCATGCCCAGCTTGGTAAATATAGTCAAAGCTGGTAGAGGACCAACAGAAAAAACCCATCTGAACTCTCCCTAGGATTATAACCTGGAAAAAGAAAAAGACCTACTGCTTAGATGTTTCAGTTCAAATGCATGGAAAAAACCCCTGAAAATCAATGGGATTAATTTTTCAACTGATGCTCCTGCAAGCAAAGAGGGGGTTTTCAGGATCAGGCCCCTGAGCAAGGAAGTCCTACGTCCCAGCTGACTATGCACGCACGCCAACTCACAGTCTGATTTGATTTAAAACAGCTGAGTTGTAAATGAGGCTTATAATGGAATTGGCAAATGACCCTTCAATACAGCATTGCAAACCGACAGCATTCAAAAATAACCGGGGCTCGAGTCAGGATCCAGCTCGTGGCCGGGTGTGGGTGCAGGAGCTGGGGTGCATTGCACCACTGGCTAGGAAAACAGCCCAAGCAAGAAGGGAGAAACTCCAGCCTCTCCCCTCCTAGGGATTTTAGAGGGATGACCCTTCAAAAAGGAAAAAAAAAATAGGGAAAAGGAGGAGAAAATGCAGCCCTGACATGTAAAGAGAGACAGTCTTGCCTGTTTGTTTTGGCCTGTCCTGAACTCCAGGCAGTTTCCAACTGGAACCCAGAAATGCTGATGGTGTTTGGAGTCTGTCTGTATCCCTCCCATGACGTGAAGAGGCATTCAGGATGATGGGCTGGGATTTTTTTTTTTTTTTCCCTAACAACTATATTTACTGTTACATTTTGAACTCCCCATGCTGTCATTACAATGTCAGATGAAATTACATGTGCGATAACCATAACATCAGTGCATGCACAAGTTCACAAAGGCTTTACAAGGAAACATTTTCAAGGGAAGCTGCTCACATGTCTGGACTCAAAGGGGATGTCCAAAGGAGTCTTTGAATTACAGGGCGCTGTCTACAGCCAGAACTTGGCCTTGCTGGAGCTGAACAGATGGATTTTACGCTTTTTTTAGGCTTTGTCGGGTAAAGCGTATTCTTATTTATCCTGGTGTAGCTATGGATTGATTCCAGGGATTTAACTGATGCTACTCTGGATTTGCACCAGTGCAAATAGGATGAGGATCTTCCAGTGGTCTGCAGGGTAGTGCCGCAAACGGCACCGTCTTACAGTGAGCTTCTGCCTGGCGCCACCAGGAACATGTTGGTATGAGATTTGCGGCTATTTCCTGACTTAGAGAAAGAGCTGCATGGGCAGAAGAGCTAGAACAGGGACAGCTATACCATTACAAAACCATCTTCTATCAAGGTGGCTCTCTCCCCTTCACACAAAGGACTACATATGCCCCTATAAGGCACTTGAAGACTGAGGACAGATGCTCTCTCCTGGTGCAGGACATGCCAGGTGTGCATAAGAAATGACCCCCAGCTTCTCATCCACTATCAGGACAGAGGTAACTACTACTCACAGCTCTGCCTTTGAGGATGTTCTTATGAAAATCTCAATTTCTGCTGGGAAAAAGTAGCAGCCCAGTTTCTTCCAGCTGCTACGGGCAGCTGGGTGAAGGGAACTTGGCTGGTGCTGCTGGAGGACGGTTCCAGCAGTATAGTGATAGAAACAGCAACCTCCAGGAGAGAGGCATCGTCTTCCATTGGCACAGCTGGATGCGTAAAGCAACATCTGTATGCCTCTGATGGCATCTGCTTAGGGGCAATGGTACAAGTACCGACTAGGCAGGTCTAGTTAGAGTGCTACAACTTCCAGGCAAACCTACAAGATAGGATAGGTTTGTGTCTTGCATTTTACATGGGGTTTATATATATATATATATATATATATATATATATAGGATAGCTTAG
>NW_020799142.1:33297420-33308539 GCF_003259725.1 Athene cunicularia
AAAAAAAAAAAAAAAAAAAAAGAGAGATGTCTGCCTCACCAGGCTCGAAGCAACAGGAGGGGTTTTAAGGAGAGATGGATGGCCAAAACGCCCAAAGCTTTTCTCTTTCCCTGAGCCATGGCCTTGGTGACAGGCTCTGGTTTCCACTCCCTCTTCTGAATGGTATTGCAGAGTCAGAGCTCAGTGGGAGTTACTGGCATTTTAAATGCAGAGACTGGCTGTAGGACTTCATATCCCCAAAAGACTGGGCCCTTATTAAAAGCACCTTATAGAGGGAAAAATACAATCCAGTGAAGCATCCTGAGCTCCTCGGTGCTGCATATGCCAAGGTACATGCTCACAAAGTGCATGCATCACAGAATATTTTTCTAGCCCTGTCTTTTCTTCCATTTATTTTAAGGAACAGAGTGTGGTTTCCTCTCCTGTATTTCTCATATTTTGCTTAAAAATAAAATTTGAATCTATATCAAACCAAACAGCTTCTTTCCAAAGGAGGTTAAAAAAAAAAAAAAAAAAGCCTCTTCTATGGTGAAGCCATCAGGAAAGTTGAATCTAAGTCCTCCTGTGGCTGTATTCCCCCAGCACCATTCAGCCCACAAAAGCCAGTGCAAAACTTGCAGTGGATCCTTTCTACCATCGCACATGACTTCTCAGAAATGCATAAGGCATCTAATAGAGCACAGTCTGATTTATACTTAGAGCAGGGCAACTTTAATGGCAGCAGGAGTGCGGGTGTAAATCTCCAGGCATGGAAAAAGCAGCTGCATAGCCCCGGTCCTCTGAATTCGCTCTGCTCTGAATGCCACTGAATAAGAATGAGGCTTTATGGTAAAAAAGAGGGAGATGTCCTTCTGCTGGATAGGAGGGATTTCTAAGGGTGCAGCACTATAAATAATCATTAAGATATTTTGCACGTGCCTCATATAACCCATGATAAACCATAGAACAGGTATTGGGAAGACCACAAAAATGATCTGAGGGCTGGAGCACCCCCCTGTGAGGACAGGCTGGGAGAGTTGGGGGGTTCAGCTGGAGAAGAGAAGGCTCCAGGGAGAGCTTAGAGCGGTCCCCCAGGGCTGAAAGGGGCTGCAGGAAAGGGGGGAGGGACTCTTGATTGGGGAGATAGGAATAGGATGAGAGGCAATGTTTTTAAACTAAAAGAGGGGAGATTCAGACTAGACAAAAGGAAGAAATGACACACTGGCAGAGGCTGCCCAGAGAGGTGGTGGATGCCCCATCCCTGGAAACATTCCAGGTCAGGTTGGACGGGGCTCTGAGCAACCTGACCTAGTGAAGATGTCCCTGCCCATGGCAGGGGTTGGACTAGACGGCCTTTAGAGGTCCCTTCCCGCCCAAACCACTCTGTGATTCTATGAAGACCTGGTAGGTCGAATTAGAAGCAGAGGCTGTTGTGCAGTCTCATTCACCACCGATTTCCAAAACCTGTAAGCCTTTCCAGTCCAGATGCACAACCAGAGGCAGCATTGGTCCCCCTGGCTGTGCACACACGCACTGTGCCCTCTGACCCTACACACCGAGGGACTATGCACGCAAACGCAGCCTCCTCTCCCTGCCCTTTACAGGGGTGAGTTGTGGGCAGAGTTGCTATACGGCACGGGACAATGTCACACTTACTCCATGCAGACAACCCTAAGACCTCATGCCCATTCTGACTCCAAACCAACACCAGATAAATACAGATACCTTTGGAGGCAAGTAGGGATGGATGGTAGTGAAGCACATGGCTGCCTACACAATTCAGTTTATTAATTTCTCGTTATTGCCAACCCCTGCAGTTCAGACTGTCTGTCATGTCCACAGAGTAGAAACCCACCCCTAGAAAACCCGCTGAAGTCCTAAATGACCTTCATTTTCTTTGACCTTCATCAAAGGGCAGGTTGCACCTCTGTTCTTCAGGTGCATTTGAGTTTAAAGGCGTTGGAGAAAGCCCCGTGTGAGAATAAAGAGAATGAAAACACATGCTGAAATGAGGAAATGAAATAAATGGCCAGTCCTAAAAGAGAAAGCTCCCACCATAAAGCAGATTTTGAGGGGAAAAAAAAAAAAAAAAAAGAAATGGTTGTGCTCTGCCCTGCTTTGCTAAACAGGCAGATGGGACCTGTATTTCTCTGCTGAAACTTTAATGGGAAGAATATGATTCTGCTGCAAGCATATTTTATATGCCTGGCGATTAAAGAGGAAGGGAAGGGCATAATTTATAGAATTGTGAAACAGAGAGGATAGCTTTCTGGCTGCAATGTTTCTTTATTTTCTTGTTATTCCTTTTATTCTTCCTTTTGCTTCTAGGCTTTTGAAAGCTGATGGATGGGCAGCGGTGGAGACAGAAATCTTCCTTTTATATTCACAGGGCAGGTACCACATCAGCAACTGCAGTGGCTACACGAGTGACACCTTCTCTGAACAAGAACATTCCTGAGACAAAAAAAACACAAACAACCTGCTTCAGTGTATCCTCAGGCTTTCTACAGTGCTTTCCTGCTCCTACAGCCATCTCACCTCTCAGTTGTTAACAGGCTTCACACTTTCAAACCAGAAGGTTGAGCCTTGGTTGGTTCTTGCTGTAGCTGGCAACACAACATGGCCAAGCTCACACCCCATCTGATCCTCCAGACCCTACATTTCCAGGACAGTCTGCTCCTCACCCTTTGAGCTCTGCCAAGACCCTGGCACTTTCCATCCATGTCACCTCAGGAAGAAGCAATCAAACCTGTGCTTGGCTAGAAAGTCACCTTGTAGAAAAAGACCTGGTGGTGCTGGTAGCCAGCAAGGTGCCCAGGCGTCAGCAGCACATCCCTGAAGTGAAGATGGCCAGACATACTCTGAGCTGCATTAGCAGAAGCGCTGCCCAGAAGTCAAGGGAAGTGATCCTTCCCCTCTATCCATCACTTGTGAGACCACACGTGGAATACTGTGTCCAGTTTGGGCTCTCCAGACAGAAATTGTCATTGTGGGTGTACACCAAGATGGTTAGGGACCTGGAGCACACAAGGTAAGAAGAGAGGTTTGTTCAGCCCAGAGAAGAGGTTGTGAAGGGGGAATCTAATTTTTTCATCTACCTATCTGATGTGTAACTATAGAGAAGGTGGAGTCAGACTCTTCTCAGAGCACAATGGACAGAAGTTGCAGCAAAGGAAGTTTAGATCAGATCAGATCTAAGAAAAATATTTTAGTAAGGGGCTGGTCAAGCCTTGAACCACAAAGCCAGAGAGATGTGGGGATTTGTATCCTTGGAGATACTCAAAACTCACCCACACAAAGGTATGAGCCTGACCTAGAGTGGGAAGTTCAATCAGAAGCCTCCAAAGGTCACTGCTATCAAAACCATTCTCTGACTCCATGCTCCTCTTTTGCAGATAGAGAGACAAGGCACAAAGGAGATGAAATAATACAACCACAAGTGTACAGGGGACCTGTCCCCGAGGCTAGATCTCCAGAGAGCAACCTAAAGCCCTCCCTTCATTGCTTTTGAGTAAAGTAAACACATCACCATGGTTGTGTATCTGTACTGGGCTTTCTGGGGTCATCTGCTTTTCTTGCTTTGCTGGTAGAAGATAGCGCTTCTCTAGCTGCAAAATTCTTTGGATTTTTTTTTTTTTTCCATCTTCAGGGCCAATTCAGCAACTCATCTTTCTGCTAAGACTGTCAGCAAAAGTGTCAACTGTACGGCTGGTTTCTGTGATGTGGAATCATGCCCACCAAGACTTGGACCAAGACTATGCAGCCCATTTCACATAAGCCACCCCAGCCCACACTTGGCAAAAACTGAAGACCGTATCAGCCATGCCTGCATGACTTCTGGCTTTGGGCCATTTTTCTCCAACCCTCTGAGCAGCCACGATATAAATCTTGCTCTTCTTTCACTAGTCTTTGCCATGACAACACAATCACTTGGCTTCCCATGCCATGCTCTCGTTGGGTGTTTGTCAGAGATGCGTCAGTGGAAAAATGAACTCTGTACCCTGGCAAGAAAGGAGATCAGTTCTTCATAAAACTAATCACTGCTGCCCTTTCTCAGCTCACATGTTTGCTGCAGGAGGAATTCAAGTCCTCATGAAATCACTGTGAATATTTACCTGAACCAGGAGCAAATCCATCCTCCTCCCTCCCAGGGAATAAGCAAGAAAACCTTGCCCAGATAAATGCAGGGTGAGAGTTTTGCTTCCCCTCTAATACCAGCACTCTCATGCCTAAATATCTCCATGAAACATGCATCTGCATGTGTGCACATCCTTTATTCAGAGCTAAATTTGCTCATTAGAAAGAAGACTGCTTGTCCCATTGAAGTCAGAAAGAAGGAAAAGATTTACGATGAGGAAGGTGAGACACTGGCACAGGTCACCCAGAGAGGTTGTAGAAGCTCCATCCCCGGAAACATTCAAGGCCTCTCAACAACCTGATTCGGCTGAAGATGTCCCTGCTTATTGCAGAGGGGTTGGACTAGATGGCCTTTAGAGGTCCCTTCCAACACAAACCAGTCTGTGATTCTGTGATAAATCAGCTGAGTCCTCCCACTCAGACCAGCAAAACTATAACTCCTGGCAAACAGAGAAAAACATTCCCTGAACTGCTAAAATTGAAGCTCGGTAGCAATTTCTATATACTCCCTAAATGATGTTTTACGCTGGCTGAAATCTCTTTTATTGATTTAGCCCATACTCTGACTTGGGAGCATTGCTGGAGACTGCTGATGGGATACTGGGACCCCACTGCTTGCTGGAGAGCATAGGAATGTACATCCCCAAGGACCACCTGTGGGGAGACCATGAGACCAACAGAGAAGACAGTGGGGTTGGACATGATGTGGATTCAGCTCAGAAAGCTCACAGAGTTATTACAGTATTAGCACGGTAGGGTGGAGTCCTACTTGTGTCCAGAGAGAGGGAAGAGAGCCCATCCCCTGCTGAAAGCTGTGGGTGGACATATTACACTTGGCCAGCCAGAAGATCAAGGCAGGTCCCCTAATTTCCCAATGGAAGGGAGGAAAAAAGCAATTTAGGGGGAAGAAAGAGCCCAGGTAAAATGCCAACTGTAGAAAAGAGGGTGGGTAGGAGAGGGTCCTAGCAGAGAGGAGGTGGGAGGAAGGCTTGTGGGGGGAGAGGAGGCTGCTGGCTGCATGAGCCACTGAGCACTTCAAACACAGGGCACAGATAAGTGGAGTCGCGGAGCAGGGTGGGAGGAGATGAAGGAAGCAGGCAGGAGAGAAGATTACAGGAGTGCAAGGAACAACAAAGAGGAGGAGAGAGGAGAAGGAAAATTTATGCAGGGCCTCGAAGGTCAAAAGAGTCAACTTCAAAAGGATTCCTTAAAAGACATAAAGGAAATGTCTTCATATTCAATTATTTAGTTTTCACACAAATCTAAGTAATATACGGGGTTTTTTTTTCACCTCCCAACACTTGATTTGGCACAAAGGGATGATGAAGTGGAGGGATGATGAGAGAAGTCTGGGACTCTTTGCTTTCCTAATGGACCAGACAGGTCTGGAGTTGGCGCTACCCCCTTGAGATGGATGCAGAGAGAAGAAGAGGATGCTCTTCAGGAGCAGGAGGGTGAGAGTGAACAGGACTTCTCCTTTCTAGAACTGAAAAATGTAAAAAAAATATTCGCTTGGCCTGTTTTCTCTAAATTCTGGGCATCCATTTAATTAAAAACACAGGAAGTGCTGAGGCAAACAAATCACGCTGCCTGTGAAAGTCAAGACTTTTGCTTTGAAGATGCTGAAATGAAACACTTCCGTTTTTCACAATTCCTCCATTAATCTGACAAAACTAACCCACACGCACAGTAGTTTTTTTGTCATCAAAACATTCACTTTGCACTGAAACATATTTAGCTGAATTATCTCTCCCAGCTGTACTTAAGGAAGCTAAAGAGAAGTACAAAGCTGAAAGAGCCGGCTCCTGTATCCCAGGGCATTCAACCCATCAGCACAGTTAAAATCACTGACAAGCTATGGCAAGCTAATGTCACTAAAATGGTACCCAACAGGAGGTTTGAAGCCAGCACAGTGAGCTCTACAATAAGTTCCAGGCCATTAAACACCAGGCTTAAGTAAAATATTACAGCGGGTCGCATTTTAAAGGGGACAGAATAGCTTAGGGAATCACTGGAGACCCATGAGGATGCTCTTGGAGGAGAATGGAAATTCTGCTGTACCTTCATCTCTCTGTCCTAAACACCATCATTTTCCTCCTGACTGTAGGCGCTTCCTTCCACCCAACACAATTTTTTTCCATGGGTATCTCCGGCAGCAGATGGCAGCAGGGACCGGTGTCACTGAGGCAAAGCCATGGTGCTGTTACATCAAGCATCTGCAGGGCTACCACAGTGCCCAACAAGGTGATGACCAGCCACATTGGAAAAAAACAAAAAACAAAAAAACAAACAAAAAAACAGAAACAAAGTGACTTGGTGAAGGCCATGTAATGACGGAGCAAAGAGCAGAAACCATGTCCTCTGGTTTCTGCCCACCTGGATCCCAAGTGTTTAGTACTTTTCTCTGTTCAGCTTTGACCTTACAAGTTCCCTTAACCTTCTCCTGGCAGCTTCCTAATGGGCGAATAAATCTCTGGAGAGTATCTTAAATTCTTTTTTATCACAGACTGTATCAGTGTGATAATAAGATCAGCCTTCAGACTCCCCATTAAGTCACAGAAGGTGTGGTCATCAGTCATGCTTTTCCCAGCCTTAATTGCCAGACAGACACTTTAAGTGGAAAGTCCATCTAATGAGCCCAATCATTAAAACATCCCTGGTTCCTATTTGAGATAGAAAATTATATTACTCTAATAAGGGGGTTGCATCTTTGCCCCCCTATTCAATCATGTGGCACGGAGAAAGGTGAGACTTCTCTAAAAGTTTGCCTCGGATGTGTTTCATTTAAATACAGCTCCCTATTTCAGGCAAGAAAAACTAATAAAATCCTTTACAGGAGGAGAACTGGGTAGCTGGAGAAGGCGGCAGCGACCTAGAGGTGAGCAAAGGGTTCACCATGGATGGGGGTGTCACCACTGACACCATGGATGCTCCTGAGGTCTGGCCAGGTGGAGATGGTAGAAGATCCACCATGGTGGCCGTGCCAAGGTGGAGAAGATGTGACATCTGCTGTGCTTGTGCAAAAGGTCACATGGGATGTATGAAGTGGGCTCTTCAATGGGACAACTCTGTCCGAAACAGTTTGCAAGAAAAGGCTTAATTTGGAGAAAGAATTGGTTATATTGGCCACCACAGGGATCCTGCACCATGTGGAGGAAATGGTTGGGTGGTTATTATGATCCTCGTCTCACTGAGAGGTGGGAAACTGAGTCAGGACAGCACACAAATTCAAAAGACCTTGCATGGGGCAAGTCCAACCAAAGCCCTAGAACAGGGGTCAGGCTAGAAGTCCTCTGCAAAGGGGTAGTTCTCTCCTGCCTTGTCCAGTCCCAACAGAAATACTCACCTTTCCCACCTCTCCATCTTCTACAGCTAGTCATCACAGAGAGATCCATCTAGGTAAGCTCCGTCTAGGAGCTCAGCCTAGGTAAGATTAGCCCATGTCCCCTGGTGTTCTCCAACCGTACTGGATGCCTTTGGCTACATGCCAGTGTGCCCATCGATACGTCCCAGTTGACCCACTCCCACTGCAAAGCATCAGCGGTGAGAGCTCCTCCACAGGGAATCCCAGCGGGAAGCCCAGGCAAGTCTAAGCTAAGAGCTCCACATCCAATGGCGGCTTTGCCAGGTGCTTGGAGCGCTGGTTCAGAGCAATCCCTAATAAAAACAACGAAGCACGGAAGGGTGTGTTACTTTTGGGTAATAATACATCTTAAAACTACACGGTGAGGCAAAGACAACGCCGCACCCTAAGCCACCCGAAGGGTGTGGGCATTATACAATGATTCGCCCACACCCAGAGCCTCCGACGACAATTAACATCCAGCCCGCGTAAGAATCGGTAAATACCGTATCTCAAACCAGGAAACGTCGACATTTTCTGTGCGCATGAAAAAACCCCTGAAGATGTGTCTTAACATGAACATCACTCTGGGCAGATCTCCACCATCGCAGCACATGGTGATTATTTTCTGTCCTTCTTCTGGAAGAAGCCAGGGTAAAGGCAACAGCAGTTACATTTTAGAGGTAAACTAAGCATGGATTTCTTAGTTTTCATTATTTTCCTCTTAAACCCAAACCAGACGTGATGGAAAAATCTAGATGTATAATTACATTTTGATAACTACAAAGTCATGCGAGGTGCTTTATAGATAATAAAATGACAAGATCTCATCACGCCCAAGTTTATTTTCAGAGCTGTAAATCTACTTCTGGTAAAGTTTCTGGGAAAAGATTTTACTATTGAGTAATAATGGAAACAAAATAGCACTTATTAAAGGGAAATGGGAGCAAGAACTCATTCAATGTTGAAAGACAACAGAGAAAATCACTTTGTTATTACAAGATAGCAGAAATAACTCTTTTTTGCCGGTCCAAGATATCGGCAGCGAGACTAAGTTGGTTATTAACAGAGATCCCACTTTTTTTTTTTCCCCCCTAAACCACGATGCAGTTGCCATGATGCTCATGAAAACAGCAATTAAAGACTCAGCTCAGAGTGGCACCTCCAGCCACCAGCAGCATCTTAGACGAAAAGCAAAAAAGCACCAAAATGAGAGTGTTTCCAGAACTACTCCTAATCATTTTTGAGGTCAGGAAATTCAAGTTGCTTTTCCAACATAAATTCACCTGTTCATTAAAAAACAAAACAAAGCAAAACCAATGGCAAGGAGCGATGAAGATTATGATAAATCTACCTGCTGGGTGATCCCAGGAAAAAGGCAGAGCTGATGCTACCGGCTTTGTGTCTGCATGAAGGATGGAGCTAGCAGAGATGCCATATACCTGCCTAAACCAGGGAGGCTCAAAGCATTCCCGAGGGACAGGCGGTGCTCCCGAGGAGGAATGCTTGTTGCAATATTAACGAGGGAGGAGACGGGACCGCCAGGGAGAAATGAAATATATCTTCCTGGCTGACACAGCGGGGACAGTTTGGATAGCTTAAGAACAAGGGGGTTACGCTGGAAGTTGCTATTTGCCTTCAGGGCAGTCAACTGGGGCAGATCAGGAGATGTTTGTATGGATAAGAAAGACCTGCTTGAATTTCTGAATCCTGTTAGTGGGCAGGAGAAGGGATGGATTTTAATTCTCTAGCTGTAGATCTGAGTAACATAGGCAAAGCACAGCCCTACCAGCATATGTACGGGCAAGGAAATAAAAATACTGTTATTTGCTGATGATAGCTCGGAGCATCTTCAAATGAGACTAAGTTTCTACTGTGCAAGGTGAAGGGTTTATTATTATTATTATTATTATTATTATTATTATTGCTAATAATAATTGCAGTGACCATTTATACTGCACCAGTGTCTTATAGTTACAAGCAGGATGCTCATCCCCTTACAGGCACTGTATAAGAAAGACCAAAGAAGGAGTAATACATCCCTAAATGCTTGTGCTCCAAATAAACAGTGGGAGAAAAAAGAGATTACCTCGTTTGTACAGATAAGGAACAGAGATACTTGGTGATGTGCTGAAGGCCATGGAGGAAGCCCATGGTAGAGCCAAAATTTGGAGTTAGCTCTTCCAATTCCCAACTCATCACCTTATCTAGACGATCAGCTGGCTCCCACGTAAGGCTCAGGTTTATTCTAAGACTAGAAGCAGCCTAAACCTCAGAGGGGCTCCAGATCGGGGCCACCACATGGGCTTCCCATGCCAGGGGGTTGCCACGTGCTGAACCTGGTGCCCACACCTCATGGTTGGTGGCACCAGCCCGGCAGCCGGCTGGCTCAGCCCATTGCCAGGAGCATTTTGGCACCTGGCAAAGCCAGAGAATTTTGGTTTGCACTGGGACAGCATAAATCACTGAAAAGAGCTGGGATGACAGGGTTTGGGCTGGTGGCGTTGTTGGGAGCTGGGCATTCCTGGGATTTTCACTAAAAAAAAAAAAGTAAAATTATTTGGGAACGAAGGGAAAATGGGTTTCCAGGGAGGGCTGGAGGAGAGCTCCCAAGGGAAAAAACGGGGAAAGTCAGGAGAGCTGAGAGTGGCAGCTCATTACATCTAATACGCAGCCTGTCAGGGCACTGGGGGAAGCAGAGGGCAGGGAGGGCTTTGCAAGCAACACGGGATGCTCAAAATAAAGTACCATGAGCAGCAAAGTGGGGCTTTTCAAAACATAAACAGTTTGGGGGAAGAAATGAGAATGGCGTGCGAGCTAAAAATAAGCAGCAGCAAGTGAAAAAAAGGATTAAAGGAGTCCGAAAGAAATAGCGAACAGCAAATTGCAGGGAATTGTTCAGCAAACAATAAAAGGCTCCTCGCCATCTCCCTGCAACAGGCGGGTGGCACCGGGAGAAAGCAACCCACGACAAATGATAGCTGCAAAAGGGAAGATGGAGGGGGGGAGAAAATTCAGACCTGGCAGATTTGTTAAGTGGTTATTTTCCCTCTGTCTTTGCAGAAGACAAAGGGGAGGTAAAGCTCCCTAAGACAGGGATTGTATTTCACTCCGCGGTCGACGAGGCTTTCGAGTGTCTGCAGATAGCGGCAAGAAATGGTCCTAAAAAGATTAGAGCTCTTAAGGTAGGGCAAAATACTATATCCAGACAACACACTCGAGTTTTAATGACAGTGGGGAGAGAATTGAGTGAAGCATTGTCTGCTGCCTTTAGGAAACTGAAAACTTAATTTGAAACAGCACAGACTAGAGCTGGGCTTTTCTCACAAGAAAGGCTTTATTCCTGCCCTTTAAGCATCACTTTTTATCCTTGACATATATTTTCCATTCACCACTTTCCCACAACCAACACAGGTTTAGGAAGGGTCTTCTGTGTTTTTAGAGTGATTTGGGTAGCTCGCCTTTGAGCATCTCCCTGGCTGTAATGCATTTCTTCTTGCAGCATCCCTCTGTCAGGCTATTATCTGTGTTTACAGATATCCAGTTGAGGGATAAAGAAGCAAAGTGGCTTCCTACGGATGCACAGGGCACGTGCTGGAGAAGAAATTCACACAGGATTCCCCAAATCTCAATCCCCTGCACCCCGGCCCCCTGCCCCCC
>NW_020799142.1:33308589-33323954 GCF_003259725.1 Athene cunicularia
CCCCCCGCCCCTTCCCTGTGATTCCCACGTTGGCTTGCTAAGTTGGATGGGCCAGTTCCCAGTGGGTGCAAAACAGCAGAGCTTCCATGCAACCCATTTTATACTGGGAGCAAGACCAAGCATCACGTCCAGTCTTAAATCACAGAATCATAAAATCATAGAATCATTTAGGCTGGAAAACCTTAAAATCATCAAGTTCAACCATAAACCTAACGCTGCCAAGTCCACCACTAACCATGTCTTGCCTGGATCCGTGAATTTGCACACACACCCCACACACCCCACCATCCCCCCCCCAAAAATGAAGCTGATAGCTATGAATCCCACAGCAAACAATGCACCCCAGGGGGGGTCACCAGGACCCTCTGCACCACTTGTCCTGCGACAAGGACACTGCCTTGCTGCCAGCCTCGCGGCTGCATCTGCCAGTGCTGGGGGGACATCGCTCCTATGTTGCCCCCACTGACCCCTCCACCAGTGGGTGACACCGAGGTGGCTCCACCATCCCCATCTCAGTTCCTGCATCCCTCAGCTGGGGACTCTTGGCTGCAGGGGCCCCCCTGACCATGCCCGAGGCTCTGTTACTAAGAATAAAATGCAGAGGGCTGTGCTGCACCAGCGTGCGGTGGGATAATTGCAGGGAAGCAGCTGCTGTAGCCCAGCGACTGCGGTAATTGGGTACGGGCCATCCTGTAGCCAGGTTTCCCGTGCTATTATCCCCTTATTAATAGAAACCAAATCTACCTTTGCAGAGACAGCACTGCAAGCCTGGAAATTATGCGGTATAAGACTGCAGGGAGGCATCTGCGGTGTCTTTGCAATAGCCTCAGACCTTTGTCACCCAAGGGCTGGATTCTGGCGGGGTCCATGGGATGCTCCCGCCCAAGTTGTGGCAAAATCTCAGCTGTCCCAACACAAAGAACCCTGTAGTCTTTGGAAAGGTGAATGTTAGACTCAGCCACACAGTGACTGCCCTCGCGGAGGCAGGCGAGTGAGATTTGGTCTATTAACTAATTCATCCCAGCAGCATCTCTGCAAGGTATGGCAGGGAGTATTAATTTCATCTCCCAAGGAGGAAATCTGAAGGTCAAAAAGGCTTGAATTTCCCTTTGCCTGCAGGGATGGGGTATGGCAGGGGCCACAAGCCGAGCATCCATGGATTTAGGGCTGGAAAATAATGTGGAGTGTCTCCGTGGGGATGCTCCTGCCTAGGTGCTGTGGGATGTTGAATGTAAAAGATGAAGGTAAAAGGGACAGCATCATTTTTTAAGAGAATCAATGAATGATGCCAGGGCTCTCTTTTCTGGAAGGTGTGAAAGCAAAGTGCTGATTTCTGAGAAACCCAAGGACAAGGTGAAAGTCTCTGTGGGGTCTTCCAGGACAGGACTTTCAGGACATGGCTTTCCATGGGCAGGACTAACACAGGTCCCTCTCTCCATCCTTGTCTTATTCCTGACTAACTGCCTCTCTGAAGCTCAACTTGGAAACAGTCCTGGATAAAATGTGCCCCTGATCATGACTTTTTTCATTGGGTAAGCAGAGATGAAGGCACAAGGCACGAGCAAGTATTAAAGCTCAAAGGTAGATGAGGTGCCTCTATCCAAAATGCAGTTGACATTACAGAGAATGAGATTCGGTTTGATACATTTATTTTTTAATGCAGATAAGAAATGCATGCTTATGAAGGTCTTCAGGACCATCTGAATCTCATCTCAGATCTGCAATTTGGTTTGAAACTTCCCCAGCAATGTTCACTTCCACCTCCCCTCCCAATTCATGGTAGGCAAAGCCTAGCAGATGGTTTCCTACAGTAACGATTTTAACCATCAACGTTGTTAATACACTCAAGAGTGACGGGAAGAATGATCAGCCCATAGTATCTCCAAGCTTCCCCGTTTTTCTTCACCTCTCCTTCACCCAGTTTTTATCGCTTTCCATTTCAACGGCAATTAATACCAGCCTTTCTGAAGACGAATCCTACAGGCTTGCAACCAAGTCCTCGCAGAGCCAAATCAGCACAGATGTGCTAGAGAGCGATGCAGATGGTTTCTCCTTCCCTTGAAACTCGAGACTTTACTTCTGCTCGACGCTGCAGTGTTTTGCAGGCTGGGGATGTCAGGAGCACGTCCCTCCCCATATGGCAAGCGAGAAGTCATCCCAGGAAGATTAAAGCAGAGAGAGGAGACCTGGGTTGCCTCCTGCATTTTTCAGCCCTTCTCCATCCACTTTGTGAAAGCCTGGTGCTGTTAAGCAACTACGTGAGATGAAAAGCATCGGGGAAAATAAATAATACATAAATGCCAAAGTGTGTTGCCAAGGCCACCTCCAGGATGGATCTGTACCTATGCATGCTCCCCTCCGGACAGCTGCCTGCTCGTGCCCTGGAGAGATGTCACTGGGAGTGAAATGGAGCTCCTGGGCAAGATGTTGTTTCAGAGTGATGCATCGGAGAACCTTGCAGGTGACAGAAACTGTAATTGCTGTGATTAAACTTCACCGGCCCATTTCACCCTCGTGAAACTCAGCTTTGCTGCTGATTTCAGTAGAAGCAGGATTGATGTTCCTACCAGGGGAGAGGTTGGGAGTGCTAGGAAGACCTCTCCCCCGAGCATGAGCAAAGCCACACTGCCTTGAGCAGAGGGTTCTGTACCCCTGGGGCCTTGTGGATGCTCTGGCTTCCATAAGGATCTGAACAATGTTCTCCATCATCCACAAAAGCAGTCCTAAACAGGTGCAGAGAGCCAGCAGCCTGACAAAAAGGGGTCTCAGACCCAGTATGAGATGCTACAAATTCTTGGGGTTCAAGGCAGTGGCGTCTCGCGCCCAGAGGCTGCAGAGACCCCAAAGGAGCTATGCTGCAACCCACCAGCTCCCTCCCCATGTCTTTATTTCAACAGCATCTTGGCTACATCTGCCTCTACTTTTCTCAGCAAACCCCTGAGAGATGGATGGCTCCATAGCAGTAAGAGATAATGTCTCGGTCACTTCAGATACATGGTAAGAATGGAAAATAAAAGGTAGCTGGTGTGGCTGGACGCAGCCACAACCGTGATGTGAGCTGCCCAGTCTTGCGGCATGGAGAGCCGTGCCAGCAGCCCACTGGAAGAGCTCCTTTCCCCTCTTTGTCCTTTCCGTGGGTGAGGAGGTGAGACATCATCCCCGGAACAGGACACCTGTCCTCCAGCAATGACACAGGAGCATCCAGCCCTGATGCACAAGGGCACCGGGAGGTGCCCAGGGTGCTGGGAGGTGATGGTGAGGAGCATGGTACTTGGGGTGGCTGCTTCCAACCTTGCTGCGACAGACAAGTCATGTCACACACACCCCCACCCCCGCCTGCCTCATTGTCCTTGCCTGGAAAACATCCAAAACATCCTCAGCAAATCACTTTGAAACCCGCTAACCCCTCTCCTCTCTCCTGTGCCCACTGCACAGGACAGCTGGAAGGGCTCAGGAGACACAGCACACAGCAGAGCACACAGGAATGTTGTAGGGACTCCTAAAATGAGATGTACCCAGATAGTCTAACCCCTCCGCAAAATCCCCCACGTCTGCTAGGATCACAACTGGCTACAGAGGTTGAAGATGTTGCTTGAGAAATATTAGTTAGAGCTGTGTACATGTATTTGCCTTATTAGTTTCTCTAGTGAGAGATTATAAAGCGACAAGGAAAAGAGGGGAAAAATACTCCCCTTGTTTAGCACAAAAATATAAGTAACAATTATTAGGCAATAATTGATTCATCCGATACTTTATTAACTGGAGTTTGGGTGTGCAAGTGACAGGCTCTGCAGCGAGCCTTTCATGTGACACGTTATTAAAGGCTCTTTTTCTGGCTCCGAAAGGCAGTGGCTGGCAGATCAAAGGTCAGACATTTCAAGGAGTAAATTGGTTTAATGTGGCTGCAGATAGCCTCACAAAAACCTAATAAATATGCAGTGAAATGTAAGGAGAGAAAATTGTGGACAGGAGAGACAATTACTTTGAAACCAGGATAAGAGCAGCTCAAATTAATCAGCGTACAGGCTCCTTCTCTCTGTCTCCGGATTTAGTATTCAGAGCAGGAGCCCAGCTGCTGGTGGGATGTGCTGGGGGGGGGGGCACTGGTACCCAGTGCTGAAACCTGCTGGGGAAGGATGCTCCACCCTAAGCTGCAGCCGGGATGGTGATGTGAACCATCACGGCTTTTCAGGTACACCGGGAAGCCACCCATGACCCACAGCAAAGGACGTTCATAAGCACCACAGGATTTTGTGGTGACTGGTGAAGTGATTATGTCCCCACCGTCACACTGAGCATGGAGTCACACCGAGACGGCTCACACCACCACTGGGACACCAGCAGACAGGGACTTATGGCCCAAACCCCAGCATTCAGTGGTAAAAAATGGGCACAAGAGGGGTTTAATTGTAATAATTTATGCTTTTAGCTCATCTCCTTGTTTTTTTACTTATCTGTGACTTTTTCAGAAGCATACCTCACTCATTTTCAAGGTCCAGGCTGCGATGTCCGGATACTTTGGAATTTTTGTTTACACTCCTTGAAATGCATTAACTCAGATGACCTCCAAATGCTTGCAAGGCAGAGTTTCTTTGCTAAAAAGTCACAGCTTCACTCCTTTTAATTAAAGGTGAGAAAACACCCACTCCAGTTCTCTAATCTGGAAAGGGACTTCCTGCATAAAAACAAAGTGCGATATTCCCAGTACGGCTGGAAACAGGAGTGGAGGAAACAAATCTATAAAACAAAATGCTCCGTCCCCATCCGAGAAGCAGATAAGGGCACAACTTCTTTGTATTCCCTTCGTAGGTCACCTTCCCCAGCTGAGTCACCATGTTCTGGCATGATTTACCATGGCCCCACCAGCAAGCCTGAGAAGGACTAGGCAGCACAAATCTGCCTGGGATTTAGCAAAGCCAAGCCTTGCCTGGCCCCCCACACGGGGACTCTCAGTAAGCATTAAAAAGTTGGGACCTAAGGGCTAAACTGCTCCACCAGCCATGTTGTTCCACTGGCTGGACCACCGCGGGTGAATCAGATCCCTCTGCCCACCGTGTCCCCGTTGGTGGCTTGTCCCTGGCTCTGCCCCTCTGCCCAGGATGGAGCTGCACCCAAGGTGGCACTGCCACCTCCCCGGTGAGGAAACCTCATGAGAAACCTTGGGGATGGGGCAGAAGGGGACAGCTGGTGCCACCTGTGTCGTGCTGGCCATGGGACAGACGCTTCAAGGAGAATCCACACTTCAAGTAGAACCACACACTTCACGGGTCACCCACAAGGACAACCGATGGGACATGGACCTCCGCACCTGCAACCCACACAAGCAGCTCCTGCCCTGAGTTATCTGTGCGTATATCGCTCTGCCATAAATCAGGAGCCCTGACAGTGTAATTTTTATCTGGGGAACCTGGAGCAATTACAAAATCAGCCCAAACACTATTTGTTTCACAAGATTTTGCCCTTAGTTAGCACTGTCGTTCTGCTTTAATTACACTGTAATTAATTGCAACAAAACTGTTTGGAAAGTGCATGTGCACGGTGGAAAGGCTGGAATATTGCAACCTGCTTGCTCCTCTGCAGCCACGAGCCTAAAATCTCTGATGCTCTTTCAATATAACACTTGTCATTCATTTTAGCACCCTATATCTAGAGCATCTCCAAGTCCTCTCACAAACAGACCAAGACCCGTGGAAGGTGACTACTGACTTATTTTACGTTCAGGGAAATTAAGGTGCAGAGGAGCTAATCTCTTTAATTTCTCTTCAGACAGGACTAAGGCGGCAGAAGCTGCCGGACATGAACCAAGCTTAAATGCCTTGGGATGCTCAGATGTTCTCACGTTCCCTTGCAGCTCCCAAAGCCACCTAGCACCTTAAAGGGACTGGGACCTGCCTCCTGCCCATGGAGAAGGTTGGCTCATCCATAAAACCAACATTAAAGCAACACTTTCCCTACAGACAGAAGGTGGTGAGACTTGGACCTGATGATAAAGGAGAGCAAATCTGACCCATTTCTTTTGCAATCTGTCCCCTTCTAGTATTTCCAGCGTCTAGCCATGGCACAGAGGTATTAATCCCGGCTGAGGTGGACTTTCAGAGTCCTCTTTCGGCTGGCGTTCAGCCTCTCAGCGCAGACTATAAAAGCAGCTGTAATGCAATCGTTGGGCAGCTGCTAGGAAACAAGAAGCCGCCAAATACATCCGAGGTTGCCTCGAGTTTCACCCGCTGACTGATTATTTCTGGGCAAGAAAGGCAGCTGCACCAGAAGTTTGCATCCCTGCAAGGCTGGGGAGAAGGTCTGGAAGGGACACGGGAGTCAGGAGACAGGGATTAGCTGATGTGACTCCTCTCGCACACCATCAGCAAGTGGCCACGGCAATGACTTGCTGGTAGGGCAGGAGGGGAGATTTCCCATTTCAAAATTGCTCAACATTGATAATAAAAATGTTCTTTTAAAATTTTTTTTTTCCAACTAAATACATTGCAGAAAAAATATGCTCTTGCTTTTATCCTCTCCTCTCCTCTCCTCTCCTCTCCTCTCCTCTCCTCTCCTCTCCTCTCCTCCCAGGATGCTGTCAAATCTTCTCACTTCCATCTTGCTGGTAGCAGATCGAACAACTTGCCCCAAACCACAGGAGAACAGTGAGGAGAACATGACAGACCAATGACCCGTCATCACGCAATGGTATGCCCAGACTCTTCCTGGAGGCACCACCAGCCTCCAGATCGCTCCTCAGCAGCCCAGTGCCACAGTCACATCGGGGAGAAGGGCCCAAATTTTGCATCGGGGCAGCAGTCCCAGCACAGAGGGCTGTGAAGCCACCTCTCCAGTCACCTGCCTGGCACTGTGGTGCAACACAGTGTAAGAAGACCCCACGGCAGAGGTGAGGAGGCACCTGCCTTGAGGAGATCATGGGCTCAGGGCAGACAGGAACTGCCCAGGGGCTGGGCAGGCAGCAGTGGGGAGTCCAAAGGCAACAGCAAAACAGTTGGGATTATCCCAGCAGCAGTAACTCTGGAAGATCCATCTGATGTAGGAGACCTCCCAGACACATGCCTAGAGAGCCTGGGGTTTGGCAGAGGATCTGCTCCATCAGCTTCAGCTCACCTTGGCAAAAGGTGCCCAGAAACCATGGTGACGGGCTTGGCGGGGATAAACACCGAACATGGGTGTGGGTTGTTTGCATAGTTAGGAAGCTGGCTGGTCTCCATCCCTCCACCCTGCCTCCTCCCAGCGGTGCCAGGATCTCAATCCAAAGTGGTCTCCTACCTCCTCCTGGGCTGCCTCATCCGCGGGCAACATGGAGGCATTTCCCAAACTGGTTCCCTGCTAGGCAGAGGGCAGGGTGGGTGACAGTGACGCTGGGCTGCTGCCTGTCCCCGCTCCCCGGGAGGTGGAAGTCATTTGATGGTCCCAACATCCACATGCCTGCCTGGACCCATATGGAGATGGCACAGATCCTTCAATGTGTGGGACATCTCCTCCTCCAGCTGCCAATCACATCGAGCCCCTTGCATAACCACCGGCTGGGATATGGCATCCTTCCCCTCCACCCAGAAAAGCACTCCACGACCACCACTCACCCAATCCTTAGGGGCACCTTTTTGATGGACAAGAAGCAAAGTAATCCAACAGCAGCGAGAAATAAATCTGTAATTAAGGCAAGCTGCTCACATGAGCGATACTTGAAAATTATGCAGACCTGTGAGCAATGTTGCCATTGGGTGTGCGGCTCCTCTCAGGCTTCCAGTAAGGAATAAAAAAGCTCTGACTAATACAAAGAGGCCTCCAAATCATTCTTGGCAGAAGCATCCCAGCCCCGGATCCCCTCCCTCTATTCATCGCTAAAGCTCTCAACCAAAGGAAAATAAACCGTGCAGCTACCTCACTGACCTGACCTGCAGCGCGGTGTAGCTGGGTGCCAGCTGCCCCTTCTGCACCATTATACACTGATATAATAGTGTATAATTTACATACATTATGCGTTATATATATTTATATGCTGTCTGTACATTTATAATATATATATATTATATTTATACATAAATATGTACACTATACGTGGGGCTGCACGGGCAGCCCCTGGCAGGTGGGACCTGGAGCGATGCTGCCTTCCCATCCCCGTCCTGCCGGGAGGGCAGGGGCACGGGCATGGGCAGGGGCAGGGACGAGCCCTCTCATCGCTGCCTGCTATCCCAGGATCATCCACACACACTCGATAATATCACGTTTCGATGCAGTCTGAGATCCTTCACCTTTTCTAATTACTTGCAAGTTTATAAAACCATTCCACCGGTGACACTTTATGGGAATAAGACCAGGACTACGAACTGGGGAGGGTAGACCTCAGTGTTTTGAAACTATTTTAATAACTTGCTATTTAATTAAGAGCAATAGCTCTGAAATTATGTCAGTGAAACTTGCCACTTATTTATTAATTAGAGGAGGAATTTCAAAGGAGGCTGAGGGAGTTAGGTGCCGGACAGCCCCGGGCTCGCTGGAAAATCCCAGGTTTGTACGGTGAATGCTTGCTCAGTGCTCAAACACGCTGGGTCTGACTCCTCATTGCCTGGCACCTGAAGTAAACAGCGTCAAGCACAACTGTAAAGTGAGTGTTAAATTCTGCCTGCTCCAGAGCACAGGTTTGAAGTGACCTTTTTGCCGTGGTGGGAGTGATGCGAGGCACAGGAAGACCAGGGAAAGATGGCAGAGTGTCTCATCTGCCCTTCCAGGAGTTCTGTGCTGGGCTGTCCCGGGGTGGATACAGCAGGATACATGCCGAGAAGCCTGCAAAAGGTTTGCTCTCTGGTGTGGGGTCTTGGAGATGCCGAAGGGCTGTCAGTGCCCACAGCACCTGCTCCCTGCGACCAGGGCTCAGACAGACCCGGCTGCCTTTGCTGCTCCCAATCTCCAAATCCTCCCAGGAGGATAAACCTCCATCCGATTCCACTTCCATCAAGCAGAAAGGAGGAGAAGGTACCCCTCGGGCTCATTCCCCCAAATACTGCACCTGGGTGAACTGGAAGGTGCCTGCCACATCCCCTTTTCGATAGCAGAACCAGCTGCAGGTCGCTGCTTGACCACGCCAAGTGTTTCCATCCACCCAGCGCGCTCCAGAAAGCAACGCCGGGATGGCCAAGCGCCGGGTTCTCCTCTGCTGAGCACATTCCTCCCCTCCTGTTTTAATTCAGCCCAACCTTAAACGAAACCACGGCTGTTGTTTTTATCGGCAGCGCAGCGCTGGGAATTACCTACACGGGGCCAGGGGAGCTGGAGAGGGGGCTTGTGCTGCTGAAACAGCATTTGACCTCAAGAAGGAGCTGTTAAAAATATTAAAGCTTAACTGGGTATAACATACCATCCTGCTGTGTCCCGTTTGCTAGCAAAGAAGCAAAAAGTTCCCGAGATAGACTGAGATTTAAACTGAAACTCCAGGTAGGGGGTCTCCAGATAAGTCGCTTCCAGTTTCTCCACACAAATCCCCACTTGCGGCACAGGCAGCGTGGAGCAGGTCAGCTTGAGCAGGGCTTAACCCTGAACTGAGCAGCAGCCTCATCCCAAGCACACTTCCCAGCCTGTCTTTAATCGTGATTTCCCTGCCAGCATTAAATCTGCTGAGATGTTTTAACTATTTAAGAGGAGAACGGGTTTTTTTTCCCACAAGTTTTCTGCAAAGAACAACCAAAGCAAAAATGACTTTAAAACAAATAGTAATAAGTAAGTATTAAAAATATATGCTAGAGTAAAATAGTATATGAAATAGAATATATATTCTATTATATTTATTATATTATAAATATTAATCATTTGCCTCATCAGAGCCCTTCTGCCTACCCAGAAGGAGATGTTAGCAGCTGTATTTTCACACTGATATTTCCTGTCTAAAACAAACAAACAAATAACTAAGCCGGACTTACCAAAAAAAAAAAAAAACCCCAACAAAAATCCCACCCTGTAAATTGAGAGTTTGTATCGTACAGGTGTTGATACAGAGCCAAAATCTCCTGGCTTGGTAAAGATTCAAGATACCATGCAGGGAAATAAGAAAGAGAATCACAGGTTCGAGTTCAAACAGCAATTAAATCACATGTAAATGGCGATAGATTAGTACAGAGGATCGCTACAACGCGCTGAAGATTTCTAACACGAACACGATTAGCCTCCAAGCATGAAATTCAAGAGACTTCCCCTCCCCTCAATAAACCACCAAAGCCTTAAAAGGGAAAAAAGAAAAAAAAAAAAAAGATTTTCAAAATCACATATTTCAGAAGCCGAAAATACAGCATTCAACCCACCTTCCCGCTCCGGGTGCCGACCCTCGTCCTCCTCTCTCCTGCCTTGGCTGCAAGGGGAAACCGGCAGCGTCGCTCCCTGGGTGTCTGCAGCCAAGTGGAGATTGTCATTGATTTGTGTGCGGAAAGTTAAGCCTTTCTAGGAGCGGTTAGGAGAATTCACTCCCACCACTCCCTCTAAACCAAAAGTATTTGGCACGGAGCCCTCCTTGTCCACCTGTACTATCAAGGTCTAAGCAACACGCGGGGCATCGGCTGATTTTACTAGGATTTTTGCCGTGCTTCCTTTTTAAACAAGCACACAAATTTATTTGGAAAGAAAAAACTTGGGGTTTTGTTGTGTTTGTTTGTTGGTTTGCTGGGTTTTTTTTGTGTTTTGTTTTTTTTTTTTTTTTTAAATCTCATTTTTCTTAAAGCCGATTTATCCCATTCTTTTTGTTTTCCACCCGGTGGGTCAAGCCTTTCCCTGGTGTAACTGACCCCTGACCACATGCTGTTTTGTCCCCGCAGTGGTGATGCTGTGGGTGAATTTCCTACCCATCTGCTCTGCTTCTCCTGCAAACCATGCACCCATTCAGCCGAGACAAGGTAAATCTGGGAGCGGGTGGGGGGGTGGCGGGGATGAAAACCTTCTCTTTTGAAGAGAACTGGATATAATTTAACTAAAAAATCAGGTTTGTGCATGAATGACCCAAGCAAGCAAGAAGATGAAGGCAAAGCATCTTCAAGGAGGGGAGTTGCTTACCCAAGCCCCCGGTTGCCGTGTTGTGCAGGTGATGAGAGCCCAAATCAGGTGGGCTTGTTCCTAATTCAAGGAACAAGTGACTTTGAAAATCCTTCCCAAGTGCCCAGCATAGGGCTTCAAAGCACCCCCACCACCCACATTTGGAAGACGCCTCCTGGCCACCTCAGCTTCACCCATGCGACCAATGACCCTGTTCCACACCCACCTCCTGGAGCCCCCGCTCAAGAGGACGTTCCTGTGAGAGGAGTCACCCCGCCGGAGTCCAGCTCAGCAGAGCATGCTGCCTCCCCCGCCACGAACAGCCTAACCTGGCTAAGCCTGGCTTGTCAGCATGTGTGCAACCCCAAAGGGTTGGCCATCATGTTGAGTGATAAATAACAGGTCCCTCCTCTTCTCCTTTTTGGGTGCACCAGGGATCAGCTCATTCTTGAGATCCTGCCCCAAATTAAGCAGGCACATCTCAGAGCATTAACTTAAAGAACTGCATTTAATATCATACTAGTTCCTTTCTGGCACAGGTATTACGACAACGAAGAAATACAGATTTTTTTGATAATGCCATAAATCCAGTGAGAGCAGCTGGACACCGAGTTCCATGTCACCTGCCTTTCTGCTGGTTTTCCTTTAAAGAAGCACATTAACAAAACCCAAAATCACAACCAAAATTGTTTCTACAAGGGAAATCTTTCTGAAGCAATAGGCAAAATCAAGTGTAAGATAGCCTGGGGCAACCTGGCACTCCCAGATACGGCTTGGAAGAGCTCTGTGCTCAGAGCACGGTTACTTTTGAAACTTTTATTACACAGTTTCTTGGTCTGTAGCAAAAAAAAATTAGAAAAAAATTAAAAAAAAAAAATACTGCTTCCATCCCCACACCCAAACCACTATCTGCAATTCCTCTCACTACAGGGTTTCTAAGGAGTGTCTGGGTAAATCAGTAAATGAAGTCGGTGCGAACAATATGTCTGGCCTCAGATAAGGGTAAAGCAAAACTTGGGCAGCATCCAGTGACTGCCAAGCCAGTGTGGAGAGGAACACCAATTGCCACCCACTGCTCTTCCTGGTACTCCCACAGCCTGCATTCCCTGTGGGATGGGAGCACCCATTCAACCGCCCACCCGCACCCCAAGCAACAAAACCAAGTGACTCTTAATTTCCCACAAAAACTGCCTTTTTTTTCCCCCATCAAAATGGCTTGCTCCCACCAATCCACCAAAGCCAACCCGTTGAAAAAACAATTACTTCCATCCCGTGCTAACGAAATGCATTGTTCAGGGGGTTGTTTCCCAAGATGGTTTTATGGTAACGTCCCCAACACCACTGAGGTGCTGGAGCGTGTCCAGAGAAGGGCAACGGAGCTGGGGCAGGGTCTGGAGCACAGGTCTGCTGGGGAGCGGCTGGGGGAACTGGGGGGGTTCAGTCTGGAGAAGAGGAGGCTGAGGGGAGACCTCCTGGCCCTCAGCAACTCCCTGCCAGGAGGGGGCAGAGAGGGGGGATGAGTCTCTGGAGCCAAGGAGCCAGCGCCAGGCCCCGAGGGAATGGCCTCAAGTTGCTCCAGGGGAGGTTTAGATTGGATATTAGGAAAAATTTCTTCACCGAGAGGTTTGTCAAGCCTCAGAAGAGGATGCCCAGGGCAGTGGTGGAGTCAACAGCCCTGGAGGTATTTAAAAGACATGTAGATGTGACGCCTGGGGATGTGGTATAGAGGTGGATTTGGCAGTGGTGTTTAATGGTTGGACACAGTCTTGAGGGCCTTTTCCAACCTACATGATGATCAAAAATGTCCCCAGATTCCGGCGAGCCAAATCCAACATTTTGTCACAGAAAACTTGGGGGGCGGGACAGTGACAAATGAAATATCTCAGCAATTACTTTGAGTTCAAAACCACTGTAGACCAACAGGTTCCTATGGAAACTGGGAAATTATTTCCCATTTTCCATGTGAAATTGGTTGCCAGTTGACTGCCATTAACAGAGGGATGAATGAGTCTCCAAGACTATAAAAGAAGAGCAGCTAAACTACTTCTAACACAGTGTGAAATAAGAATAACAGGACAAAGAAGACAAGAAAGGGATGTGCCAGACCTCACCTCAGTTCACAAGCACAACAGGAAACATATAGTAAAGAAAAATAAATAGAAAAGGTTGCAATGATTTCATATCCCAGGTCAGGAAAGCTCTAATTACAGGTATATCAAATTGAAAGCTTTCCAGAAGAAAGCGTACTTAAAGGACACCTGTCCAATCAGAAGAATAAATGATCATGAAATTTAAAGATTTTCTTAGGCAAAATTAATTTGATGCCACTTTTCTTCAGCTTTTTTTTTTTTTTTTTTTAAGAATAAACTGGCACAAGCATTTCGTGAATTTTTCCTTTCAAACCTGAGTTTTTCAGGCCAGTTTTAAACTTTGGCTAGTTGGAGCCTAATAATCAGCCTCAGTGAATCCAGCTCTCTGAGAGACACGTATTTTCTGCAACAAGATTTGCCGCAAGAGTCACATTTTTCAAAGGAAAATAACTTTTCTTCCTCAAATATCCCTATTTTACTGCCAAAACCTGTCGGTAAAAATAAAGGATTTTTTTGCTCGTTAATTTTGGTAAGAAATAAAGCCCAGCAACATATTTCCCCCCCAAATCTCAGAAACTGCTTGCAAATGGGAAAGAAAAAGCCTGATGAGGTTTCCTCCAAGGCATCTATCCCACACACCCGCACGTGTTTTTGTTTGCTATGGGGCATATCCCTGTTAACTTCAACACCTCTCTCCAGGCAATAAAGTTAAGCCTTGCCTAAGTGCTTCCAAGTGTTGGCCTTATTTTAAAGGTGACAAAGTAAGTGGAAGGAAGAGATGTGAGCCCACAACCTCGATGCACACCCCCATTGCTGGAATACCACCAGGTCAGTCAAAACAGGGAAGGAGGATGGGGAAACAACCCATCTGGTTTAAGGTCTCTGTGCTCATGATAAGAGCTGATAGTTTTTCAGCTTTAAAAGGTAATTGTGGACATTGGCAAAGGGTGAAAGGGTGAGCTGTGTGAGATTTTCTTGCTAGTATCCCCATGCTCTGCAGACAAGGAGCAGTTTCTAGCAAGAGGCTGAATTACCCCATGCCACAGACTGGCTGGTCTTGGCTACGGGAACATGCAAAGCTGCACTCACAATATTCCTATACCCTCCCCAGTTCGTAGTCCTGGTCTTATTCCCATAAAGTGTCACCGGTGGAATGGTTTTATAAACTTGCAAGTAATTAGAAAAGGTGAAGGATCTCAGACTGCATCGAAACGTGATATTATCGAGTGTGTGTGGATGATCCTGGGATAGCAGGCAGCGATGAGAGGGCTCGTCCCTGCCCCTGCCCATGCCCGTGCCCCTGCCCTCCCGGCAGGACGGGGATGGGAAGGCAGCATCGCTCCAGGTCCCACCTGCCAGGGGCTGCCCGTGCAGCCCCACGTATAGTGTACATATTTATGTATAAATATAATATATATATATTATAAATGTACAGACAGCATATAAATATATATAACGCATAATGTATGTAAATTATACACTATTATATCAGTGTATAATGGTGCAGAAGGGGCAGCTGGCACCCAGCTACACCGCGCTGCAGGTCAGGTCAGTGAGGTAGCTGCACGGTTTATTTTCCTTTGGTTGAGAGCTTTAGCGATGAATAGAGGGAGGGGATCCGGGGCTGGGATGCTTCTGCCAAGAATGATTTGGAGGCCTCTTTGTATTAGTCAGAGCTTTTTTATTCCTTACTGGAAGCCTGAGAGGAGCCGCACACCCAATGGCAACATTGCTCACAGGTCTGCATAATTTTCAAGTATCGCTCATGTGAGCAGCTTGCCTTAATTACAGATTTATTTCTCGCTGCTGTTGGATTACTTTGCTTCTTGTCCATCAAAAAGGTGCCCCTAAGGATTGGGTGAGTGGTGGTCGTGGAGTGCTTTTCTGGGTGGAGGGGAAGGATGCCATATCCCAGCCGGTGGTTATGCAAGGGGCTCGATGTGATTGGCAGCTGGAGGAGGAGATGTCCCACACATTGAAGGATCTGTGCCATCTCCATATGGGTCCAGGCAGGCATGTGGATGTTGGGACCATCAAATGACTTCCACCTCCCGGGGAGCGGGGACAGGCAGCAGCCCAGCGTCACTGTCACCCACCCTGCCCTCTGCCTAGCAGGGAACCAGTTTGGGAAATGCCTCCATGTTGCCCGCGGATGAGGCAGCCCAGGAGGAGGTAGGAGACCACTTTGGATTGAGATCCTGGCACCGCTGGGAGGAGGCAGGGTGGAGGGATGGAGACCAGCCAGCTTCCTAACTATGC
>NW_020799142.1:33324004-33379383 GCF_003259725.1 Athene cunicularia
AAAAAAAAAAAGCTCTAAAGCAAATCAGTGAAAAACAATGTTGATTAAGTGCTTTGCTAAAACAATCTAGCCACAGTCTCAGTGATTTCATATTTGAAACCTTAATAGTCATAAACCAGATTGATCCTAAGGGATCTCCAGGGCTTTCCCTAACACGGATGGTGGAACTCAATGAGGGTCCAGTGTCTTCAGTGGAAATATGGTCATCTACACTACGCAGAGATTTCCTTGAGAAATGAAAACACCCTTTGATTCCTATCAAGGAACAGGGATGGATGTAGCCAAGATTATATTGTACAGGTGGTACAGGCTGTGCATATACACACAGTACGTGTCGCTATATGACAAGATTTTGCTATATCATATGGCTTCATTGGGAAGCTCTCAGAAGATTTGCACCCTGACCTCCCCTCTTCCCCCAGTATATCTGCTCCAGCAGGGACTGGTACCAGTTCTGGAAATGCAGCCACCTCTGGGTGAAGCTGGCCCCACAGCTCCCAGTCCTTAATCCATAGCTCCCAGTCTTTTTTGCTCTCCAGCAGCTTCCCGGTGCCACAAGAGTATGAGAATAATCCCACATCAGCAAGAACATGGCAAAACTTATGCACAAACTTTGAATTAAACCCACATTTTGCTTGGAAAACATTTACCTTTCCCCACTGGGTCTTAGTCTAATGAAAGAAGATGAAGCCTGGCAGAGCCATTGCCTGTGCAATCTCTTTCTCAGTGGGAAAGATCATCTCCAAGGGTGACAGATGAGGACGTGGAAGACTTGGTGGCATGGCACCAGAGGAGTGCTGTAAGGCTAAACACATTAAATCCTCCTCCATCTCCCAAAATAAAGCAGTAGTCAGCTCTTCTGAGACAATGGCCATTCCCAGCGCTGAAGATCAGGGTCCAGGAATCATGTCTCATTCCTGAAGCCAAGAGCAAGGAGGGAATGACACCAGCTCCTGCTCCCCAGAGGACGTGCTGCAAATGGAGGGCACACACATCTTCCTCCTTGAACCCATGCCTATATAAATACTTGTTGTATTGCTTGATTACTTGGTTAGATGACACATGCCTGAAGACAGTAGACAGGTCACTTTGGTTGGATTTAATGCTTCAGTCCTCTCTTTGTCTTTATTGGGAAAGATTTTCAGCTTGGTTTGTGCAGGGTTGGGACTGGTTGAGGACTACTAAGAATAAATGATCATAGGATTAATCCTAAACACAAGGAGATGTTAATAATAAAAGGCAAGATGTGGATCGAAGAGCCACTTTGCAGAGCTTGATGGGTTAGCACAAAATTTTACTGGTGGTTCCTCTCCCATCCCAGAGCAGCTGAAGCTGGGTGAGATGAAGACCTCCAGGGAGGTTCAGACCACATGGGGCTTCTGAACATCTACTTTACACATGTCGTCACCCCCAATGCCAAAAAACCTCCCCAGCATGCCAGAGAAAACTTGAGATGGGTAGTAAGAAACCTAAGTGACACAAATACAATCTGCTGGGGTATGAAAGGGAAGAGGTGGAGAACACCTGCAAAGATCCAGACCCTAGTGATGGCCGCAGACTTCAGCCTGACTTCCACTGCAATCACTTTAAACCTCCTTGCGCAATTCAACGGCCCCAGCACAACTGCTACACGCAGCTTTTGAAACGTGTTTCCTGCCTCGTAATTTCTCAACACGTTATTTTTTGCTTTGATCTCACACAAAATGAGCCACAACTCCTTGCTGGGTCTGCCTGAACCACCCCACCCACAAATGGGCTAATGACAAGCAAGCAAATTGCCCATCATAACCTGCATGACAGCCTCCGGGTGTTGATAACCCTCTGCCCAGACCACTTGCTTTCATTTCCACAATTCAGAAAGTTATCCTTATCCGGGAATAAGAAATTTATCAGAAGCTCCCTGATGTAGGTGGAAACAATCTCATTTGCTTTCAAAAGCTGTGGATCGGGCCACAGGTTCTTGCAGAATATCACATTAATAGTGAGAGGCAAATGAACCATTTTACTTCTCCTAGCTGGAAAAAAAAAAAAAAAAAATGTGGCCGACCTGATTTACCTTCCTGATAACGCATTTAAAAAATGCTCCCAAGCTGAGGACTTCACCAGCTGAGATTTCATATGAAACGAGACTGTTTATGTCACGACCACAACCTGAAAAATACGCCTTTAGATGGGAAAGCTCACAAGACCCTTAGGTATAATGATCTCAGCTATATCAATAACCACATTTCGGCAGATTCATTATCTGCTTGCTGGCCTGCCCAGCCGCACAGAGAAGCATTGCAGCAGGATGGAGCGAGAAAGGAAAACACTGAATTCAGTCATTCTTCCCACAGAAAAATTGACATTGTGGGTCATTCTTTTCCTTAGCAAAAGCCAAGCTTTTCTTTTCTCTGCTTTCACGCTGCACTCGGAAGGGAGGACCCGAGCTACACACAATATTGAACATAACTGATCAATCTCCCTTCAGTGGGTGCAAGAGTATTTTCCTTCACATCTCTGCTCCCCAAGCATCCCCATCCCTTGCTGTCCCAAACTTCATAGCAGAACATTTTTCTTCTTTTGCCTATTTCTCCTAATATTCACCGCATTATTCAACATTTTAACATCTATGCTGACTCTACGCATGGATTTCAGACCACACTTCATAGGAAATTTAGGCTAGAAAACAAAGGTTTATTTTGGATTGGTATTTTCAAGCAACAGGGACCATTACAATCAAGTATTATGCCCTCCAGCTTCATACAAAATAAAATACTTCACTCAGTAACTTCTGCAGCAAGGCCCTCATTCCCACCTGCCCTCCAGCATTTAGAAGCAGAAGCAATCTTGGCTGAAAGACTTCAAATCAAGTGGGCTTTGCCCTGATCCTTGGCAAGTGTTTCTAACAGTTATTAGTCTCAGTATTAAAAAATTTCCATCTTTTTTTTTTTTTTTTTTTTTTGGATGTGTCTAACTCTAGTTTCTGAGTATCTCACCACACCAAGCCTTTTTGTGCTACAGCAAACGGTTTGGCTCTCTTTCCAAAGTGGGGACTTGAAGGTTATGATGCTATGAGTAAGGATGAGAGCTGTGAGTATCTCCCTTCCATATCTCACTGTGGGCTAAACACCTTTTCCAGGAATGGATGTGGCTGCAGAGAGCTGGACCAGGGATGGAGATTATTCAGGAAAAAAAGCCATGGATAGCTCAGTGGAAGCTTGCACAGATTAAAAGCTGGACCCTGTGGTCTCTCCAAACCACTGGGTCCCCTCAGACCCATGCTTCCCCTCTCCCCACACTGGGGAAAGCTGAGGGGGAACTGCCAGCAGTGAGTGGTGCTCAGGAGGAGCACCACTCCTAAGAAGGAGAGAGAAAGAGGCCATCTGCCCACCTCCTCCCAGCCTGAATGGGCTGGAGCCTGCCATGAGGACAACATGGGGCAACAAAACACACTTGCTATCGAAGCCCATCCTCTGTACCCCCAGACTTCAACACCAGACCCCACTTTTCTACACTCAGCCAAGAAAAAAGTAAAATGCAGCAGACACGGGAAAAAAAAAAAACCAACACTATACTGAAAACATGATCCTCCTATCTCAAGCCCACCAAGTGTAACTGGATTGCCCTTTGAAGAGCATGAGTTTGGACTCGTAGTGTGAGAAAAGGCATTTATACGATAAAGTCTTCAGTACAGATTAAACAGCAACAGCTACATGTGGTCCTGCACCACGCTTGCTAAAGGGAGTGATATGAACAGGGACAACACAAGAAGAAATTCCTATCAGTCAAAAATACTAACAGCCCCAAATGATGCTTCCATGCTGTGGATGGGCTGTCCCATCACCTGGGCATCCTCAGGGGCTGCCCCAGAGCATGTGCAGTAATTGCAGGTCAGAGCCCCCTCCTTGCTGAATCAGCAGCTCTTATCAAGCATTGCTGCAGAAAAACTCCATTTCTGTCTCAGCCAGCACAACCTGCACATGGAAAATTGTGTTGTCCTTGTCTTGGAGAACTGCTTGAAGGTGTAGGTGAAACAGTGAATGGAGGGGAATCAGTGAGCATGGGTTATGGATAGAAATAAGGCCACCTTTCCATTGTTGGTAATGAAGATGGTGGGATCAAGTGCACCCGCAGTGAGTTCGCCAACAACACTGAGCTCTGTGGTGCTGTCAACACGCTGAGGGAAGGATCCATCCCGAGGGACATGGACAGGCTGGAGAGGGGGAACAGGAAAACCTCATGGAGTCCAGCAAGGGCAAGGCCAAGGTCCTGCCCATGGGTCGGGGCGATGCCCAGCACAAATCCAGGCTGGGCGAGGAGTGGCTGGAGAGCAGCCCCCAGGAGAAGGACTTGGGGGGGTTGGGGGGTGGAAAACTGCCTGTGAGCCAGCAACGTGTGCTGGCAGCCCAGAAAGGCCCCGTGTGCTGAGCTGCACCCAGAGCAGGGTGGGCACAGGGCCAGGGGGGGATTCTCCCCCTCTGCTCCGCTCTGGGAGACCCCCCTGCAGGGCTGGGTCCAGCTCTGGGGCACCAACAGCAGAAGGACACGGACCTGCTGGAGCGGGGCCAGAGGAGGCCATGGAGATGCTGGGGGGGGCTGGAGCCCCCCCCTGTGAGGACAGGCTGGGAGAGTTGGGGGGTTCAGCTGGAGAAGAGAAGGCTCCAGGGAGAGCTTAGAGCGGCCTCCCAGGGCTGAAAGGGGCTGCGGGAAAGCGGGGAGGGACTCTGGATCAGGGGGTGTAGGGACAGGATGAGGGGGAACGGTTTTAAACTGAAAGAGGGCAGTTTTAGATGAGATGTAAGGAAGAAATTCTCCCCTGTGAGGGGGGTGAGGCCCTGGCACAGGCTGCCCAGAGAAGCTGTGGCTGCCCCCTCCCTGGCAGGGCTCAAGGCCAGGTTGGACGGGGCTTTGGGCAACCTGGGCTGGGGGAAGGTGGCCCTGCCCATGGCAGAGGGGTGGGACTGGATAATCGGACTCGATCCCAAGGGTCTTTTCCAACCTGAATGATTCTTTGATTCTGTGATGTTTAAGGTCCCTTCCAACCCAAACCAGTCTGTAATTCTATAGGGCACCCTCCACCCCTACCTCACCCATACTGGTAACACCAGTCCCAGGGCTCTGCTACCTGCAGGAAGGGTCCCTGGAATAGCTCTGACACAGCATCAAGTGGATTTGCCTTCCCTGTTTCAGGCCCTGGGATTTATTATTGCAGGAACCCAAAGCAGGAGTGAGATGGGGAAATGGGAGGAAAGGAAATGGGCAAAGATAAGATGGGAGGAAGAAATAGCAGCTCTCTTCTAGGTTGGGGGAGAGAGCAAGCAGTCACAAACTGCTAAGAGAGATGAGGGCTTGTACATCCATGGACAACTAACCTAAAATTAGCATGGCAACATGGAGGTGGAGGGGGTTAACAGATAATGTTAACATGTAGAATGTTCATGACTTAAAAATACCTCAATGTTTTGGGGGCAAATCTCATCCTTTGTGGAAAGGCTGAGGTGTCTGATGGTTTTGGAGCTCCTGGAGGTGGCTCAACTGCTCAGCAACCTAAATGGATGGGCAACAGTGCAGCATACTAATAACTCCTCCTTAATAAATGCAAAGCGATGCAGGGCAGGGAGAGTAATTCCTGCTCCTCAGGCACCTTCCAGGCTCCTACCCTGTGTCAGACCAAGGAAGGGACCTCCCAGCAATAGAGACAGCACAGCAGAGACTTCTGCTCTGTGCACAGCCACAGCCACAAAGGTAAGAAGATGTTCAGCCACATATGGAAAGGGATGGAGAATAATCCTGGAAATATTATAATGCCTTTGTATAAATCAGTAGCGCAGCCTCAGATGGGGAGAAAAGTAATGATGCAGAAAAGACAGAAGTGTTCAATCAATATTTCTGCTCGCATTTGGAAAGAAGCAGGATGAGATGCTTGTATCACATGAGGAGGATGAAGTACTTTCCAGTCCATTAGTAACCAAGGAGGCTGTTAAACAGCATCTAGTAGCGATAAACAATTTTAAATCAGCAGGCCTGGATAACTTACTCCCAAGAGCCCTCCAACAGCTGGCTGAGAAGCTCTCTGGTCCACTGATGTTAATTTTTAATAAATCTTGGAATACCAGGGAAGATCCAGACAGCTGGAAGCATGCAAATGCTACGCTGATCTGCAAAAGGGGCAGGCGGGATGGCCTGATGAACAGGTTGGCTTGCCTGCCATCAATCATGGGTAAAATAATGGGAATCCTCCTGAGAGTCAACCAGAAGAGGAATTAAAGGACAGGAATACAGTTAGTGCTTGTCAGAGAGGTTCTGCAGCAAACACATCATGTCAGACAAAGCTGATTTTGTTCTTTGAGGAGATTACAAGTTTGGTTAATAAAGAAAATTGCCTAGAGATAATATACATAGGCTTTTGTACGGCATTTGATTTACTATGTGATGTGCTGATTAAAAAACGAGCACTGTATTATAAGAATAAAGCACATGTGCAGGGGTTTCAGAGCTGATCTCAACAAATAGCTGTCAAAGGGGAATCGGACTGTTTCCAGGGGGATTTCACAGGGCTCAATCCCAGCCCCAATATTCAGCGTTTTCTTATCTGGAAGCAAATATAACATTGCTGCTGATAAATCAGCTGTGCGCTACACAAACAGGAGAGGCCAAGCCATCTGAGCAGCGTGGAGATGATGGCAGCCAAGCATCTGGCTGGGGACATCACTCCACCTCGAAGGGTCGGAAGAAGGAGACAGTCAGTGAAAAACAGAGGTGGGGTGTTCAGGATCGATGCAGAAATTGGGAGGTGACACCGTGGCAGGTGGTAGTGGGGACCACGTCTCTGCAGAGAGGAGGATGCTTGGCCCAGTGGGAGGGCAGAAGGTTGGATGTTACGCACATCCCAACATCTCCAAGGAAAAACCCTTGGAGTAGGTATCAGGAGGTAAATCGGAGCCTGGGATGAGTGGGGTCGGATCAGTGACTCCATACTGCAGGATTTTGCAGCACCTGGGGTTGGCCATTGCTTCAGAGAGGACGCGTGACCCACACCAGCCCTTTCTGTGCTCTTTGCAGGGCTTAATTTTGATGATGACCTTTGCGACCCTGAGGAAATCAATTAAAGCTTGATCCAGCTTTCTCATAATGGGAATACTTCCATCTGACCTTTCCCATCCCTTAGCCTTAGCGGCCCCTTGGAAAAACACAACACTTAATGCATGGGCGAACACCTCAGTGACACCTCGATGGAAAGCGCAGGGGTGCCAGGCATGGAACTGAGCATCCCTGCAGGCAGACCTGCAGGCTTGGACATCTAGGACTTCTCCACTGCCTCAAAACCAGAAACCTAGCGGCTGAAAGAAGTTTTTAGAAACCTTTAGCAAGAGAAAACGGAAATGCTTAAACAACCCTACATGAAGCAGCTTCTCTGCACCCCAGTTACACCAGTAACGCTTACACTATCCCTAGAATCCTCTCAGCATCACTCACCTCCCCCAACAGGTGCCACATTTTTTCATCCAGCCACCCCTGCAAGTCATGCGCTAGCATGTCTTCAGTTTTACTATGGTTTATTTCTACTCTCCCATCTTAGAAAAACAGAAGTTATTGAGCAAAGGCCGCGCTGCCTGAAGGAGAGGGTGGCTGATGTGGTACCGAGGAGGATGGCTGAGTGACGGGCAGCCGGTGCAAAGATGCCTGCGCAAGGGGCGGTGAAGGCAGAGGGCAGGGGGCACATGGTGTGAGGGAAGAGCTGCTCGTCCTGGGCACGGCCAGCCAGCATCCACCCCTGGCTTGGATGGACCCTGGAGATGAGCTGTGTGGCTCAGCAAATTCATGGGAGACAACTTTTCTTCTGGTTCAGAGCAGAAGAGGGCCCTGCAGGGGAGAGGAGGGTGCACGTCCATCAGCTGAAGTGTGCCCCTCACTCTCAAATTCCAAGGGTAAGACCATTTCTTTGGTCTTCAGGGCACTGCAGGGGCAAGGAACAGGTTCTCTTAGTGACTGGGACACACCAAGCCAGGTCACAGGAGCAGAGCTCCCTGCCCAATCTTCATTTGTGTCTTCTCTGGGGTCTGGAAGGGCAGTTGGGTATCTGCCCTTCTTTTTGCTGCTCCCGCAGTTCCCTTGGAAGGGACCAAACCTGTTCAATTGTGCAAAAGATGAGGGGAAACCTCTCCATCCCAAAGGCCAAGAAAACCCTGAGCAATCTCATGATTACATCAGGCACATGAAAGTTAGGCAACCTCATGGGACCTCAAGGAGGTCCCTGGGGCTGCTGCTCCTTCCCTGCTCTCCCAGCCCTCAGTGAAGAGGGAAATAGCAGGTCCCTGGGGCAGCAAGGACTGGAAGGAGGAGGGTCTCACACAGCACTGACCCTGTGGCCTATCCCAGGGAGGATCCCACTGGGTCCCTGGAGAGTGAACTGCAAGGTTTGCTTCCTAATCCCAGCCTGAGCCAAGCCCAAAGGTTTACTCAGCTCCAGAGGCACCAGCCTAGCAGAGGTGAACAACAGACTCTGAGAAAAAGCCTTACAGAAAAGCAAGAATTTTTTTTTCCCCTCATGTCTTTTTGTCCTCCTGAAACCCACTCAAGAAGAATTTAGCCTCCAACCTATTTTTTTTCATCTGCCAGGTTTTGCAGAGGGCTTACCACAGCATGTGTCCTAAACCTTCAGAGTTCAGCCTGGGAGCTGGAGATGAAGCCTGGCTGAGGTCACCCCTACTCCCCTGGGCTCACGTTTCCATTTGACTTTGCCACTAACCAGAACTTGCTGCTCGCAAAGTTCCTCAAAGGCTCCTCTGACTGCTCTTGCTTCAGGGACAGAAAGGGGTCAACAATTCAAGTCCCAGATGTTTAACCCAAACAGGCCCCATCCATCAACACCTGAGCAGAGGATTAGAATACATTGTTATTGATGAAGGTGAATTCAAGAGATAAGGCATTAAATCAAAGTCTTATCTAACGCGAGACATTACTAAATGTTTTTGAACTTCAGCAAAAAAGAAAAGCCAGTTTGGCTTAAAACCACTGAATCCCACCACACGTAGTTTTGGTGAGGTGATCCACACCAATGGTGGAGCCTTCTTCATGGAAGCTGCAGACATCTTATTGGGCTGCCCAGATCCAAGGTAAAAATTTCACGGTGCTCAGCCAAAAAAGACAATCTCGGGTGTCAGCAGCTCACAGAGACCCCATCTCCCCGGAGAGCCACCGGTTTTGGTTGCCTCTTTGATCTCACCTGAATTTATCAGAAAGGATGCACTAAAACTGGCAGCACTCAAATCTCTGTGGCTCCCCCCAAGCACTTTTCTCCTGTGTCCCTGCACTAAGGGGGGGCAGGGGGTAGGATCGCTGTGGCATCGCTCCCAAGCACACCTTTAAATATCCATGCTTTTCAGAAATCCTCAGTGGGTGAGACCCCTGCCAGGGAACACGCTGCCTGTGCTTTGCCTGCCCGCTGCCTTGCCTGCCTCCTACCTCCTCTTCCTCCCTGGCTCTGCATCTGAGAGCAGCCAGGGAGAGGAGTGTAATGCAGCCACAAGCACTCCATCCCCCAAAAAAGATATTACCTCCCCTCCCACCTTCCTCCTCTCCTCCACCCCAGCTCCCTTCGTCGGTCAGGGTGTTTTTATTCAGCTGCAATTAATGCTTGATGAGGCAGAACATCCCCCCCACTCCAGCCAAGCACGAGAGAGCAGAGCCAGAGAAAATTATTAAGAAGAGAGGGGAAAAAAAAAATAAATAACCACAGTGGACAAAGGCTTCTTGTTTTAAAACCCTTACTCAGCCATGGCATCGGGCAGGTTGGCACCACAACCAGGTGTTGCTGCGTAAGCAGGGGCTGTGTCAGGGTTGGTCTGGGCACCCCACTGCAGCACCCTCCCAAATTCAACAACAGGGACCCCAAGAGCTCACCCAGGTGCCCAGTTTTAAGCAGATGGGTGGGACCTAAGATTTTAGGGAGACATGTATGAGCCGGGAGCTGCTGTGGAATCAGATCCTTCACCCAAGAGGGACAGGATTTGTCCCCATGAGGTTCCATCTTATTACAGCTGCACCCCAAATCCCATGAGGAAGGCAGCACCCCTGTCCTCAGAAGCACTCCCAAAAGATTTGGCTCTGACTGCTCCAGTGAGACCACATTTTTTCAACAGGTTGAATTTGTAATTGCATATTGCCCCCCCCACCAAAAAAAAAAAAAAAAAAAAAAAAGGAAAAAGGAGAAGGGGGAGTAGGACGGACTCATTTATCATGTGCAGCCAGACCCCAGGCTGGACTCAGTGAAATGAAAATGAGTTGGTGACACTTCGTATAATGGCATTCAAGTTAGTTCTCCTAAATAATTTGTATTTTAATGAGTCCTTTTTGCTCCAGCACTAGTTTGTATCCCCCACACCTTCTCAAGTCCTTCTGTGCTTTAATTTGATTTAAAAAAAATTCCCAGTGTCGTATTTTTATTAACAAAAAGAAAAAGAAAATCAGGCTCACTTCTCTCCTGGCTTAGATGGGAGCAGGTAATGAATCTCCAGGCACACAGGAGACAGCTCTTATCTTCATGGCCTTGCTTTTCCCAAATATACTTATTTAAAAAACATCCCCATCATGAGATAATGGGAACAGAGAAAGTCAGCAAAGAAACAAAAAGGCAATCAGGAGCTTTACAGAAGCAGGGAGGCACCATGATTTCCACCTGATCTCCTGCCAGGACAGGGTCTTTAGGTCAAGATACTGTAAATGAAAAGAAGTTGCTTTGGGGATTGTAATCATGAGAGATGCGCGTTACATCGAAAAGCTACTTTGCAGCGCTTGGACTTGCCAAGGGCTTAACCACTTGCTCAGCTTGCAGTGGAAGAGATGGCAGCTCAGCCCTTGCACCCATCGTGCTGGTGGTGGGGTGACTTGGCCAGGTTAGCTGGGAGTTAGACCCCACACCCAAATATCAGCTGCTCCAAGCTACGGGGGTGGTCCTGGCCAAGGTGGATCCCCAGGGAAGGGCAGCGGGGCTCCGATCCTGTAGCAGACTGTCATGGACCGAAGCTGCCCACCATCAGCCACAACCACAGCAGGGCACGAGGGCACTTCGAAGCCATTTCAACACAAAGCCTGACACATTCAAACACCAGGTCATACCTACGCAGCCTGCTTGAGTTAGAAACTCTGTGGGTGCAGTGAAAACCTGATAGGAAGCTCAGCAGAAGAGTGGGAACCAAAAGCTGCGGCAGCATCTTCCCTTGCCTGCCTGTGAACTCCATCAGCACACGCTCCTGCCCATGTTTGGGACAGCCTGGTGGCCTGCTGGGTGCCTCCGGACATCACCATGACACCCCCTCACTCCAAAAGCTGGAGCAGGCACTGCCCCAGCTGAAGGACAGAGCAGCGATGGGTAAAACAGTCAGGAGAAGGGAAGGAGAGATGTAGGGGGGGCCCACACGTCCACTCCCCCGTGTAAGCCTAACAAGTCTCATTAACAGAGAGGAATATTTTCTGCAGCTGGGTGGGATGCAGGTGGGGGATGAAGGAGGGGGACAGATGAGGACTTCTGACCCCCTCTGCGAAGGGAGGCACTTAGGAAAAGCCCTGGGAGGGTGGCAGGCTCTGGGAGGGCTTGCAGCCTAAACCAGGTCAGGGTTGGAGTGACATAATGAACTGAAGATACCTGGGATAAAAGGGCCCAATTAGCCCATCTCTGCTGTGCTATCTAATCCCTTTCAGACACTCTCTCCCTCCCCAGCACTCCAGGGCTGTAGGAGAAAAGAGGCACCAAACAGCTGTGAGAGGACAGAAAAGCAGCACCTCTAGTCCACTTTTTGTTTCACTGGGAGACATTATAGAAAAAAGCAGGACAATCCAAAAGGAAGGCTGACTTAACTGCAAGCCCCAGCAAACCTCGTTAACATCAGCCTAACCAGGCTCAACTGCAGCTCTCGCTTTCAGACTGGGGAAACAAATGTCACAGGTCTATACACCAATTTATTTCTACCCATTTAACAAATCAGTGTTTCCCTCCCATCCTCCTTCCCTGAAGTAGCAGCTGCCGCAGCTCAGTTAGTGTTACTCTTAGTTCCTGAAGCATTGGAGATATGCTTGGCCTTCATTATTGCCCTGTTTTAATTTTCAGTCTCCCTTTGCTAACCCTCCCCTGTAGAGCCCTGCCAGACTTTGTTCCTCCCTTGAGACCTTCCTTGCTGCTATTTTACTGGAGTTTTAATCACCTTCTACTTTGATTACTCCACTTCCCTCTTTTACCGCTTTCCTCGGCGCTGTGCTGTCTCACCAGCCTTTTTGGGAGTATCGAGTGGAACAGCCAGATTACTCTTAGGAAATATCTACTCTTTTCTTGGTTTCTTCCCTACTCTGAGAAGACCTTCAAAGCTTCTCTCTCTGCCGGCAGGATTCCCAGGAGCACAGCTTTGTGGACATGGCCAGCAATCATCTGAAGAGCCCAAGAAAATTGGTATTACAGCTTTAGGTCAAATCCATGGTTCACCCACTGTCCTAAACAGCCCAACACCAACAGGCTGACGCACTAAACCCCAGCTGTGCCTCCGGGAAGGTGCCCTCCCAACCCTAACCAGCTCAAGATTGTTTTAAACCCTGAATAAGGAGGCCTAATCCTCTTCCAAATCTCATGTCTTCCTGCTAATTTATAGATCTCGTTTGTTTTCTTTGACATTCCCAAACAACATCCAAGCCTTATTTGAGTGTTAAATTTCCATCTTCAGAGGCATCTTGCAGCAATGAGTTTCTCAGGCCCAACCTGATGGGAGAGCATTTTCTCATGGACAAGGCTGCTTCCTTAAACAGACCTTGTGTTAGGAGATAGAGAGATCAGAAACATCCGACTTACTTTCTCTGGCCACTCATTATCTTAGAGATCCCCCCTTCTCTGCCTCTGCTTGGCTATATGCCTCTCTCCCAGCTTTTTCCAGCCTCTCTCAGTGATTTTTTTTTTTTTTTCCTCTGGCTGGTAATTGTTCTCATTGCCCTTCGCTCACAGATGGTCCTCAGAGAGCTCACTATTGACGCGGTGCCAGCTCTCCTCAATCCCAGCTGCTAAAGTGCATTAGGAGACCAGCTACCACTCAGCAGAGACCGCTCCTCCACTCCATCTGCCCTTTCACACCAGGCCGTTGCTGGACGAGGGTTTACTCACCAGAGATACCACAGCTGGGCAACCTCTCAATATCCTCCTGGCAGTCAGATCACCCTCCAGCCCCACTGCTCCCCACCCAAAGCCTCACAGGTCTATCTGGATCACCCACACCCTCTTCCTCCTCCTTGATGTCCCTCCTGCCATGCAACTGAGTCACTTCCTCCTCTTCAAACCTCTCCTTCAAGCTTTCCCATCCCCTTCTGGTTTGTGAGAGCCTCTGTGATCCCAGACCAGCAAATCTTACCCTCGGTGGGGTTCTCTGTACTCACGGAGCAGCCGGCTGAAAATATTTATAATGACAGTGGTGAGGCCCTGGCAGAGGTTGCCCAGAGAGGTGGTGGATGCCCCATCCCTGGAAACATTCCAGGCCAGGTTGGACGGGGCTCTGAGCAACCTGACCTAGTGAAGATGTCCCTGCCCATGGCAGGGGTTGGACTAGATGGCCTTTAGAGGTCCCTTCCAGCCCAAACCAGTCTGTGATTCTTTGATTCCAGCCCCTGGGCTCCAGCCCTGCTCCATAGGGACAATCTGATCTGCCACCCAGGCAGGATGGATGTGAGCAGAAGAAAACAAGGGGGAAAAAAGCATGGCAGGCCTGACAGGAGGTGAAAGCACCTCTCATTTTTCACCAGACCAAGTTGGTTTTGGAGGCACAAACACTAGGTTCACTCATGAAGCAGCCAAGCATCAGGTTTTCAACGTAAACAATGAATTAGCAAGGATGAGCAGCGACAGGATAAATTACCTTTTTCCTGTCCCCAAAAGTGTCCTGTTTCTTTCCTAACTCAGTGTCCATCTGCTTGTTGAGCTCCACAGCACTCAGCCCCAGTGACCCGGATCCTCCGAGGAAACCTAAGGGCTTGGAGAGGAGCTTTCTGCAGAGCCACCTCCTTCCCCACAGCTCTGCAGCCTTCCACGCAGACCCATGGAGGGCAGGGGCTGGAGGAGACTCCACATGGTGCTCAGGGTGTGAAGCATGAGCACTACCACCCAGCAAGGTGACGGACCCATGGCCAAAACCAAGGCATCATGGAATGAAGCTGCATCAGGGGAGGCTCAGAGCAGACATTAGGAAATGTTTCTTCACTGAGAGGGTGGTCAGTCACTGGAACAGGCTCCCCAGGGAAGTGGTCACAGCAACAAGCCTGTCAGAGTTCAAGGAGCATCTGGACTGTGCTCTTAGTCATGTGATTTAGTTTTAGGTAGTTGGACTTTGTGGGTCACTTCCAACTCGAGATACTCTATGATTGTATCATCAGTTCCCTGCACCCCAGCCTGGTGGGACTCAACCAAAGACATCCATCATTGCTCAACGTCAGAAAAAAATCCCAGTTCGCAAGTACTGTGAACCCATTGCCTTTTACCAGTGTGCGATTTGGCTTCAGAGAGATACAAAGAAAGTGGTTTGACTTTCGGTTTCTGCTATCTCAAAATTTATCAGAGGGATATGCTACCTTACACTAACATAACGGATTAAAGCAGAAGATAAAATGCCATTCCATTATCTATTTATTAAAAGCACCACTTGAACTGCTTTTATTCGGCATACATCTCCTACTAAAGAGGCACTCCTTGACTGTGTAAATCAGCGAGCAATTGTGTTTTAACAGCCTTTAGAATGGCATTTCCCCACAGTTTTAGATGGACTGTCAGACAGAAAACCTCTTCCAAAACTCACTTATCATAACAGGCACAAGCACAGAGCTCTTTACCGCTCTTCTACCACCGAGACAAATACAAAATGGGCTTGTAAAACTCACAAAGCATAGATCATTCCCACCTTTCACCCTGCTGCATGAATATCCTTAATGACAGGTCAAAATAAATAATTTTGTTAGCAGAGGAGAACTACTCAGCTCCCACTGACAGATGGGACTTCTGGTAGGCAATGAAATGCAGGCTGCTGTTCCCAGCCCACTGATGCTACCTGTTCTCTGGTAATCAGTTCTCACAGAACAAGAAAGGATGAAGCCAACTCAAATCTAGCAGTTCCCTGGGCAAAAGAGGAAGAAATGATGCCAGATTTTCAGTGAAGGATTTCAGGTGTGAATATAACAATATCTGTGAACTGCGAAATGAAAGGGAGGTTGTTGGAATGTCTCTGCTCCACCAGAAAAAAACTGGGGTTTTGGTTGGTTGGGGATATTTTCCCATACTAGGAAACATTCCTCCTTTTTTTTTGCCAGACTCTGCTGCTTTTGGTATTCTAATTTTCTTTACAAAGTGTTTTTGAGAAACACGGAGCAAGAGTACTCATGAGCTGGTTACGTTTTAAACTAAATGCTGATGGAAGACAAGCACAGCAAGCTTCACCCTGCGCCATGGAAGGCGATGGGCGCTCTACCACTGACACGAGTAATGTCCTGGTTTTGGCTGGGGTAGAGTTAATTTTTCCTCTCAGTGGCTAGAACAGTGCTGTGCTTTGGGTTCAGGACGGGATTTGGGATGGGAAGAATGCTGATAACACACTGATGTGTTCAGTTGTTGCTCAGAGATCAAGGACTCTCCAGCTCCCCATGTCCTGCCCGTGTGCAGGCGCACGAGAGGCTGGGGGGAGCACGGCCAGAGCACCGGACCCAAACTGGCCAGTGGAATATTCCAGATCATGTAACATCATGATCAGGATATGAAGGAAGGGCGGATGGGAAGGGGGGGTTCTGTCTTGCTTCCAGGATTGCGACTGCAGGATCTTGGTATTTTGGGATCACTGGCCGGGAACAGGCTGGGTATCAGTCGGTGGGTGGTGAGTGATCGCATTGTGCATTACCCTTTGTACTTTCTTTTATTGTTTCATTTTATTTCAATTATTAAACTGTTTTTATCTCAACCTGCAAGTCTCCCCCATGGCAGGGGAGAGTGAGCAAGTGGCTGCGTGGTGTTCAGCTGCCAGCCGGGTTTAAATGACTGCAAACGTCAGATCTGTTGAGAAGAGGGGAGAGGGATGTACTCACACACAGGGGGAAGGATTTCCCTGGTCTGAAAACTATCTGTGTAGATAGATGGAGGGAAGGATTGATCCCTACCACTCTGCTGCTGCCAAAGGGATCTCAGCACAACACTGGCAAACTCAACGCTGAGGCCGATATCCTTGTTCCTTTTTTTTCCTGTGGCTATCCACACTTTCTCCCTTGCTGCAGATAAACTAGAGCCTTGATGGAGAAAGCACGAGGCCCGGCTGTGTCACCTGCAAGGACACCCATCCTTGGCTGGCTGGTTGCCCAACCCAACGCACCCCAGGCTCCTGGCTGCCCTTACGTGAGTTAAATTCTGATGGGGCTGACAGACCTGAAAGATCATTTCAAACCACAATCACTTCAAATTCAGCTTGCTTCAACCTCTGACCTTCTTGGCAGGATCTCCCTTCAGTGCGGCAGCCCCAAACAGGAGCTGACAGTGCTTCACAACCTTTTGAACCAGCACTTGGGTCCCCTGGGTACTGCGGGGAGGATTTCTCTTAACAGAGTGCAAGCTCCCCGGCTCTGACAGCCCTGCTCTCGGGCTGCCTGGGAGGGGACCAGCATCCTGTTCCCTCTGTTTGGCAGTGTGAAAGGTCGCCGGGGAAGGTGCACTTGTCACCAGAAATAAACCGTTACATGGAGGTTGTGTCACATCTTCTTTCTGGGAGGATGGAGCCAGCTGAAGTCAGAGAAAAAGCTCTCCTGATGCCGGTGGGGTTTGCATCTGTCCTGGAGCACCAGGCAGAAATGCAGAGAAGCAAGGAGCAAAACCTCTCCTAAATGACACGGGTTATCAGCTGGCATGGAGTGACCCCCAGGAGACACCCAGGGCAGGTGTCCATCCACACTAATGTGCCAACCAGTCCAGTCTGAATGTCTCCTTAAAAGAAGTCACTCCATGACCATACAGCTTAGAAAGTGCCAGCTAAATTTAGCCAAGCTAAATAATTCCCTTCCCTTTTCTTCCCCTGACAGCACATCTTATGCAGAGCTATTCTGAGACAAGAGCCACCAGCAGACCTGCAGTCAGTAGGATTTAGGGCTCCAGCTCAGGCGAGCATGGATGACCCCCTGTGCTTCTGAGATGTTAAAGTTTCACAGAGAAACCTCATAGTTTTCCACATTTTACTACCCTTATACATCAGGGTGACATTAGAGGAGATTTTATTTCTCTCCGCAATGGGTAGCAAACCAGAAACAGGACTACAGCAAAGGTGACATGCACAGAAGAGAAGCAAACATCATCTGATCTTCTGGGAGGAAGAAACCAGGGCCAGCCAGCAGCAATCCTTGCCTGCTTACCTGGCTCAGCGATGTCCTAAGAACTCAAGCATTGACCAGAGAACCCCTGCATGAGATATCCCACAGTGGAAAGGATCATGTCCTACCATGCTTCGCTTGAAGGCCAGGAGAGAGCAGCACAGCCCAGCTCAGGGCTGGGAGCAAACAGCACCACCAGTTTTGTGTAGCCTCACCTCAAGAGAAGACCCAGACCAAGCTCTTCCTACCAGCTCTGCTGCTGCACATATTTCACGGTGACTCAACTTTAAGAGGTTGTCCAGGGGGTCACCAAGCCACATGTAGCTGCCCTCGGCACCGCTGCATTGGCACAGGAAACCAGCAAGACCAACTTCTCTGCTTGCAGCAGTGGGCAGGCATGCAGAAGCTGCCTGCACCAATGCTGACACAGGCAGGGGTGTCACCACGCTAAAGGGCTGGCAAGCCCAAAGTCGGCTCCTCTCTGCCCCTCGCTTAAATGTAGGTCAAGCCACAAGGTGACAGTTAGTGCTAGCGAAGCCGTCTCTGCCCACCAAGGTGCTTCCAGCACTGTATCAAAAACTAAAGTGAAGCAATAAAAATTAAAAGAGAAGTAACATGGGTCATAAAACCCAAGCACAAGACTAAAAAGTCCCAAGACACTGACGTATCGTTAAGGCAGGGCATGAACCTCCCCTTGCAGTGCTGCCAAATCCCCTTTCGATGGGAAATTATCCTCTTTTCTGATTGCTTTCATTGCCTGTCTCTCCAGCAGGTGTTAAAGACTGGGAAGTGGTGTCTCACACCCTGCACACCACCTTTTGTGCCTCATCTCCTAACTGGCTTTGTGGCTGAGACCATTAGCATCTCGTGACCAAGCACACCCTGTTGATGAAGGACGCAGTGGAGAAATGCTAAACAACTAGGCCCAGCTTAAAAGGGCTGCTGGGCTGAGCTCTGATGAGGGAAAACACCATTTTCTTAAATCTATCCTATCCTCCATCCTCGCAGCAACTGATAACTCAAAGACATCCTCCTCCATCCCAATACCCCGCTATCCTCAGGCTCCAGAAGGTCCCACTGAAATAGCAGCCTCAGCTCCAGGGGGGGCAGTTTTGATTCATTTGGATGCAAAGCTGAAGTTTTAATCACCTCATATAGCCTCCCCACTGCCTATCATCTCCATCCCCATGCCTGTCTGACCCCAGTGACCTATTAACATCCCCTTCTCGTAAATATTGCCCGAGCACTCCTGCCTGCCCTCCTGGCCTCAATTAATCATGGCCTGGGGGAGAAGCAGGTAAGAAAGCACTCAAATTTAACTGATCTCTGCAGATGGTAAAAATGGAGCTTGATGTGACAAGCAGGGGCAGTGGGGGCAGACACAGGCAGGGTGAGGAGGAGAGCGGAGCCCTGCTTGCCCAAACATCCTCACGAATGCCCAGCCGTCCTCATCCCCCATTGCTTCGTGGGATTTGCAGAAATCTGGCATGCCATGGGGTTTGATTCTCAGGGGAAACCCTTGCTCTGGAGCAGGTTATGACGGTGAGAAAAAACTCCCCTCCACCGAGTCCAACGTTCCCAGAACCATCCCAGGTCACTCCAATCCCACCAGTCCCAACGGGGTGGACCAACCCTCATCCACACTTGGGCTTGCCCTGCATCTCATGATAGAACACAAGCTCTGCAGCTCCCTCAGCAGCTGTGCAGACCACAGCATGAGGAACCACTGCATCTAAGAAACCAAACGATCCAAGAAGTATCTCAGGCTCCAAACAGCACCTTCAGCATCCATGGTGATACCAGAAACATAACTGGTACCGTCAGCATGGTACCAGGCTCCCAGCTCCTGCCACAAGGAGCAACATGTCATCAACCGAGCGGTTCCAACTCTACCTGAAGGTGGTTTTGCCGGAACAAAAGCAAAGGCCACACAAATAGGTTGATTTTTCTTTTTTTCCCTAAAACATCACTAAACTCCACGAGCAGGTAGTCCCTCAGCATCCTGCAAGCATCCTGCAAGCAACGCTTTCAACACGAAGGAACAAAAGGCTGCGGTGGGGAGGGGAACAGTGGGAAACCTTACTGGTTCCCGAGCTTCATTTGAGACCTGGTGTTTGCAGCATGGGCTGCATTTCATCTTTTCATAAGTAACTCTTACCAGGAAACATTACAAAAAAGGGGGCATTTTGAGGCAGAAAAGTTGGTCTCCAAATGTAATTTTTTTTTTTATTTTTTTAAATCTTTTGTTAGCAACTCTTCCGGGAGCGAATCCAGCAGTGGCAATACAGTGCAATGTGCACTCCTAAATTAGTTTCCCAGCACTTGGGATGCTTTATTATTCATTTCCTCCAAATATTAGGTAATGCCTTTCGCCCCTTTCAAAGTCTATACGAGGGGTCTTTGATGCATTGTGGGACTTGAAAGTTGCAGGTCTAAAGAAGCATTTCTTTTAAGTCCTCTCTTTTATCAAGCATATTCTGTTCTGTTCGCTATAATGCACACAATGGTATGAGAGTCTTGACCTGCTTCATGTCTGATGGGTTGAAATCTCAGATGCATAGGATAAAACAGCCATTCCTAGCAATACAGCTTAAACACTTACGGTTCTATTCAGGCAAATATTACCCAGGGGTCTGCCACGCCACTGAAAAGCTGCAGAAATTGGCTCCATAGATGGCTGACCAATTCAGCAGTGAGAAATGACCCTGCTACATTAACTCCCCTTTTCATTTCACCCTGGGAGAGCCAGGGTCTGGAGGTAACCGCAGCAGGAGGCGAGAGCCGGTTGAAGCCAGATTCGTTTTCTTTAAATAAAGTATTTTTGTGTGTGTGTGTGTGTGTGAGCATGAATGTCATTATGTGGATCTGTAAAAGAGGAAAAGTAATGACATTAGGGCACAGGCACAGAAATCAGTGAGGTTTTTGTCTTACTGTTACATGGGAGCGCAGCCACATCTTCTGGAGAAGTAAAATTTGTAGCCTCTGAGACACTGCAAACATCTCAGATAGGCAGGTCTCTGCTTCTGCCAAAGGTATGTGGACTTTGGTGGGTCATTTACACCATCCAGCATTGGTTTCCTCCATGTGTTAACCAGAATTTTTACCTCTGTAATAATTCACCTTTTTTTTTTTTTTTTTCCTGTTTACACTGCAAGCTCATTAGTTTAGAGATGACTCCTGCCCAATAATATACAGGACTCAGGACAAGGATGTAAAGTGAAACTTATCCTTGCAAAAGCAAACACATTTCAGCACAAAATTAAAGGTTTTTGTCCTTTAGACAATTGCACTGACATATTTCTACAAAACTACCATGCTGCTATTTTAGGATATTAATCTCCTCTTATCAATCTCCTCTTGACAGGTTAGAACTAGGAAAGATTTTTTTAAAGGGCGATCTTGAAATGCAGGGGTAAAGTGCAGTGTAAGGGCTGAAGAGCTCCTAAATGGGTTGAAACTGCTCGAATTTGCCTTGCATATCTTATACCCTAGGAGCACAAGATGTCTCTAGGACAAGCCAGGAAAGGAGTGTTCAGACTATATGGGGAGATGTTTTTAAGACAGACGGGGACTTTTTTTATGACTCCCTCTGCCTGCCCCAGTGCTATGCCCTGGTATGCCTGTGTATCTCAGCCTGTCAGCCGCAAACATACACCAGTGTTGATAACCCCGACATTTCACCAGGAAGACCATTTCTCAGCTGGTATAAAAAATAAGATGATTGTACATGAGCAAAACCTAGATATGTCTCTCCTGACACTGGGAAAACATCCAGTAGCAGCTCCGGAGCCTGTAAAGAGGAGGACACATGTGACTGCAGCCCCTGGCTCTGCTGTGTGTGATTCCAGCAGGATTAGCTCTAAAAGCAGATCTGATTCACAGGGATACAAGCTCCCATTCCACCACCTCCTCCAAGGTGCTGCAGACCCAGGGAGGCGAGCACGAGCCTGATTTCCAGAGACCCAGAGCATCTCTCCTATTGCTGGTAAGGTGGCAGCAGCACCAGGTACCAGAAATAATATGAGAGAGTCTCAGCTCTCACATTACCCACTCGGTTAGAAGGCTTTTTAGGAGTCCTCTTAAGCACCCTTATTAAAATACCATCAAGACAGCCGGGGTTTTTTGCCCTATGTGTGAGTGGTGCAGTGCTGGTCTGCTGGAGGGGAGCTGACAGGTCATTATTGTGTGTCCTACAAATTCTCTGAGCTGATAAGGGAACTCCAGCAATGTGAAGGTTTATCAGCTTGTAGGTCGGAAAAGGAAATTCTTTCCATCGAGATAATGATTCTATTCCTTTGTGGCAAATGAGAGTTCTTGCTTGGAGACTCTGGCAGAAGCAGAGCCAGGACAAGGATGGGACCCATAGCTCATGAGTCAACAGAAAGATGCTGCCGCAGCCAACGGGAGTGTCTGCACAAATTGTAAGGAGCCTGAAACTGCTCCTTTGAGAGAGAATGAAAGAAAAAAGAAGTAAAACTGCAGGAGAAACTAAATCTATTTGTAAACCCCAGGCAGAGATGACATGAGGCAGCGGCACAGGATTGCAGAGATGGTAATGGAGCCAGATGGATAGTTCACAGGACTATTAGATACCCTCCGACTCAAATATGCTGAGGAGCCAATTATTTAATGCTAAGGACAATGCAAATGGATGTTTAATAAGCTGAATCACTTCAGGATTGTAGGAGCTCAAGGGACCAACCCCCCCGCTGGTATAAATCAGGAAAGCCACCATTATATACCCAGTGCTTCAAATACACACCAGTCCCCACGGTTATCGCTGTCTCTGCCAGGTGTGCAGGGGCTGGGATGCACAGAGGGGAAACGCAGCTGGATTTTGAGAGTTGATGGGTGCGAGGGTTCCCTGGGGGGAGCACGGTCCAGCTCCTCCGGGTTGATGATTGTACTCAGCTCTGCGGCCGGTGGCCTTCCAGGGATGCCTTGCTTACAGGTGAGGGGGTTGCTCCTCCCAGGAAGGTAGGTTGAGTTTATTTTCTAGCTGATTGCTGAGAGGCAGCAGGCAGGGAATGGGAGGTGTCAGACCCAGAAGAGTTTGGTCTCTGCTCCAGGACCTGATTAGTGCCTGTTTTGGAGTCAGTGATGATCCCTGGAAACAAAGGTCACTGCTCAGGCTCTTCTGCTGGGAGGGAAGCAGGGTCCCAGCACCCTCCCTGCCTGCTTTGCCAGGGGGTGACCCTGCAGACACATCGTCCCCTCAACTGGGATGCTCTTGCAGACAGAGGACAGACAGTCTTGCAGACAGTCTTCTACTTCATCACAGGGTGGATGCTCAAACTAGGTCAGAAGTATCAGGGGCTAGAAACATCCTCACTGACTATAAAGGGTCTGTATGTTGTTAAATGTCCGAAGAATAGTCCTTCCTGAAGCTCCTTCTCATCTCCCTCTGTGTCACCTTCTCCCTTCATCTAAGCTCATATCTGTAAGGAGCTGAGGTGAGTCTAAAAATCCACATCTCCCCATAATCCAGCGACCACCAGCACTGCTCCTGCACACCCATGTAGCCCAGGCTACCACACAGACCCAAGAACAGGTATAAGGAAGAAATTGTTTATGATGAGTGTGGTGAGGCCCTGGCAGAGGTTGCCCAGAGAGGTGGTGGATGCCCCATCCCTGGAAACATTCCAGGCCAGGTTGGACGGGGCTCTGAGCAACCTGACCTAGTGAAGATGTCCCTGCCCATGGCAGGGGTTGGACTAGACGGCCTTTAGAGGTCCCTTACCACCCAAACCAGACTGTGATTCTATGGTTCTGTGATAACCAAGCACCACAACACCACAATGCACATGCAGCATGGGGACGCAGGGATTCGGTCCCTGACGGATGGGGACCTGTGGGGATTCACAGCATGGGTCTGCTAAGGGTGTGGCCAGTGCAAACCAGGCAGTTGCTCATGAGAAGATGGCGTAAAGACTGGCCTCCTCCCTGGTGAAACACAAGGTAACTTGGTTCAGCAACATCAACTCAGGATCTGGCTGCAGAGTATCTGAACCAGCTTAGACGATAAAAAAAGGATGTTCCTTTCTTCTATTCAAGGCCTCTAGGCAAACACCCAAACCACAGCCTCCTGTGTGCCGAAAACAGGTCTGGAGAGGACCTTGAAATGTCACCCAGATCACAGCCCCGTGACAGGGTCTGCGATGGGGCCAAGCAAAACAAAAGCCAAAAGCACTCCAAGCATTAACAAATATTGTTGCTCAGCGCACTCCGGTGCAGCTGCCAGTGTATCTGCCGCCTGCTCTTTCCAGCAGCACAGAGAACACACATATTTATGAGAACATCTTCTACGGATTTACAGAAAGAGCAATTAGTGGTTCAGTCGCTGACAACAGCAGAGAATCATGGTGGTGGTAAAGCTGATTCGTGTTGATCCATCAACACAACGAACTGCCCCCTCTCCCGCAGGAGTCCCCAGTAACTGAAGGGCAGGATCAGACCCCCAAGACCCCAGAAAGCCACTTTGTACTTCCCAACTTGCATCCTGCTTGCGAGGAGCCACCGGCTCTTCCCACAAAGCCACCAGCTCAGCACACCCCAATGCGTACTCACCGGTACCCTTGTTTTTGTTTCAAATCTCCAGTGATGCTCCCTTTGCTCCTCTGACCATTTCCTGAGGAACAACGGAGAGGAAAAAACCCACAATAACATTCACTAGATACAGAACAGAGCTGCTTATTAAGAAGGGCTGACTCTGGATAAACCTTCTGCTGGGATGATGAGAAACCACCGAACCAGGCCTGCTCCTGCTCTCCTACCACTCGCGTCTCCAGTCCGTTCCACTGTTTCTTTGCTCATCACCCTTCCCTCATGCCTGTCTCACAAAATCACCTAGCAACACCATGACATCGAGGTGCAAACCCAACCCATCCTCCCGCTGTATCACATCTCCTGTGACAGCTGGGAGATGAACAGTCTGGAAACAGATCCCATCAAGCAGCATTGGCTGCTTCACCTGTCCCACTCCCCAGCTAAACGTTGGTCTCATTGGGACTATCAGTTTCCTGGGTCTTCCTTCATGTGTAGCTTGGTTGTCAGTGGTAGCTTGCTGGTACCCACAGTGGTACCCACACAAACCCAGTCCCGCAGGTGACAGGGTGCAAAGGAGGAAGGCGTATGACCGGCATCCCCCCAACTCTGACCATACAAGTCCTCCACCCCTCTTAGACTGGGAAAAACTCTGGAAAAACAAAGCTCTATGGAAGCTCCTGGACATCACTTTGTGCTTGCAAATGATGGGGACAGCAGGCTGGCATTTCCAAACAGGGAGCTGACACCTCCACACAGGTGTTAGGTGAGCAGGGCTGTCATTAGCATATTCCAGAGGAGATAATAAGACACCCTGGTGGCTGCTAACACGGGTTGTGGGGTGGCTGGTGAGGGATGAGGTGGCCAGCAGCTGGGCTGGAGGTGGGCAGGACCCAGAGGGCTGATGAAGGAGATCAGCCTGAGCGTGCTTTGGGGGTCCTGACTGCTTCAGCACAACCTCAAGGTGTGAGACTCCCACCAGCAGGCAGCTATCATATTAACGGGGTCCAGAGCACCCCATAGCACAGCTCAGGGTGGGTGATCCAGGTCTCCTCCTGGGTAAGGACAGAGAGGAAGGCCACCGTGGCTGTGACAAGACCAGGGCAGCTGGGCATACACACTATGGGAGTGCATAGCTGGAAATTGCTCCTGTGGTTCAGCAGTCAACTGGAGAAGCAGTATTTGTGTGCGAAAGAAGCGGTGAGCTCATGATCTGGGGTATTTTCCCCAAAACGGTACCACCAGCTCACACTTGTCCTTAAACCTGGGTTTGTACCTGGGTGTTGGCCAGGGTCAAGGGGTTTCCCTTGGAAGCCACAGGGGAAAAGGGTTAGTGGTGTGTAGTCAACTGGGAGTCACTCAAAGCAAGGACATGGCTGTTTATTGTGTGCAGTCTCTGAATTTGCCACGTCTGACACGGGCAGAGCCATCGCAGTGCATTCCCATTCAGTAAATTTTACATGAGAAAGATGAAATCAAGGCAAGGAGACACTTGTTATCATGTGTCAGCTGGAGATGGAGATGCTGTCTCCTCTTCCCAGGATCTCCAAGCAGTTCCTGACTGAGTCACTCACCCGAGCATCTCCTCCTTTCCTTCTCCAGGCAGCCCTTGGCATGGTTTTACTGGAGCAGAGTCTACCAGCACTAGTTCCCACTACCCGTCATACAGGCAAGCAACTGGGAACACTTTCCCACCCTCTCCCTGCATTTAGACGGAAGCACCGATCTTGTGTCAGCCTTTTGGGGATTCTTTCTCATGGGAAAGAGCCAACAACATTTTTAAAGTCCGGTTGACATCTGGCTGAGTGTCCCGGGACAAGGAACCAAAAGGCTCTGACCACTCTACCCATTTTATTAAACTGGTAAGGTGATTGCTGTGCGTGCACACTCAAGGCTCAAAGAAAAACCACAAAAGGTAACCTCTGTGATGGCCTGTATTTTTCATTTTCATACTTCTACGGCCATCTGTACAAGGACGTTTAGGCAGTAAGCAGTGCGTGGAACACAGGTGACTGGTCGAGCACACGGTGGCTGCAGACCAGCCCAGTGACTGCAGTCGTGCAGGCTGGCCAAGCTCCAGGGCCATGATCAGCCCCAAGAAGGGGACTTCTCGGCAGCTAATGAGTCTGTCTGCTTTCGAGAGCATCCAGCTGCTCTGACCTTGTGCACTTAAGCGTGACCTCCTTCCTTAGACCTGGCCCCAGCTCAGATCATTAGCTGAAGAGTAGCTGCCACCACCAAGGACTAATGGCTCGTTTGCTGCTCAACGGCCAAAAGTGATCAGCAAGGGGGCAAAGAGCTTAATGCAGGCCACTGTCCACAAGCTCACGTGGGTGAGCACCGTCATCTTTATTTTGGGCAAAATTCCCAGGGAAGGCTGCAAAAATCCTGCAGTGCCCTGGCTTCATTCCTGAGCTCATCAGCTCTGCTGAGGTCAATGCACAACCTCCTCCCAGCATCAGGGCAGGGGCTGGCACTGCCTTTCCCTGGAGGAATACTGGGCTTCAGCTCTAACTTCTACTTAAAGCTGTCTTCTCTCTACAGGCAGAGTCCTGCATTGCAGCTTCTCCCCATGGCAAGGGGAACTCAGGGACACAACAGTTTGCAATGCAGCACCTAAAAAAAAAAATAAAATCGCTGAGGTTCGAGAGAATCCTCATGGGATGAGGCTATAAATGGGTGTTCCTGGCCTAAGTAAAGGCTGCACCCGAATCACAGTTTCAGTAACCCATTGCCAGGAAGAGATGTCTGAAGAACAGTGAACAACTGAAGCCCTGTGAACAACCCTCTGAGCCAGCTAACAGGGAGCTGGGGAGGATGCCCTGGTCCCCTTGTAGCATTTTGCAAAATAGGATGGGCATTCCTGAGGGCAGCCCAGGCTTCGTTCTCCCATCCCCAAAGCGCAGGTGGGTTGAAAAGCTATAAAGCCATCAGGCTTGCCTGTGGCTTCCCCCCTCAGCCACAAGGTCCCTTTTAGCTTGGGGTGGTTTCTAGAGGAATCAGACACACCCTCCTGGAAATGACGTTAAGGTTTCTAATTACCGTCCTTGAATACATCGCCAGCATGCCACATCAGCTCACTTGTGGGTCTGTTCCTCCCACCACGTGTCTCTAGAAGGGGAGCTTCTGCCTCTCTGCAGCACAGTGATCTCTCCATCCCCGGGCTGGGGTGAGCTGGGAAGGACAGTTCCCAAGCAGCCTGCTGATGGGGCATGCCTGTCCTGCTCTTGAGGTCGACCCCACATAAAGAAATAGCCCTTCTCCGAGGTGCCTACAGTGGGGACAACCCTACCCTCAACAGGACAAGTACCCACATACTCCCAATGGACTCCAAAGAGCCCATTCATGCTCTAGCCCTGACTAGCCAGCAGAAGAAATTTAACTCACCTAAAACATAGGGTTGCCCTGGTCTGACAGCCAGCAGCACGGACCATGGTCCTCCCCTGGGTCCCTGCTCCCCTGGGTCCATGCCACAAGGGGCAGCCAAATAAATCTGTACCAGTCCCAGACATGCTGGGCAGGATTCAGCCCTAGATTAAGGCATCTCAGTTGGGGTGCCCACATGCAAATTCTGGATTTAGTTGCCTAAATACAGGTTTCCGTTGCCGTGTTAGACTCCCTAAGCTATCCAGGAGCTGTGTGTGGCTTTGCCAGATAAGACCCTAGACTTGCATGCCTCTTGATTGACAGCTGGAGACTAAGAAATATGTCTCAGGGTAAAACTAAACATTTATGCCTAGCAGCTGAGTCATGTCCTACACACGTGGTGGCTGTCCCAGCTCTTACTGCAGTCCATGGGGATGCAGCACAATTTGGGGCATCTGAAGAGACATTTAGTTACTCAAACATCAGTATCTATTTTGGGATGTGGAACACCCTCCAGACTCCACTGACCAAACACCCGCTGACTATAACAGAAGATCAGGCACTGATTTAATATTTTTATCTTCCACTGCAGCCCACCTCTAGCTCCTGGTCCAAGTTTAGATAGCTCCAAAATAAAACCCATTTGCATCAGAAGAGGATGTCCTCCAGCTCTGCACTCTCAGGCCCCTGCTGTGATGAGTGGCACAGTCCTGGCACATAAACACTTCCAGGACGGTTCCAGTGTTTGTGTGCCTCCTGCATAATATCACTGAAGAGAATAAATTTGACAAAGAAAGGAGAAGGAACAACTGATATGCAAACCCATGTCATGAATCATTCACCAAATGGAATTTGCTCTTCTAGTTTTCAAATATCTTGGAGGTTGTTTCCAAAGTGCCGTTTGCAAGCCCTCTGTTAATCTGGAAAGCAGATGCTGCTACAAGCTGTATTATAGCATCTTCAATAAATCCCCATCAAATATTACTTTAAAATGCCCAGGATTTTTGCAATCAGTTTTTTTCACCTTCTTGGCATGTCTGAAAACCAAACATAATAAATCACCTTTGCTGTGATTCAGCTTTAACGAACGAGCCTAAGGCAGGGAAAGAGCTCATCTCACATGGCCCCTCACGCCTGGTTTATCCCAGGCTCCTCCCAGAGGACTCTTCCCTTTTCCTTCATATGCTCTCAAGAGTCTTTGACCTCTCCAGACACATTAGTGAATCAGGAAGGTGCCAGAACCCCTTTCTATCAGTCCTAATAATGGCAAATATCAGGCGAAATACGGAGCTGCAGGCAAGCACTGCCATGTCAGACAGAAATGAGGGCGTCTTCGGTGAAGATCAGGAGAAAACTATGAAGTGCTGTCTTCTTATCCCAGCCCAAGTACCTGATGTGTCCTGATGGTGATGAAATGACAGTCTGGCCCCTTCGCCATCTAAAAAATAAAGCTACAGCAACATTTACCAATGCTCACTGGTCAAGTGGGCAGACTGGGGTGGCCCCATCCCTTCTGGGGTTGCATGGAGGTAAAGAAGAAGATGGTTGGCAGTGCAACCACAGAGCCCAGCCATGGTGGAACACCAGAGCACATGGCACTGGGTGTGCAAAAATCATGCTACTCTGACTTGGGGATAATTCTCCTTCTAGTCATTCAGTTTTATGTAGAGGTACTGGAATGTGTGGTGGGAAGGAGACACGCGGGGTCACAGAGCCCTCATGTACGTGCAGAAAAATGCCAGTTAGCTAGACTGGGCTACTTAGCTAGAGTCTCTCAGCAAAGAAGAGAAGCTTCAGCAAGATCCAGCTGATCTCAGACAGATATCTACCTTAGGAGAAGAGAAACCGCACCACTGAAATTGTGCTTATTACTTCACTCAGTTGATGGTGAAGGCAACCCAGGCAACTAAGGAAGAGGTGGGTACCATCCAGGTATCTGAATGTGGACAGATGAATCCCACCTTGCCAGAAAATACTCTGCTCAGCTGAAAACCCCATTTCTGTCAATTAACAGAGCAACTTCAGAGCCCAGAGCCTCTGTGAAATCCTGTGTTGCCTTGAACAGGGCAGTGTCCTGAAGTCCACTGTAGTCAAGGGAACCAAGTCACCCATGTTCCTGCAGAAAATCCCACCTGGCAAACATACTTTGAAAAGGCTCTTCCACCATGCACTGCCACATGTGGATGTTTCATTGCCTAGGAGACTGTTTGTGATGATTAGTAGTGTTTGTAGCAGCAACTTTTTTTGTGTATGGATAAAAGCAGCTTTCACTCATAGGATCTTGATAGTGGCCACATGGGTGGATGCTGGCAGCACCCACGGTAGATGTTGGGGTACCATGGTGGACATCTCTCCTTGGTGGATCAGGACTTGCCAGGGACTACGTCTTCCAGCCAAAAATGCCCCAAGACAGTTCATCCCTCCCAACCCGGGGAGAAATAGTGTGTGGATTGTGCTCAGGAGGAGGAGCGGCCTGGCTGCGCCTTTGGGCTGACATCCTTTCCCATCTCCAGCCCTCAGTTTTCCCCTTCCTGTGTGAAAATGGAAACAATGATGTCGGCATGGTTGAAAAGGGCTTTGAAATTTACAGATGAAAAGTGGTAGATAAGATGTCACTGCATTCTTCTAGTAATGGAGGGAGAGGGAAAACCAGTAAAGGGGGAAAATCCCCACATAATAAATAATAGTCTATAAATTACATAAATGGAATGCATTAAAAAACCAATCCTCTGAGAAGCAGCTGCTTCATTCTTTACTGTTGATAGCATCAATATAAGAGGGGAAATTACCACCTTGTGTTCTGCAACACATCACACCGACTTTCCTTTACAAACTCTAATGTCCCCTGATTGCAAAGTCAATTTAAAATTTACCATAAAACACAGAATCTCATAAACTTTACAACCCCAATCACACTCAGTGCTTTCACCCAGATCAAGCGCACAGGCACCCGCGTCTCTCTTCGATGTGGATATACGACGTGCTGCAGACAGCAGATGGGAGGGCAGACCAGAGCATCACAGCAGAGACCTGTGTGTCCTGGCCAGCTCGGTCAAAAAGAAAAGAAGTCAGGTTGGAAAACAAGCTGGCAACAAGTTCTGTTGGAAAAACCCTCAGATCTCCAGGAGACAAGTCATCCCATGTACCAGCAGGATGAAGGGTAGCTAGAACCATGATTTATGGTGAGCGTGGTGAGGCCCTGGCAGAGGTTGCCCAGAGAGGTGGTGGATGCCCCATCCCTGGAAACATTCCAGGCCAGGTTGGACGGGGCTCTGAGCAACCTGACCTAGTGAAGATGTCCCTGCCCATGGCAGGGGTTGGACTAGATGGCCTTTAGAGGTCCCCGCCAACACGATTCATTCTGTGATTCTACAACCAAATACAATGTGACCTTCAGTGCAGCTGGGGAGCTGTAGCTCTGGTGAACCGAACACACTGCCCTCAACTTGGGACCAGTACCCAGTGATGCTGAGCCAACCTCCCTCCTTGCATTGGGACCTGATTAAAATTCGGCTGGTTTTTGAGCCCTTTTTCAGGCTCTCATGCAAAACCCCAAGTCACTTCCCTGAGCCTGGGTTTCTTCCAGAAATTTAAGGCCATGCAGATCCTGCAGTGAAGGTGGCATGAGTTTTTATTGAAGTATGCAGCTACGCCTGTGCTGAGAGTTGATCACTCCCTCTTGCAGGCATGAGTTCCACTGGAAAATTAATTAGGCTCCTCGTTTTGCTTCCTACACAAAACTAACTCCTTTCGCTTCTGATTAAAGCATTGTTGCTGTGACAGAAAGCCCATCTTTCTGAAGGGGTACAAAGGATTTCAGCTGAAGCAAAAGAGAAAGCTGCATATTTCAAGACACACTTCCCAGCGGCCTTAAACCACCACTCTCTGAATGCCTGCAGTACACACACCCCCCCCCCATAAACTCTGGCTTAAAATTCGCCCCAGATTCACCCTCAGCTCCAAGCTGCAGGATATATTCAGGAAGGCGTGTCCTTTTTGCAATCAGCCACTTGCATTTGTGAACGACTTAAACTGCAGTGAGATGGATGCTTGAAGAAGCAGCAAGGGTTAAAACCCAGAAGAAGGAAAAGGACAGGCAGGACTCGGGGATGAAGCAGTTGATCAAAGGGTAGCTCAGAAGTTATTTAAAAATAAACCAGAAAGTAGAACTTCCAGGCGGTTGCCACTGTAATTACAATGCAGACAACAGAGCCATGGTGCTGTTAAGGTTACTGGATTTTCCTAGCAGCTGTGTTTAATTTACTTAAAACATGCAAAGCCATCAGGTCAGATCCCATTAGCAGAATCACTCCAGAGCACTGCAAGAACCAGGCCAGCCCAGCGCTGCAGAAATGCTGAGGGCAAAACGCAAGTGTAAAATGCCCCTGAAGAAGTGAGAGAGATTCATGCCATGGCCAACATCAACACGCACTGCCTACCCTCTTGGCCGCAGCAGATGTCGGGTGGTCAGTGCCTCCTGCTCATCAAAGGACCTGTCCCTCTCCCCCCACCAGAAGCCATCTACTGACGTGGCCTCCTAAAATCACCAGAGTCAGCAATTCGTGCAAACATCTCTACAGGCTGTGATGGAGAAGGTATCGGAGAACTCTGGGATCAAGCATTTAGGGAAGTCCTTTGAATGCGCTTTTCTATAACCCAGGTTCTCTGTGTCCTAAACCTGCTTACAGACACAGATAATGTCCCACCTGGATCCCTCCACTCTATGGGCATCTCCATGACTTTCATATCACCTTAGAGAGGAGACTCACTTGTCTCAAACTGTGTTCAGAGTCTGCCTCGGAGCTTGGTGGGTTTGTGGGGTCAGGCTTCCACCTCCGGAGCTTTGTTCACACGTACTGAACTGGGGCCACAAGATTCATCAGGAGCCTTTCCAAAATACAGGACCAAAACCTAATACATCCTTGTCAGATAAAACCTTCTGTTTATTTTTTCTGGTTTGTTGGGGTTTTGTTTTTTTTTCATTAAAGTAACTTTGGCTCAACACACTCTCCACCAAAGGGAACATCAAGATTTCATCCACTATTTGTGGCTCCTACCAGCTCAATTCTATTTCTAAAATTAGCATCCTGAGAACCTTAATTGCTAGAACAAAAGGTGCTAGATTATGCTTTGGTCCCTGCACACCATGCTGAGTGCTTCTGCAGCCACCTACAACCAACTCAGCATCAACCATGGGCTGAAGCTCAAACACACCCTGTTCCACCAAGTCCTACCCAGCGGAGCGACGAAGCTTTAACCAGCGCTGACACCAAAAGGGACAGGGCTAAAGACAAGGACAGAGCAAATTATGCCACAGGCTCCCTTCTGCATATGACCCAGATACAAAGTCATTCCTACAGAGAATGGGCAAATAAAATAAAATAAAATATCATAAATAACACAGAATAATGTGAAGCAATGGGTTTGTTCATGGGAACTCTGAAAACGTCCGACCAAATTGCATTACCCTCGTTGATGAGGACTGGCACTGCTCGCCACCAATAGCCCTCCTGAAATCAGCAGCTCCCGGCACTGTGTGCAAGGGACCCCAGCCTTGCCCTGGAGTTGCTGCGACAGCTTAAGATCACTCTTCCAACGCAAACTCATCCTTCACAGTTTAGAAAGGTCTGAGACTTATTTGCATAATAAATGACAAGGCAGGGATACAGATTTCTGACGGATGCCCCCCCTTCCCTTTGAAAGAAATCTATTTATTCTGAGTGAATCGGCTCTTCTCTAGATAAATGGTGTTTGTAGTCAGTTTAGCTCAGTGAGATATGCATTATTCTGCATGCCCGTAATGAATTTTCACAGCTAGAGCCCTAATCCAGTCTAGTCATGGAGGGTTTATCAGGACCTCTTATTTTATTTCTACCAGTAAAATGGGAATTGCTTTCCTTATCGCTATCTAGAAGCACCTGAGTGATTTTTGCTTCATATTTCCTATCCCACTGGAATTCAGGATGCGGTGTTATCTGATACTGTACAATTGTCACTCGTTATAGTTGCCTTTTTATTTTAATTTGTTGGATTTATTGCTTTTTTTTTTTTTTTTTTTTACTTTAAGATCCGAGTCTCTCCTTGCTCTCTGCCATTCTCCTGCTCACATTTCTTAGGGTGATTCTTGGGAAGGCAGGATCAGGGCTTGTCGTGCCTTCGTCTGACTGATGCCTTCCCCTGGGAGAGGACTCAAGACATCGGGCCCACATCCATCCCACCTCCCTCCACTGGGGAAGCGCAAAATTACACAGTAACAGGCAGAGATTATTCCTAGCATTGGGTTTAAATGGGGACGAACCCAGGAGAGCAGAGGTTTGATGATGTGACCCCTACAGCTGCTGCAACCAGGGAGAAGGTACATTAGCTCTTAGCTCTGGAAAAGTGAACCCGCTGTTGCTGGAAAGGCACAAGAAGATCTATAAATCCTGCAGATAACACTGTGATGGATCAGCAGTGGCAAGACATTAACCTTCACTCTTGAGGAGACACCCAAATGATAACACCTGTAGCCATGCCACTCCAGAGTTATCAGTCTTGTCACTTGAGAAGATAAATCTATCTGACCTAAACCATCATCCTACACCCCTTCAGCTTCCTCACTCAAAATCCTCATAGATACCGTCAGGGATCAGGAAAATCACACCTAAGAATCAATTGAGTGTGTGTAACAAGGCTCACATGGAAACCATTTCCTTCCAGTGTGTTAAAATAATTCCGCAGAGCAGAGAAAAAACACAGTAGGCTTGAAGGCCAGTCTGCAGGGAAAGTGCTACATGTCAGTGACAACTGTGGAAGGACAAAAAACAGCTACCAAAACCTCAAGGAGCTGTCACGCACAGGAAAATGTAAGTTAATTAAAGCCACTTAAACAAATACATCTGGGACAGGGGCGTGGGTTGTAGGGAGGGAGAATGAAGTGATATTAAAAGCTCAAACACATGGCAGATCCCAGACAGGAGGCAAGGAAAACTATTCGGCAAAATCCAGATGAGCCTCTGGCCCCAGAGCTGTGCCGGAGCGGGCAGTGAGTCCTGTCCACCTCACTGGCAGGGACTGCACATTCCCACAGCCCCCACAGGGATGCCCAGGCTCAGCAGGTCTGCCCCTCCACTGCCAAATACCAGCAAGGTTCCACTGGTGTTCTCCTAGACCAAGCGGTGCTGGCTTGGGGTTATAAATCCACTTCTTTCCTTCCTAAAGTCTTCCCTCATGTCCCTACCGCACCATTCAGCTGAAATGAGAACCACAGGCAAAGCATCCATCTGGCTGAGAGTGTGAGGATATAAATTCACCTCAAACACACCATCAGGAGAAATACCACCTCCGTGTTCAGCCCCAGTCTTCCTCCGAGCACGGTCCCCCCTGAGCCTCCAGAGTTCACTTGCCTACTACTGTGCTCAAAAGATGAGTATGAGTTACTCGCACCAGGGACTGATGGTATAAAGGCAAAACAAGAAAGATTTGGATAGGCTTTGAGCAACCAGTCACCCCCTGTGACAGATGCACTACAGCTTTGAATTTAGATACCTTGAAACTCAACAAGACAAGAAGCTTTAAAGTTGCTTTGAGTTGTTTCAAGGCCCTGCTACTTATCTTCTCTGCAACTGCCTGAAAGAAGGTCATAGCAAGGTGGGTCTCGGTCTCTTTTCCTAGGTAACGAGTGATAGGACAAGAGGAAACGGCCTCAAGTTGCACCAGGGGAGGTTTAGATTTGATGTTAGGAAAAATTTCTTCACCAAAAGGGTTGTCAAGCGTTGGAACAGGCTGCCCAGGGCAGGGGTGGAGTCACCGTCCCTGGAGGTGTTTAAAAGACGTGTAGATGTGGCACTTGGGGATGTGGTTTAGTGGTGGACTTGGCAGTGCTGGGTTAATGGTTGAACTCAAGGATCTTAATGGTCTTTTCCAGTGTCAATGATTCTAAGACACTAGGATTCTACTTTGCTTTGGCCTTATGGCTCCACCACACGAGACCTTATTTTTATTGTAACCATCTCCCAAGGAAACTTAAAATGTTGAGTCTTTATACATTCCTTTGGAGCAGTAATTCAGAAATGGTACCAAAATACAAGGTTGGATCATCATGGAGAACCTGCGTCTGCCTCCGCTGCCACTCCACCAGCCCTTTGAGACACCCCTGCTTGGAAAGCAGTGCCGGCCAGCCTCAGTGCGAGGCAGACGGGAAGGGAAACAGCAAAGCCGTCTGCACACCATCAAACGCCCGCTGCGGGATGACAGCATGCGAGACTGCTGCCTGCAAGAGGAAGTCTTGCCATGACATCAGCCCGAACCCAGTTGGAGAGCAGGCGGCACGGAAACACAGATGGAGGAGTGAGGAGACTCCAGGCTTCCAACACATCTCGGTCTGCTTCCCATCCTCCTTCCTCTGCTGGGATGGGGGGACATGCAACAAACCCAGCGCCAGCCCAGCGCGGCCCTCCAGCGAAGCCAGGAGGCTGATGAAAATGCATTGTCTTGGTCACACAGGAGAAAGCTCGAGATCTCCTTCCACACCCCTGAGCTCATTTTCTAACCCCAAACCAGGCTTCGCTGCAGATCTTTTATCCCACGCCCAGGTAAGATTAACTCATCACAAGTGCCCATGACTCTGCAGACAGTGTTAGAGCCTGAGCTCTCCAAATATAGCCCGGCACAGCATCTCCCTCCCCGCCTGCAGCTCCGGGCGGGTGGGCAGGCAGCCAAGGCCCCCCACCCATGCCCCCAACCCCTCTCCTCCCAACGGCTACTTCCTTAACGCAGCACAGCTGCCTGCCCCCACCCGCCAAGGACTGACAGATTTGTGCAGTCCCCTTAGGGTGGGGTAGGTACATTTATTTCCTCTTATTCCAAAAAAAAAAAGAAAAAAAAAAAGGGGAATAAAAATGCAATTAACCTTTTCCTCTCCGTGCAAGGGGCAAGAAACACCCCTGCCACAGAAATGTTTGAGGACTAAGAGATCTGCTCATGCAGCTGCACCAGTGCTATTCTGGCTTAGCTAAAATTAAAGAGCTGAAGTCGTATGTGGGCCTTCATGAAACTGTCACGGAGACCGCAAGATTAGAGGACCAGGCCGTGACCTGTGAGGCCAAGGTCTATTCCCAGCTGTGTCGAGGGATTCTCATGTGAGTCACAACGTGTTTCTCAATCTCTGTTTCCCCAAAGATAAAAGAAGGGCAGCGAAACTGATATCATCAAGAGTGCAGACCTACATGTGAAGGACCTGCAGGTCCAGAGGACCAGGTAAATCCAGAGGCAGGACCAGACGCCGATATTGTGGCAATCCTGGGTGGATGAAGTAGCTCAGTCGCTTTTGGAGGCTAGAGGATGGACAGGCTTCCCGAGTCCTTCAGGCCAAGCTCACTGTCACTCTAAGCACTGCCAAGAGGAGCAGCTCCATAGGTGAACCTAGGGACTTCTGCATAGTTTCAAGAAGAAAAGAATACTCCCACCTCACAGACTGTCCTGGGTGCCTCAAGCCATGCTGTCCCTCCAAACCAACTCCCATTTACCCCCCATTTCCCCATCATGCCCAGCCCAGAGCGCTGATGGGCTGCTGCTAGACAGACACGCAGCAGGCACATCTCAGCTACAGAAACAGAAGCATCAGGACAACAGAGAAATCACAGCCAGGTCTTCATAGAATTATCAGTTTGGGTTGGAAGGGACCTCTAAAGGCCATCTAGTCCAACCCCTGCCATGGGCAGGGACATCTTCACTAGGTCTGGTTGCTCAGAGCCCTGTCCAACCTGGCCTGGAATGTTTCCAGGGATGGGGCATCCACCACCTCTCTGGGCAACCTCTGCCAGGGCCTCACCACACTCATCATAAACAATTTATCCCTTCTATCTAGTCTGAATCTCCCCTCCTTTAGTTTAAAATCATTCCTCCTTGTCCTATGCCTACAGGCCCTATTAAAAAGTTCGTTGCCATCTTTCTTCTAAGCCCCCTTTAAGTATTGAAAGGCCAATAGGTCTTGCCTGATCACGTCTCATGTGCATCCAAACGCTAGCTAGACATCTAACAGCACTGAAAAAACAGGAAAGCGCAGGATAACCCCAACATCCCATCCACCATCCCCTGTCCCTCCACAAGCAGATCCTCCTCCACTGGCTGTGCCAGCTATTGTTGGGTACATAAAGACTGCTCCACCAGCCCCGTCGTCAGCATGCAGCTCATTACTCTGCAAAGTGCTTTGAAATGCTCTGAATATGAAAGGTGTTCCATCAGACCAAATTCAGCTCCGTTTGCTATTACAATACAGTGCATTTCTTTTGTCTGCACCTTTTGATGATGCCCAATTGTTCCCCTCAGTCAGTATTTCGGAGTCATTAGTTGGAATTAGTAAAGTTCCCGCTGCCGGACTTTTCCAAGGCTCTGTTCTTGGGCTACAAAGAGTCGATGAGGAGTTGTCCTGCTTTCACCAAGCTGGAGGCACGGTGGGGAGCGTTTCTGGGGGAGCAGGCAGTCTGCTCGACTCCACTCTCCTGTTGCAGGCATCAGGAAATGCACGTGCCAACAAGATGCTGCAGGTGATCGCAGGGGAGTTGATGCTTCCCAGCCAGGGGGGAACACATAGATCCTTTCATTTGGTATCCCTGGGGGGACCAGGTGAAGGGCTTTGCCCAGTTTTGTCCGTATTTAGGCAGCACATCCCACAAGTTCAGGTTTCTCTCCCAGAAAGCCCTCACTCCTCGTTTCAAAGCACAAGCCCTGAAGAATTCACCTTTCTCTGGGTGACAGGGACCTTTAGTTGGCCGCCCACATGCTGAAAAGGATGTGCCTGACCTTGTCCTCCAATTGCTGGCTCACATCATATCATGCCTGTCCGACTATATCAGAAAACTACTTAGTATCGAGACACTTTTCCTCCGAAGGCATTTATACCTGGAGCATGCCGGTTCCTCCCTACCCCATAAATTTTTGGGATGCTCACTTGCACTTAGGAGGAATTTGGTGGTAGGACATTTTCACTGGAGAATCTTAACCCATCTAGACCCGTGCTCCTGCCTTGGCCAGGCATGCTAGAGTCAGACAACTGGCGGCGAAATACTGCTGATACTTCTGCTGATACTACTGATACTGAACTTGCTGATATATCAGGGAGTATCACGCCCCACAATACCCACCCCACCTGTTTCAGTGATGTCCAGTCTAAGGTATGGGTGTCCATTTGCCATGCCAGGACAGAGGGGCAGCAGACATGGCTTTCCTTGTCCTCCACCAGCATAAATCGGGTTCAACCCCAGAGCAGTTGCCCGAGGTCCTGCAGCCCAAGATACCAGCTCTGAGAGTGACCAAGGTGTACGAAAGGAGGCACATACAGAATATTTCTCCAGGTACATGCTCCTGATGGCTGGCAAGCAGCTGAGATATTTCTCCCAATCCAATGGCTGTACCTGCAGCCCTGCACTAACAGCCCTTGGTGGACTTTTTATGCACAAATTTCTCTAATGGGTTTTTGAAGCCATTTATAGTTTTGGCATCCGCAACATCCTGTGGCAAGGAGGTCCACAGTTTAATTACATGTTTTATGTAAAAGCACATCCTCCTGTTTAAGGCCTCTACCCAATCATTTCACTTTTTTCTCTAGCTGTGAGACACAACAAATAACTCTTCCCTACCCTCCTCCACACCACACAGGGCTTATATACCCCACTTAGATACCTCCTCAGCTCCTTCTCTCCCAGCCTGAAGGGTTTAGACGTGCACCTCTATGAGCCAATGCCAGCTGAGGGTAAAGCTAGGTCCCACTCCATTATACACTTCCCAGATACAATACAGCCTCCATGACATATCATAGAATCACAGACTGGTTTGGGCGGGAAGGGACCTCTAAAGGCCATCTAGTCCAACCCCCTGCCATGGGCAGGGACATCTTCACTAGGTCAGGTTGCTCAGAGCCCCGTCCAACCTGGCCTGGAATCTTTCCAGGGATGGGGCATCCACCACCTCTCTGGGCAACCTCTGCCAGGGCCTCACCACACTCATCACAAACAATTTCTTCCTTCTATCTAGTCTGAATCTCCCCTCTTTTCAGTTTAAAACCATTACCCCTTGTGCTATTGCTCCAGGCCCTGCTAATACATCTGTCCCCCTTTCTTCTAAGCCCCCTTTAAGTATGGAAAGGCTGCAATAAGGCTGCAGTTATGCTGCAATAAGGTCTCCCCCAGAGCCTTCTCTTCTCCAGGCTGAACAACCCCAACTCTCTCAGCCTGTCCTCTGACCTTTTTTGTGGCACTCCTCTGATAGAGGCTTCATTCCTGCTCAGACATGAGGAGCTCCAGCAGATACGCGAGGTGATGAAGCTGCACGGGCTGTGTTCAGCTAACACGGCTGTCTGTCCCCAAAGAGCCAGCTCAGGTCCTGGGACCACAGCAGCTCCGACTCACACTCATGTCACCAACACAGTTTCTGGGTGCAATAGGGGCATTTGGCCACGACAACCCTGAAACAGAACAAGGAGCAAACCAACCTTACAGGATGTCCATGGGGAGTGGAAAGAAAAGCCCAGCACTGAACTCAGCTCCTTTAGCAGCCTGTCATCTTTCACAGCAGATTGTACTTCCATTCCCTAAGGATTTCCTTGAAATCATCTCATAGATCTTCCCACCTAACATTAGCAATAGAATTTCCATTGCAACACAACCAAATGCAGGCAATTCACTCCTCTCACCTTGCATTTTTAAAAGTAACATGGTACAATAAAACAGCCTGCCTGGATTCCAGCCTAATCTAAAAACAACTTTATGGCTTCTAATTTTAGCACTAATCTTCCTTTGCTATGGTTGTGTGATTTCTAATTATTTTATCCCCAAGCCTTGCTTTGACGGATAGTTGTACCTTTTCCAATGCCGAGTGACTCGTAAAGTGCCTTTAAAAAATACGCTGATCATTTCAGGTTCATTTCCAGTTCCTACGCAAATAATATTCTCATATATGGCTTCACTGGGGAAATATTATTATTATTAAAATAATAATAATAAAAGCAATACAATTTAAAACGGAGAGCTCTGTTTCTTAGGACAATCCCAATCTGATCCTGCAAACACCATATTTTCTCTTAAAAGTTGTTAAGGAGTATGAATCCGTTATCCAGATATGGATCTCTTAATAATTCAGTGCCTTTGGCTTGGCATCGCTCCCAGAACACTTTGCCTTTATCTATCCTTATTTTCAGGTTACAACACATCAAAGAGCAACCGGCCATGCTGAAACCTCTGGGGGACTTTGTGAGGGACAGTGCAAAGTGGTGGCAGAGGAGTGCTTGCCTTGACGCTCCCTGGGAGCGTTGCCTGTCCAAATTCTCTGAATTTATGGCAGCAAAGTTCAGCTATCGGCTGAAGATGTGTTGCAGGGGCTTAGGATGAGCCTCCAGCCCAGGCTCCTCAACAGGTAGATATTTTCTCTCCTACCATGCTCACCTGAAGCAACCTCTTGATCCTCCTAATCACTAATCTAGATCAAATCTAGCTCTGATACTCTTAAATTTGCACAAAATAATTTACTGGGGAGAGGGTGCTGCTTGCAGAACATTTTGGGATGCCACTGCGTTGCCGGTCCTAGGAGCCCCTGCCACCAGCAGCCAGCACCAGGGTGGGGAATGCAGCCACAGGGCTGGTGGATGTTTGGTGGGTTATTTCCTTCCCTGGGATCTACACTGCACTCCGGTCAGTTGGAAAACATCCATCTGACCTGTGACATTTTTGTTATAGTTACTCTCCAAGCTTTGACAGCAGTGGTTTAAACACGGAGCATATGAGCTTTGGCACCAAGAAAGCACACCATCCCCACAAATACAGAGTGGACGGGGAAAAATATCACACCGCAGCCCTGATGGTGAACATATTTCTTCTTTTTCATTCTTCATTTCCTCTCTTTCACTTTCTGAGCCTATTTCACCATGCGTGTCTTCTCCCTCCCCACTGGAAATGTGAGCTTAGCTCCTCACCACCTCCTCACCACCCACCGTAATATTCAAGAGAGAAGGATATGGGTTGGTTTGTTGTTTTTTTGGGGGTTTTTTGTTTGTTTTTTTTTTTTTTAATTCCTTGCACAATGCTGTGTATAGAGTATTTGAAATGGAGATTGTCCAAACAGGAAACAACCCAGTCAAAGTCCTCAGGCCTGGGTCCTCAAAATGTCACGGTACAGAGCTGCAAGGGATGGAGAATAGCCCTCTGTTCCTGCACAGATGGGAGAGCAGCCAGAGACTCAGCCTGCCCTCACACCACCCCGATCTTGAGAGCTGGGATTTAACCTCTGCCGAAATCGGCGGGAAGCTGGTTTTTATGAACCAATTTACTGGGGGAAAAAAAATACGACAGACGGGGTTAACAGTTATAACCCTCTGTTGACCGATACTCTTATCAGTATAGAGAATTCCATAGGGAATATCATCTCGCTCAGGATGTGAATCCTACAGGAAATCCTTCATCCTTAGTGTTTCAGAGTAACATCCAGAGCATCCTGCTGGCTTCCTTTTTACTCCTCTTAAAACTCAACCCTGAGATTCTTGCTTCTCAGGCTCATGCTCTGAGTTTGAGCTGACCTTGCTGGACTGGAAGAACAAACCTTGGGACAAATCCTGTCAGTGCCCACACCCGGGCAAGGGACTGGGCTGTCGCTGCTGCTCTATGAGGGTGCAGAGCAGGGCACTGCTTGGTCCTAGCCTTTTTGATTTCCATCTATACACCTTGGAGCAAAGATTTAGTTTCTCAAAGGCACAGTGAGGCCAGGTTTGGAGAAGAGAATGTAGCTGCTGTGAACCTGGATAAATAAGATTTGCACAATTTATTTTTCTCCAGAAAATAGTTTCTAGATTTATTTTAAAAAGCAGGGTCCTGCAGCTGTAGGTTTTGAGCCCTTCTTAAAAGTCTGACCTGAACAAGCATCCTTGCCAACAATTATTGGTATTTTAAGCCTTTGATTGCTTCTGATGGGAGTGAAAGCTTTTTGTTTGTTTGTTTATTTCTTTTTACAGCTTTCTGCAAGTTAACTTCAGGAGAACTTCCCAAGCAGAATTGGTGGTGACTATTTCCAGAACAGTGATCCAGCAATTCAGGTTTCCCAGAGAAGTGGTGGATGCCCCATCCCTGGAAACATTCCAGGCCAGGTTGGACGGGGCTCTGAGCAACCTGATCTAGTGAAGATGTCCCTGCCCATGGCAGGGGTTGGACTAGATGGCCTTTAGAGGTCCCTTCCAACCCAAACCAGTCTGTGATTCCCCCTCTGGAAACAAAGATGTATTGTTCTAGTTTTGAAGGGAAAATGGTTTATTATTAGTAGTGTCAAGACACTGATCTACAGAGCTGCAACCTTCAGGGGGTGAAAAATCCATGGATTCATGGTATGGACAGCTAGGAATGTCATTTCAGATGGTCTGCATAGCTCAGAAAATCAAATTTCACTCATTAACCAGGCAGAGAATGAGAATAATTACCTAGGGCCTGATCCTGAAAGGTCCTGCGTGCAGTCGCGTGGTCTCCACTCCCATAGAGTTCAGTATCTCAGGGGCTCTCAGCAAGGTCAGCCTTGTAGCCTGGGCAAAACAAGATAGGTCAGTTTTAGTCCGGTCTTTTGTAAAAAAAAATCTATACAACCTATAATTAAAAAAATAAATCCCAGCTCCACGTGCCATCCCCGTATTCTTGTATGGAGAGCTAACACAAGGGTGGTGCAGAGAGCATGGCTGGGGAGATACTCTCCAACCCACAGGTATTCTCAGCAGACCAGGGATGGATGCCTGCAGCACACAGGAGAGAAACTACACCGGGATGGATGTGTCCATAGAGCTCCAGTCCACATCCAGGAATAACAAAATTATATTCCTCAGCACTAGTGCTTTATCCCAGCCATCACACGGGGACATGAACACTGCCAACCACCATCCTGGAGCTATCACACCTCCCTGGAAGAAGACAAACTCTAGGGTTGCCTTGCCCAGTCTACAGGAAGTGATAATCCTGGAGATAAGAGAATTTTGCCAGGTTTTCAGGGAGGGAGCCCAGGAACAGCCCTCCATGCTCCCCGCTGGCTGGTGGTGACGTGTGGCATGCCAACTCTGGGTGGGCACAGCCGTGCCAAGAGCAGGGTGAAGGGAGGGAAGAGGATGACGGGGACAGGATGACGGCACTTTTCTCCATACGGCCCTTTGTTTTGGGAGGTCCCCCGAGATGCTCAGCTCAGGGTGGCCAAGTCCTCCTTCTTCTTCCCCTATAAGGGGAACGGATGAGGGGAGGAAAACAATGCTCTCTCTTCAGTTGCCTAATGGAAGAACAAAAGCACAGTGATCCCTTCCAAAAATGTCTTTTGAGGAACAGACGATCAAGCCTGAAGGCCCAGTATTTCTGGTTTATTTATTTTTGGATGAACTCCAGCCTGGCAGCGTCTTTCTGTCCTTCCTCCAGACTCTTGCAGGACTTGCCCAGAGCTGCACGGATCACGCAGGCCTTGCACAGACCCCAGACCCATCCAGCACCTTGTAGAGGTTTCTCCACCAGACCCCACCACAAGTAAGCCTCAGCCACAGGGTGGAAGGGACAAGGGGGCATCACCCACCCATAGCTCTGGTCCAGAGGGATGCGTTTGGCAGGAAGGGTCTGCCCCACCCAGATCCCACTGGAAACTGGGACCAAAACCAGTGCAAAACCAGAATCAGACCTTTCATTGCTCAGTGGCAGTGGCTGCTACAAGCAGAAGGGGATTTCTACTATCCTGATTGCTCATGGAAAGTCCCTGACTGGCCCACAACCATGGAAAAAATGGAAAATATAACTTTAATACCAAGTCGGTGGCAGGCTGTCTATTTTTCTCTCCTGTGACTAGTTACCATGGATAGATTTCTGAGGTCGACCATGCAATTGTTCACTGCACTGCTCCTATTAAACAGAAGATGAGCAACTCATCCCATTTGTACTGTACTTTAATTTCCAGAAATTCTTTGTTCATTTCTTTGCTTAAATTATTTCTCTCATTTAAAGAAACAATGCAGTCTTACAAAGCCAGGGCCCAAATCTCTCGAGTAACCCTGCTGTGGTTCATTACTTCCATGCTAGTTAACAAGGCCAGTAATTTCCCTAAGGTTTAATAGAAAATCTTCTTTCCAGAATGCAGAAAGGCAGGACTTTTTTAACAAACTCACTACTGTACTCCAGTTATGTCACAGGTGAGGGATATCTTAGGCAAGGCACAGGTCCTCCTTAGGGATAATGTATAAAAACAGGTACCCTAAATGGAGATGTTGTTCACCCAAAGCTACCCCCTCAGCTGGGGAAGGGGACCTGGGGTTCCCTGTCTCTCTGCTGAGCCTTGCCTTGCTCAGAGCATCAGCTCCAGCTCTGCTTGGCAATGGGTTCCCGAAGCATTCCAGTCCGCATCCCAAAATGCAGACTGGTTTATCGCAGCACACTGGGATGAAGTAGATAATACTGGAGGGGCAAATCCGAGATATCCCTGGGGTGGGTGTGCTGGGAGAGGTGGGCACACAGCCTGTTTTACTAATTATACGAAATGCAAAGTAAACGGGACACCTGCCAATTGCCTGACTCTAAACTGCCCTCCTCATTAGTTTTAGAGAGGGCTCTCTTTCCATGACCAAATCAGAACACCTTACAAAAAATTAAAATAAACACAAGACTGAGCTTGTGGAAAACAAGAAAATCCATAAACCATATACATGTATATGTGTATATATATATATATATATATAAACCAGCACAGTCAAGCTCTATCAAGACACACATGCAGGTGAGCATATGCATCCTATGCTGGGTGAGAAGCTGGCAGTGCTGCCTTCACTTCTACGGGCTTTTGCCCTAGAAGTGTCTCTGTAGCTCCTTAGTATAATTTATACAATGAGTTTTGCAGGCAATAGCTACAGATGTTTGCAGGGAGTCTCCTTGGTGATAATATTGCATGCCTGGGTGTGCTGGGTTTGTGTGCTGGGTTTTTGGTAGCGGAGGAGGAGCTGTGGCCCCTGTGAGAAGCTTCTTGAAAGTTCCCCCGGCACCAAGTCTGACCCATCTCTGGCCAAGGTCGAGCCAATTAGTGATGGTGGCTGCACCTCTGTCATAACATATTTAGGAAGGGGAATCTGGGAGGAAGAGTTGGAGTTGTGAGGAGGTTAGGTGAGGGACACCTCTGCAAACACTAAAGTCAGTGGGAGGAAGGAGGGGGAGGTGTGTCCGAGCAGGGAGCCCTCCTGTATCCCGTGGTGAGAGGCAGGGCCACCCCCTGCACCCATGGGAGTCACTGCTGGAGCTGATGCCAACCTGCATCCCGTGGAGGACCCCACACCAGGGCAGGCAGCTGCAGTTAACAAAGGCCAGGACTCTGTGGGAAGAACAGCCCCTACTGTCGTAGTTCAGTGCTGGGAGGACCCACGCCAGAGCATCTCAGAAAGCTCAGCAGCCCGTGGGAGGGACTCATGTTAGAGAAAGTTCATGGAGGACTGTCTCCCGTGAGAGGGGGACCATGCTGGAGCAGGTGAAGAGTGTGAGGAGCCCCTGCTCCTCGAGGTGGAAGAAGCAGTGGACTGACTGCACCCCCCATCCACTGCCCCTGCCTCACTGCAGAGAAGGAGATGGAGATATCAGGAGCAAAGCTGAGTCCAGGAAGAAGGGAGGGGTGAAAAGAGGTGGTTTTTAAGATGTGGTAATTCTCACTGTCCCACTCTGCCTGTTAAATGGTCTTGTCTTTAGTGTTTGAATTACATTCATATTCTTTTTTCTTCCCCTGATGAGTATGCCTTTTGCCCATGACCATAATGGCTGAGTCATCTCTCCCTGTCTTTATCTCAATTCCTGAGCCTTTTGCTTTATTTTCTCCTCCCCAGCACTGGGGGGAAGAAGGGAGAGAGTGGCTGCATGGTGCTCAGCTGCCCTCTGAGCCCAGACCACAACACTGGAACAGTTGAACAAATCATACCACGTAAATAATAAATATATGGCTTGGTTAATCTGAAAGAGGCAGCGAGCAATCTGAAGATTCCCACAGACTCTCTGCCGCGAGGAAGGAAACAACAAAATGCCCTGACCTAAGCAGGGGTGAGTCTCACATACACACAGATCACAGGGAGATCACAGGAGCTGTTTGCAGATCACTTACCAATCATGAATAATTCAAGCAGAAGCGGCAGGAAGTATGAGAACAGATAGATGGGAGCTCACCACTGCTGCTTTGGCAGGTTGTATTTTATTGAGCAAGGAAAAAAAAAATGAGTCCCAACAAAAATCCTTAGCCTAGCATCGCCAGTTTCATGACTTTTCTGTGAATCTCAGTGATATACAGTGCTCTACCAGATCCCCAGATGAGCACCCTTTCCCTTTCTCCTAAAGCCAGTTTTGTGATTATTTGGCTGGGCAGGTGGCAGAAAAAATGATGCATTTAAAAAAAAAACTTTTAGTACCTACCAGCAGTCCACTGCATAATTACACAAACCACAGAATCACAGAACGATTTGGGTTGGAAGGGACCTCTAAAGGCCATCTAGTCCAACCCCTGCCATGGGCAGGGACATCTTCACTAGGTCAGGTTGCTCAGAGCCCCGTCCAACCTGGCCTGGAATGTTTCCAGGGATGGGGCATCCACCACCTCTCTGGGAAACCTCTGCCAGGGCCTCACCACACTCATCGTAAACAATTTCTTTCTTCTATCTAGTCCGAACCTCCCCTCTTTTAGGTTAAAACTATTCCCCTTTGTCCTATCACTGCAGGCCCTGCTAAAATGTCTGTCCCCATCTTTCTTCTAAGCCCCCTTTCAGCCCTGGGAGGCCGCTTTAAGGTCTCCCCGGAGCCTTCTCTTCTCTGGGCTGAACCCCCAACTCTCTCAGCCTGTCCTCACAGGGAAGGGGCTCCATCCCTCTGAGCATCTTTGTGGCCTCCTCTGGACCCACTCCAACAGGTCCATGTCTTTCCTGTGCTGAGGATTTCAGAGCTGGACACAGTACATGAAGCACCCACCAACAAAGAAAAAGTGTTTCGTTTGAGGGTTCACAACAGCTATCAACTTCCAGGCCTCCTCCTCCACCCAGAGACCTCTCTGGGAAAAGACATGGCACTCAGAGATGGGTTTACAGCCTTCAGGCTCCTCTGCCCTTGGCAGAGCTTGTGCTTCAGTGGGGTTCAGCTCTGCAGGGGAATGGATGGGGAAAAAAGGTGCCAGGGAGGAGGACAGAAAAGAGAAGAAACCAAAAAAGGGGGAAAAGAAGAAGGGATAAGGGATATTCTCTTATCCTTATTCCCAAAGGAAAACACAAGTAGGATTGCTCCTGTAGGGAAAGGTTAGTAGCCCAAATCCAACACATTATCAGGAGGACCGTAAGCCTGTAAACAAACAAAAAACCCATGAAAAAAAAGGTAGAAATGGTAAAGACAGATGATGGAATCAAACATAGCTTTGGTGCGACCTGAAGAAATCCCAAACTCCTTCCCCTGAAAGCACACTGCCATGTATTGATTACCAACAGGAAGACCCTTGTTGTCTAGTGTCGAGGGGCAGCTCTCCCATGTGAGGTCTGAAATGGGGCACCTGGGCTGGTGACTGCCCCCTGAGCTTGGGGACACCTCATCCCTCAAGAGCTGGAGGTGTCAAGGAGGGACTGGGCAGAGAGGACCTTGCCTTAGCAGGATTTCCAAAGGTCCCTGCTGGAGAGACATGCTCCACCACTGCTGACACCCTTTGCAAATTCCTGCCCTTCATCTACACGTGCATCACCCTGATTCCATTCACTCCTCTGCACTGTACTACTGCCAGGCCTGGATTTGGCCCCAAAACTGCACACCAAGCTCCTCTCCAGCTGAACTGGAAGAAAACTGCTGTGCATATTGATGACACACCAGGTCACAGTCCCCTCACATAAAACATATTCCTTGATGTTGCATGAAACATATCTGATTCAAAAATGACAGTGACAGTAAGACATTCACCCAAGATCACACCACAAAAGTCCCAATAAATTTGGTTCCCAGGGTAAAACCAGGTAGGAAGCATCCAGGCACCCCATGCTAGCTGTGACCTTTGATGTCACCAGCAAACAAGTTTACACTTTCAATTTGTCCTTGAACATAAAAATATTTACTCTATCCACACCTTCTCCCATTCTTCAACCACCTAAGATTAATCTTCTGTGTTAAAAGCATCCTTCAGCACCACTGCATGTAGCATCTTTGATGTAGAAAGCTCGGTCTGCAAGTGACATCTCAATGATGTCTACTACACATGCTCTATTACCCACATTAAGAAAATTCACTTCTATCTTTAGCATAAACTGAATATCTCTGGTAGAAAACCTGTTTACTGCCAAGAGCTAGAGAGGCCTTTATAGACCGAGTGCAGGCCACACATGACACATCTCTGCATTACCCCAAAATAATCATTTGGCCGTGCACTGCATCTGATCTTCAGGGCTCTAGGTTCCCCACCCTTGGTTTTTTTTTCATTTCATGTAGAAAAATTAACTAATTAATACATGTCTTGCAGATGTTCTTTGAAAGAGATACCGCATCTTCAAAACACAAGATGATGAAAGGAGTAATCGAGTAGATTAGACTGACCAGAAAAGCAAAGATTGTAGCATGACAGTGGAAAGCACAGCTCTAAATCTTTCTCTGATATTTATGATGGTTTTATTTGCATATCAAACTACGTGCCAATTAGCTGTATATAAATCTATGATGAAATTATGCCGTGTAGCTCTCCAAAGTGAAGAAACGCCAGGGCTGGGCTGCATAATCACCCTTAACTCTGACCCTCCAGGTGTTCCCATTCTAGCTCACTCCTAATGATCATGTACTGTTTCTCAATAACACAACTGAACAATGTGCGTCTTTTGCAACCATACAGATGCACATGCAAAATTTCCATCTACTATATGCTACTTTGTGTGTGGTGGGACCTCAGCATCTCCTGTGGCCAATTCAGGGTCATTATTTTTTCATTCTCCTCCAGCTAGTAACATCTGCCTGCTGCCCCTTGTCTGATATCTCTTTAGGGCAAGCTTTGGCTCTGCTGAGGCTTTGCGCAACCCCGTAGGAAAGCAAGGATCCTACCTGAAGACCTGTGCATGGCACTGGGATGCAAACAACAATAGAGACACATGCCCTCATTTTACATATCAACAGGAACACGGGGAAGCAACAGGTTGGTAGGGAAGCAGCACCACCTGCCTCAGGTGTGCACTGGAAGGGGTGTGCACTTGCTGCCAAACTAGACACCTCAGTGAGGTCTTTGTGCTCTGCTAGACATCTGCAGAAGGCAGCACGCAAAGCAGGAGCCTATGCCTCCACCTGCAGTCACAGTCAGCAACGGTCACGGCCAGCACTGCCTGAAAACTGGGCCAGGCACCTGACCCATGCAGGCAGGGAAAGGTCTAGGGAGGAGGAGTCCTGGAGGGGCAAGCAGTGCTGGTGCTCCACATGGCTTTGTCTAGACGAGGAACCCTGGTGAGGGTCCCTGTACAAATAAACCAGGTAGCTACATGATCCCAGTCCATCCCAACACCTGGGTTCAGTGGTTCTACTCCCTCTTAATACTTGGAATTGAAAATAAGACTTAATAGATCATGTACTTTTGACAGTTATGGCCAAGTTATGTCCCCCTCCCTCTCTCACTCCCTTCACCGACCTGCCTCTTTTACCCTAGGACAGCCACATGACCTCCCATGATGTTCTATATACATGTAGACCACTGGTCAGGAGCAAGTCCCTAAGACCAGAACCTCTACTCCCTCTCAGTTCCCTTCTACTGGGATACCTAAAGGAGACTGATTCTTCACAGCCTTACAATAAAACAAACAAGCCATCAGCTGAGTCAACTGCTACAACGGGCAACCACAGTACTCTTACGATTACTGCCAGCCTCCCTTCACTCACCTAGGGCCACCAAATTAAACTAACAGGAAGTTCAGGACAAGAAAACAGAGATGGTTTCCCTGCAGCAGATGGTGGATCCGTACAACTTCTTGCTGTAGGACTTGCAGGAACAAGCGTGCGTGACCTTCAGGAAAGACTGGATGATCCACTGGGATTAACAAGCAGACGCACCACTACAGGATCAGGCAACCCCGTCACTGGAAACAGGTCTTCTTATGACCAATTAGACCAAGAGAAAGAGCCTCATACCACACTTCTTGCCATTGGCACCATGAGTATTTGGTTTGCATGTGACTCATGAATCCAAGCAAGGGCAGCTCCACTGCATGTTAGGCCCTGAACAGAGATACATCAAAAGTGCCCACCTCAAATGGGTGGGACAGACACGTCATGGGAGGTGTTTTATTGGTGGGGAAGTGTCACCGTGTAAGAGATGCTGCACAGACAAGCTGTGCCCAGGGTAAGAATCAAGCCTTGATCTCCTGAGCCCCCTCCCAGTTTCTAATAACAGCCTTGTCCTTTGTTGTTGATAGACACTGGTCCTGACTGCATCCCCTGTAGCTCATACACCAATGTATGCCCTGGTGGCAAGTGAAAATGTTGGACATCAATGGAGGAGCAGTAAGTCTGTGAGATAGCCAGAAATCCCAGACGTGCTCTACTCTACAGCATTTGACGTGTGTAGGACACACCACTGAAGGGAAGCAACACTCTTGTTCATGCACTCACAAAGTTATTTACCTTCTTGGTGTTCTTGTGATGCCACTTCTGGATTGGGATCAATATTAACCACTCTGAGCTTTCCCCACAGACATGCTACCAAGTAGGTCTTCTTTCAGACATAAACAATTCCTAGAAATGATGTGAAGGGGAGCAAGGAATGAGCCTGTACTCCTGAGGACCACTTTTTTTTTGGCCCAACAGAGGTAGCACGTTTGACGAATTTGAGCGATTAGGCACATATTCAGATATAAAATATTAAGATGAGAACAAATCAAAGGCAGCTTGGCTGGCTGGGCTCCTGCTTTGAATTCATTACATATATATAAAAATAAAAAAAAAACCCAACCTCACAAACGTTTCATCTTTTCAAGTACGTATGAAAAGGTACAAATTCTTGCCCAACTGCAGCACTTGGCCTCTCTGTGCTGGTAATTGGAACCAGTGTGCTCCGCTTCCCGGGCGTCCCATTCACAAGCACGAGAAGGAAGCATTCAATTTTTCAATAGGAAATTTCATCGCTGGAAAACAATCCACCTTCCTTGCCTCCACAGAAAAGACGGAGGGCGAGTTCTCTCCTCGACCACAGCGTCAGCTTACTGCCAGCCCTAGCCAGAGCTACTGGGGCTGGGGCGGGGTGGGGGCAGGAGGCAGGGCTGCACCACCGACTGCTCAGACCATCCCAAAGCCATGAGGCTGCCTTCAACACTGCGGGCTCGGTCCTGGTTTTTTTCTTCTAAACGCATTGAGTTCTTTCCTTTTCCTCTGGGATTGCTCAGAGGTTCAGTTTGCAATGTTTCTTTCCATAACGACATGGGCTAAACAAGTCCAGATTTTGTCATGACAGTTCTCCTTAGATCTTTAGTTTTCCACCCAATTACAGAACTGGAACTTCATGGAAAGCACCCGGGTGTATTCAAGGGCCACACTAACATACAAGGGGAAGTTTTGCACAGGGATTTTCTCAGAAACAGAGCACAATTTAAGTGATTTTTTTTTTTTACAAGCCCAGGATACCCCCAGCCATACGGGACTGAGCAAAAATCACCTTACACCAACAGCTTCTTTTAATAGCATTTTTTTAACTTCTCTTTCATTCTTAAAGCTGCTGCCCTAGCAAAGAGTTTAGTAAGGCTTCAAGGCCACAAAAATCCCTGAGAAACTCCAGCAGGACTCAAGAAAACCAACCAACAGGCAAAGAGACTAAGCAGTGCAATGGCAGAGGAAATGCAGCACCGGCCAACAAAAAAACAATGGAAAACAACTTCTGACAGTGGTTGCTGTAAGGATCAAGTTTCAGGATTAAACAGACTCAGAAGCAAGCACCCTGTGCTTCTGTATGCACGGTGCAAGTTTTAAAATGAAAATTTACTTCTACTTTTAAAACTTACTTGAAAAGTTATTTTCTTCCCTGTTATTTATGTATTTTAAAGCATGAATTAGTTCCCACTGTAATGGCTTATTTCTTTAGGTACCTATAGACGAGATGCATTCTGCAGCCTTCTCTGCCTGCTTTTTGAGCCATCCCTGGGACAGAGTTGGGAGAGGCAGGATTCCCTCCATCATGCAGTCTTGATGCCTTCCTCTATCACATCACATCACATCAGACCCACGACCAGAAGGCTGGACAAGAAAGCAATCATATGTAATGCATGACGGAGTTCCTCAGAAATACACCAAATTCTATCTTTACACCTCTTTTCCCCTAATGTCTCTAGAAAAAGGTTGTCACAGAGCAGTTCTTAACCGATACATGGAAAGAACATTTTCTAACCCCAAATACAGCATCATTAGGGGACTTCTAGCCATACTTAGGGTACTTTTAGCTTTCATGAACTGGTTGGCAAAGTGAATTTTCAAAGCAGACTGGTGTGTGACTGGGAGGGCAGACCTGGACCAATAACTGATGGCACAAGGGGCAGGAGACAGGCAGACAGGTGAAGCTGAGGGCAGCAGCTGGAGCAGAATAAGGAAAGCTTAGCACAAAGTCAGTATGGAGTCACATGGACTGTTGAGTATTTGGGGATATTTTGGGCAATGGGGGCACTTTTTGTTTCTTCACTCCAGTAGGAGATCATGCTTTCTCCCCAAGAAACCAGGGTACAGTTCCCCCAAGTCTGTGCTGAGTTAGGCATAGGATGCCTTACACAGGCCTGACAGAAGACATAAAGACTATAGCATCAAAGTACTGAAAGAGTCCTTAAGGAGCCTTCTGGTTCATCCCTGGCCCAAAGCTGGGATCCACAAGGATGCACAGGGCATGCTTGTCTAATTCAGGACTGCTGAGGATGGACCCACAGCACCGACAGGCCCTTGGTGTTTCACCAGTCTTTTCTTTCGAGATACTTTACTGCCCAAAGGATCTGCTTGCAATGTGAAGACCCTTCACTGGGCCCTACTAACTTCTCAACAAGCCAAGAAAGTCAGGCAACACTTTATCTCTGCTGGGCTTGATCCCAGACTTGACACACAAGGCTTGGACCATCCTGTTGGAGTCAAACTCCCAGCACTAATCCAGACCCTGAACACCAGAGTTTATCATTCTCCTTGAACACCAAGGATTCCGCTAAACCCCAAGAAATTTTGGAACAAATGAAATGCAAGCATCTATTTTTGCAGGCCAGGATCACCTTTGTTGAGCCGCCACCAAAGGTTTTCCTGCAAGTCATTAACCACCACGGCCAAAACGCATTTCACCTTGCTCCTCTCCTGCCACTTCAAGGCAGGATGGCAGCACTTGAGCTGCTGCAGCGCTGATTGTCCTATTGTTCCACAAAGTGGATCCCCTCCAGCAAATTGAACACCGAGAGCCATCAGAGAGAGCCCCGGACAAAGAGGCCAGTGTCTGTTTCTGGGATTATTAGAGAGAAGCAGAAAGAAGCCTCTTCATGGCACTTAACATGACAGCTGAAAATAATGGATAGGACAAAACAGAGTAAAGATGATTTAAATTAGGCAACTCCCGGAAAGTGGTGTTCATTTAGGCTTCCAAAGGAGAATTGCCATTTCTTAGAAATGCTAACGCTCGTGTCTATGTGCACTCCCCCCGCTTTGCAGCGTACACACACACACACACACACACACACATCCTTTTTTAGATGCCCTACAAAGCATTTGTTCAATCTGCCAGTGGACACTGCATCCCTTCCATTAGGAGATGGAAAAGGTGTAGATGAGCAACATTAGCTGCAGCTCATCAATCCTGAAACAAAAACAGCCTTTAATTTCTAACCCCTGCCAAAAGTTTACATATATACGTTCCAGAAACCATTTCACAGCTTCTCCAAAGTCACCTGGAGGAGAGGAGCCTCAAAAATGACAGAGGTTTTGAAGAAACTTTAGTGCCATCTCATGCCAGTCCCATCTTGGAGGGATCCATGTGGGGCTCATTTTAAGAGGCACGTCCCATCTATACAGATCACCTTGCTCTCGCTCTGGCACCTCGCCCAATGCTGTCTGGCAGCACCCTTCAGGATTTACCCCTCTTCTGATGCTATGTCTTCTGCCAGGGCTGGAAGCAAGGCATTTCCCAGTGGCCCCGGGCACCTGAGATCCAGGCAGATCTCTCCCCCTTCACACTCTCCTGTGGCTGTCACTCCTGTTTTACTCAGAACATGAGCTTTGGGACATGATTCCCCATCTGGGAGCATGATGAAGAATCACCCCAGAGTCCCAACTCCTGCTTGCTTTGGTCCCTAGAAGTGTAATTTCATTCCCTCACCCTCTCTTTGAGAAGGCAGTGATGCTCAAGCCATTCTCAGTCTGGCTAGGAAAGCAGGAGAGCGGTGGGGAGACACACGCGTTGCACAGGGTGAATTAGCAAGCTGTCTGGTTTCGATAGATTTGCTTATGCTGTGGCAGCAATCTGTCTTTCCAAGCACAGCACTTTCGTTTTATGACCTGAAACACCATGCAAAGCAGCTCCTGAGCATCTGAGGATGCAGCCCAGCCAACCCTGCCCTCATCACTGCAATGGATAAAAAGCGTGTTTCAAATGGGCTCCCCGTGCACGGAGCCCTCTGCCAGCACCTTTGCAAGGATGGGTGCTTCACACCTTCCTTGCACCTGTGTGTGAAACCCAGTAGGTAAAAGGCTGCTGGCCTGTTTGGCCACCCAAAGCCCCTGACACCGTCGGAGCAGCTGGAGGGTGAGGGTGGGACTCCTGGCAACAAACACCCTCCTTGAAGAGAGGAGCCTTCACAGCAGCTCCCAGCAGCCCTACGCCACCCTCCTCTGCTGAGATGCCGTGGGGTCTTCCTCCTGCAAAGGCTGCCTTTGCAGTACAAGGGGTGAGGATGGGGCAGTCAGAGCCGGGAATAGGGCTCCGGATTTGTACAGCACCTGATCTAGATGTCGCTGGGTCGACAGGAGGAAGGAAAGAGGAAGGAAAGGAGGAAGGAAGGGAGGAAGAGGGAGTGAGGAAGGAGAGGAAGGAAGGAGAGGGAGGGAGGGAGGAAAGAGGAGGAAAGAAAGGAGGAAAGAAAGGAGGAAAGAAAGGAGGAAAGAAAGGAGGAAAGAAAGGAGGAAAGAAAGGAGGAAAGAAAG
>NW_020799142.1:33379433-33382069 GCF_003259725.1 Athene cunicularia
AGGAAGGGAGGAAGGGAGGAAGGGAGGAAGGGAGGAAGGGAGGAAGGGAGGAAGGGAGGAAGGGAGGAAGGGAGGAAGGGAGGAAGGGAGGAAGGGAGGAAGGGAGAGGGGAAGGAAGTCTCTGAAATCATTAATGTATTTAACGAAAGTGGAGCAATGCCTGGATCCATCCAGCATGAAATGAAGCCACAGGACTGTTTTCTCACCAGACAGGCAGTAAAGCAGCTCACCTTCTGTCTTCTGGTTGGTGCAGATAACCAGCATCGAAAATACCCCAGAGGGGAAAAGCACAGATGTGTTACAGGGGACAGATGCTGGAGAAATGCCGACCAGACACTCTCTAACAGGAATGTGCCAGGCAGCATGGAAGGCAAAAATCAAGTCCCCATGGACATGCCGTTCTCTTTTGTTCTTTTAATCTCATTTGTGAAAAAGGTGACTCAGGAAAATTGGAAAGGAAACCACGGGTGGTGTGAAAAGTGGCACAAGACACCATCTGTTCTCAAGTCTCACAGCTGGAAGGCTCATAACCTGCCCTTGCTATGGCTGCAAGGGTCACTCTGGTCCAGAGAGGGCTTGTAGGAGAGGGGAAGGATGCCTGCTGGGCTTCCTACTCTGGGATTCACCCAGCACATGCATGCACTATAGCTGAGCTGGAGGAGAAGAAGCCTCAGCCTGCTCCCACCCTGACCATGAGCCCCCATGCGACCTCACATCTGGCAACATCTGCTTAGGGCATTCACTACACACTGCATAAAAAGGCCATCACAGGTCAAGACGTGAGCCTGAATCACCTCTGTGAGTGGGGTGGGCAGGCAGCGGGATGCAGGAGTGAACAGAGCACTCGTCTGGATAGACAGATATTCCCTCATGACGCTCCTCTGCTCCTTGCTCAGAATCAGCCAGAAAACTGCTACTGGAACTTCTTGATGCAGAGCAGCCTGAAAAGCAGTTCACAGTGAGCCTGCGACACTGCCACAAGTAAGTGTGAAAGAGAGACAGGAATACACATGGGAATATTTTGGATTTTATCATCTTCCTGAAGCATGAATGGAGAGGGAGTGAAGATTACTGCTTTTTATTACAGCTGACAAGAAGTTTGTAAAGTACCAAATCCTGAGTATGCTCATGATACTGTAGGTGGGGAAATTCTTATATATAATCATATCTTAATGTACTTACAGTACCACAGCCCTCAGTGTGGATTCAGAGTGGTATTTCAGAGCTGATGTTCTTGAAACTAAGATTGAAACGTAAGTAAACCCTCATTTCAACTGTTTTACTGGGAAGAATGAAAGAAAAAGGAAGAAAAGCAAAGTAAGATAAAAATAAATTAAAAGAAAGCAGAAAGAAAAAAAAGACAATAAAAGCAAGAAAAGGAAAATGAATGAGAAAATGAGAGAGAAAGGAAATAAACAGGAAAAATAACAAAAAAAAAAAAAAAAGGAGAGAGAAAAAGAAAGAAGATAAAACCAGAGAAATAATTAGGAAGGAAGAAAGAAGGAAAATAAAAAAGGAGAAAAAGAATAAGTTAAAAAGAGCCAGCAAACAAGAAAATATAGAGAAATTATAGTTTCTAGATAGTAAAGGAACAACCTCAAGTCATTTTTTAAAAAGTCCAAGTCCTTCCTAATAAGATGCCTAACACTCTGTGAATTATACAGCCATAAAACTCCTACTTACATGTGACATTTGCTGGTAGGAATAAATCAGGGCTCAGAAAAAGCGGAGACGCTTTGGAGTTCAATGGGTATTATCCTAACTCTAACCGTATTAGTGGTGGTCTGAAAGCAGGACATTGTCATCCAGACAGACGGACGATGTTCATAACCAATGGTAATTTGTAGGACGCATAATTTGCTGCTACCAAAATAGCACAGCATGTGGGTTTTTTTGCCCTTTTTAGTATATAGTCATGTCGTTTCTTTTGGCTTGTTGAAAGAAATCTGCTCTGCACAAGCAGAGCAAGAGCTCAGACCTTCAGCAGCTCATATAAAACAGGTGGCCAGGCATCAGGGGAAATACAGCTTTTTTGAAAAAGCTAATAAAATAAACAGATGATTAGAGAAAATGAAGATGGAACCAGCTTCTCTTTCAAAAACAGAAAGTCAGAGACAAACTGAGTTTAGACTGAGCAAATGCTGATTGAAAACACACCCTGCCACCACCTCTCTGAGTTTTACCAACACACAGAGTTTTCACCTAAAAAAATATTTAGGAAAAGAAGAGCCAAGGCTGATCATCCCCAACACCACAGCTAGATGCAAAGATCCTCTGCTCCAGCTAACCTGGCTGTCGTCTTAACGTCAACCAGGCTGGGGCCTCGTGAAAGGCAGGTTAAGATAGACTTGCTGTCTTAAACCTTTAATCCCGGCCATCATCATCTCCCCATCAGACAAGAGCATGCAGAACTTACGTGAAAGTTGAAATTTAGATCTGGTTAAATCCCAATCCTTTAACTTGCCATAGAGGAAATGTTATATGGTATCTCTCCCGCATGCTCCAAGATCACTCTCTTAAACTGTTGGCTACTTCATGGTGGAGATTCACCAAAAAAATAAAACAGAAGGGAAAAAAAATAAAGCAAAAACCTACCCCAGAAAAAAAAAAAAAAAAAAAAAAAAAAAAAAAAAAAA
>NW_020799142.1:33382119-33399352 GCF_003259725.1 Athene cunicularia
TTTTTTTTTTTTTTTTTTTTTTTTTTTTTTTACAGTGGAAAAAAGTAATCAGGCTTAAATCACACATAATATTTAGAAAATGCTTAAAGCTTGATTGTTGGTCTCAAAGGCTCTGAATTCCTCCTATTTCTACCTGGGTGGCAGCCAAGGTCAAAGCCCATCTGCAAAGGGCACGATCTGTCGGGATGTCCGACAAAACAGATGCAGAGAAGGGAAAATGGGAGCTACGGAGAGGCGACGGGACCTGCCTCCAACCCCTTCTGAGGCCGCATCCAGTCCTAACCACCCCACCACCTCCCTTCTTGGCCTTGCAACTCACTTTCACTTTCATGCAATGCCAAGCACCCGGGCACTGTGGCAGATGCCACACACTGAATTGTGGCCTCCTCTGCCAAAGCACGGGGACAGCAGAAGGCTCGACCAGCCCATAAAAATTAGCATCTCCACTTTGCCACTTGCACAGCTGTACTGTGACAGCAGGGTCTGGAGCTGGGGTTATCTACCGAGATGTCGTGGGGGAAAGGGAAATGAGTCCATCACACCACAGCAGAAGCTGCCACTGACCTTCCAGAGATCCTACACAAGTTTCAGGGAAAGATCTTACAGGACTGAATAGGAAATTTTGTCTTTTTCAGTGTTTTCCCTTTAACTTTCCAGCCAAGCTGAATGCAGAAGTGTGTCTGAAAACCCTCAAGAGAAGAAATCAATTGTTTGCTTGCTGAGCAAGTACCTACAGAGCTTGTTTGGTTATTCACCCACTCATTTTCTTTTTATTCAGTCAAAAGGATCATGCCCTCAGCACTCATAAAACCTGAGAGCAGGACAACCCACAACCCCTGTCAGGAGGATCCACACGCTCCAAATGGCAACCACTGCTAGGTCAACCCTGCCTCAGACAACACAACACAAAAGCATCAACCAAGCACACACTCTCCCATGAAAGCCTGCCTCCACTTCCAGAAAAGAGATCTGCTCGCTTTCACTGATGCTTCAGCAAAGCCTGTATTATTCATGCATTTTAAGAAAATACTAAAAATATTTCTTCTTGCACTCTCTACGGGTAGGGACTGCGGTCCTTCCCTCAACTCTCACTAGGGGACAGGGAGGTCCCCTGCAGAAAGGCAACATGCTGCTCTGGCTTCCCCCATCGGTATAATTTCCTACATCAGATCAGTAGATAGGAAGGAAGAGATATTTTTCCCCTCCACCCTGTATTTTCAAGCTGAGCAGTGGTCTGGGATCTCCCCTTCTCCTGCACAGGACTTGACATTTACCCTGTGCAAAGAAGGAGCATCATCATGGGCTTAAGAGCATCAGAATGATGTCCCACGCCTTATGCCAACCCTTTCCCTCAAAGGTGCTCCAGAGCTGTTTGCAGGAACCCCTCAGCACAAGCTGGAGCATCACAGAATCATAGAATGGTTTGGATTGGAAGGAAACCTAAAGATCATCTAGTTCCAACCCCCCCTGCCATGGGCAGGGCCACCTTCCCCCAGCCCAGGTTGCCCAAAGCCCCGTCCAACCTGGCCTTGAGCCCTTCCAGGGAGGGGGCAGCCACAGCTTCTCTGGACAACCTGTAATGATGAGCAGGTTCAGCTTTAACATAAGGTTGCACCATGCTGCAATGACAGCCAAGACATGGAATGTTAGATAGCTACACCAGATGTGATTAGAAGTTAGTAATCAACTAATGATGCACACAGCAGAGCGGCTTTGCTTGCTGCAGAGGCCAGCTCTGGAGGGACACCATGAGAAAAAAACGTATTGTGTCAATGTACAAGCATTTGGAGGCAACCCAACAGCAGATCTTTTGACTGAAAGAGATATTTTTGTTTGTTTGTTTTGAACTGTTGCTTGCCAGTGTAGGACCTCACGTTGGGCATTTGTCCTAGCATACAATTTGCATGCCAGATGCTCTTTCGTCTTGCTAATTGTTTCAACAAAGTGGATACTGAATGAGGTCCTTTGAGGTTGGCAGGGGCTTCAAATACGGCCAGCGCTGAGCTAATTCTGCTTCCAGTGAATGGAATAGCAAATGCACATTGGCAAAGCGCTCTTTGCTATTTTTTTTTTAATAACACAAAACCGAAAGCGCTAGAACAATGGTGAATGCCCTCAGAAATCCCTTCTCTGTTCAGGTTAAAGCCCTTGCTGGCCTCCAGCTTGCAGAAAGACCAGCATGGCACTGAATACCAGAGATGGGCAAACCACCTGGCTGGGTCCAGCAGTAGCTTTATTCAGGCTCAGACAGTCACGCGTCAGCCAGCCTTTCCTTCTCCTAGTCCATGTGTGCACCAATACAAGGAGATGAGCAGCAAGCTCAAATCAACGGGGAGTTTAGAAAGTTGAGTAAAAGACTGGAAATTGCTGTAAGAGATGGGCCTCAGAGCCTTAGCAGGTATTTGCCAGAGCTACGTGAACCGTGGGACCACAAGGGACCACCTGAAGGACTGAGTCCTACAGCAGGGCACTGTTTAAGAGGTGGGTAATCTACATGGGACCACAAAATGTCAACTCAGGTCTGCACCGTGGCAAGAAACACCTTCAGGAAGGGGTATCTAGCCCCATATCTTGTTTTTAACAGCAGCTGACACACGATATGCAGGTGAAATGTACGGAAAGGTATGAACATATGGAGATGCTTTTCTCCCACTCAACCTGCCAGCTGCAGACCATCCATCCACCTCTGAGAGGTTCCCAGACTGAAGGCTGCATCTGGATCCTAGAGCTAGCAGCCCTCACTGAGCCTTGAATTCGTCTAATTGCTTTTTGAACCCTTTTATACCTTTGGCCTCCAAAATACCTGGTGCCAACAAGCTCCCCAATTTAATTACTGCCAAATAGTTTCATTTCACAGCCGTTCATTTCTGGGTTAGAAAAGAGACAATGAGTAAACCATTTCCTGCTCCCCTTCTCCACTGCAGTCATGGTCTGATTTTTCTGTCTACGTGAAACCTCCAAGGACAGGTTTATTCTTAGCCCTAAGGGGCTTTATCCATTGAGTCTCTCTTCCTACAGAAACCACTTCATTCTTCCTATCTCCACCACTCCTGCACTTGGCTGCACGCTGTCCAGGATGTTCGTGCAACATGAACTCTAGCCACGTGTCTCATGTTCTTCTTTTCTTCCCAACCTTCATCCTAACAACATCCAATATCCAATTTGCCTTTCTGATAGTGACTGAGATCGGAGCTGACATTTCAAAAAAGTATTCCCGGTGACGCTGAGGTATTTCCACACCTCTCTGTGGTTTTGCCTACCTGAAATAATTCATTAAAGTTGGTAAATACTGTCATTTCCCTGGTCACATGTTTCCAGATCATTTATGAATCTGTTGAGCAGCTCAGGTACTGGCGTGCATCCCTGTAGCATTCCCCTGGCAGCCACGGTGAAAAAAGAGCATTTCCTTCTTTCTTTTGTTTTCTACATTCTTCCTTGGCCTCTCACGCCACTTTGGCCTCCACACTTGCTCAGCCTCAACTCTTTCTCAGCCTCTCACCTCCTTTTTGTATTCCCACCCCCACTCAGCATCAACTGTTCCTTGTCCTCCCACTCCCTTTTAGCCTCCCACTCCTTTTTGGCCTCTGCACTTGCTCAGCCTCAATTATTCCTCACCTTCCTACCAACATTCGGCCTCACACTCTTGCTCACCCTCAACTCTTCCTCAGCCTCCCACCATCTACTGGCCTCCCACCCCCTTCTGGCCTCCATGCTTGCTCACCTAAGACCAGCTATGTACATCTCAATGAGGGTCTTCACTCTCCCACCTTCTTCCCACACAGCCTTGAGCACCGTGGTGCAGATCACCTTCTCCTCAAACCTAACTCTGAGCCTTCAATGTTGATGTTCCCCAAAACCTCAAAGCAAAGCTGGAGCCAGAATGTTTCATTCCTCTGGGATTGTACCCAAGCTCTGCATTTGCAAGGGAATCCCAGCACAGGTCCAGGCTGGGATGGCATCTCTCACCACTTGGATCGGGACCATTCTTCAACAGGCAAGCTCCAAAGGCCAAGAGAGTCCCAAAGCAGTCTGTGTGCTCCTCAGACATCGTGTGCATTTCTAATGGGGAGCCTCAGTTTCCTGGGAGAGGAGCCCCCAGGATTCAAGGTTTCCTTCAATCATAAATTCAAGGCAGAACCCAAAACTGTCCATCCAGACATGCCTGATCTCTGAGGCTCCAGACTCCTGGCTCTAAATTTTGTACCTTGCACCTGTCATCCCTATGTACCAGATGACTGCAGTGAAAAAAGAACAGTCCTCCTTCAAGTGCAAGCCACAGCAAAGCTGTAGCACCACTGCATCTGCAGCAGCTCCCAAGAGGGTGGGCCATGCGGGTAGGAGAAGAGGACATGGAGGGATAAATGGCATCTTAGGACATCAGAGAGAGAAAGACCCAGGCAGACCAGGGGCAGGTTTCACTGAAATGAGTTGCCCAGAGAGGTGGTGGATGCCCCATCCCTGGAAACATTCCAGGCCAGGTTGGACGGGGCTCTGAGCAGCCTGGTCTAGTGAAGATGTCCCTGCCCATGGCAGGGGTTGGACTAGATGGCCTTTAGAGGTCCCTTCCAGCCCAAACCAGTCTGTGATTCTGTGAGTGTGCATGTGTGTGCATGCACATGTGTGGAGGGCTGCTTCCTAACTAGGACATTGCAGTCTTAAATCACAATACTCGGCATGGCACAGGGCAGGGCAGTGTCTCCATCCCCCTCAGTATTTATGTTACAGCCATCTGGATTCATTTTTTGCTGACTGTGCTGGCTTGCCCCCTTTGCCCTCTGCAGAATTTCATTAATGCTGCTTTGCTGGTTGGGGGGACAAAAATGTCTCTTATTTTTATTTTATTCCTTCCTTCTCTCCCCTTGGCTTCAAATCACTTTAAAGGATCTCCTCCTGGTACCTACAAGTAACAACTCTCAGCCTTACCCAGGGTGAGACAACACTGGGGACAAATGCTGCTCCTAAATCTTAAGCCCTGATACCAAACCAGCACTGTCAGAGCATGTTGAGCACAAGGGACCTGACTGCTGAAGCCTAGGACCAGAAAGGATCTCACCATCATCACTATGGTGAAAATTTTTATTTATTTTTTTTTTCCAGGGCACATGTAGCCCTTGAAGGCAGCAGGGTGACAAGCCAGGGTTGCCATCTCTGCACTGGGCTACTCAAAATGGACTTTGAGCCTCACAGCCACGCTGGGGAGTCAGTTATGCAGAAAAGCCAGGGACGGACCTCAGCATCCCCCCACTGAGCACCACAAGCCAGCCTTGCTTTACACAGCACTGACTGGAGGATTTTTCCCAGCACAGGAGCTCCAGAGTGATGTCTAAATGTTCCAAAGGCACCAGCAAGAGTGACCACTGGGAAGCTATCCAGCAGCCTCCTCTACCCCCACAGTCTACCATCAGCAGACACACAGATCAAAGAGCTTTCCAAAAAGGGTATCAGAAAGAATAATGTGCTCAACTCTTATTTACCTGGGTGGGAGTTAGGCACTTCAGCATTTCCTGCTTTACTGCTACAATGAAAAGGAAATATTTTTCTACACAGGGATTATAGGATGCTGCCGTAACGGCATGCGCGGGTGTGCACTTAGATATTATCTAAAGGCCCAGGTCTGCAAAGATGCACATAAATCACTTGACTCCCATGAAAACAGTAAGAACGGTTATAAAATGACCTGAGCGCTGAGTTCAGACCCACCCAGACAACATTAATGAGTGCTACTGAGGTGTAAAAGAGGGAGAAAGAAAAAGAAAAGGCACATTAAATTTTTCTATCTCACAGTCAGTTTGCTTCTGCACCAAGTTATGTTTTTCTGTGTCAGTATAACACTTACTAAACTCTGCTTAACTCCTCTCCTGCGTGATGGAAGGTGCTGCACGGGCTGGGGTTTCCCACACTCACCCTGGTGTCCCCCCCTCTCCCCTCAGGGCAGCAGCAGGAACCCAAGCAGTCACCCCAACAATCGCAATGCCTTTCCCACCCCTTCCTCCTTTCTTTGTCCCTCTCTCACCTTCCCCGGGTAGATAAAAAAGCAGCCAAGCTGTTGCACATCACTTGCTGATCCGATTCGCAAGCAAGGAGGTGAGGCTGGTCGTGGCGACCAGGGGTTAAAGGAGAGGAAAGCAGGAAGGCAAAAACCCCTGTTACCACGCAACGGGATGGAGTGGTTAGGGAGGAGGATGCAGAAAAGGAGGTGACACCCTTGCTGAGGCTTTGTTTGGAGACTTGCAGGCTGCCCACCCTCACCTCCCACCCTCGGGCAGCAGGAAAAGGCAGCTGCCCCTCGCTGCTCTGTCGCTGGATGTGGCCGGAGAAGACGCGGGTAAATCATCACAGGGAGGATGTCACCAGCGCTGACGCACTCTGCGTCGCTGCCCAACTTCCACTGCAGCACTGGAGACCTCTGGCTTGGTCCACATCCCCATCAGTGAGCTGAAACGGAGTCTGAAAGCACAGAGACAAAGGGATGCCCCTTCCGCCCCTTAGCACTTACAGATGGGCTCTATGCCAGCTGTGGGGAACAGCCGAACCCCGAGCGGCACACAGTAAGAGTGCCACAAATGGTACCTCGTCTGGCACAAAATCCCCTGATATAAAGCAAACATGCAAAAACTGCTGGACCACTACTGAACCCAAAGCAGCCCAGGCCAGCTCCCAGCTGCAGCTGCTCTGGCACCAACAGCCCCCAAAACAAAAGCTTTTGAGTTTTATTTTCATATTCTTCCTTCTCATGCAAAGAGATGCTGGCCTACTTACTCCCTTCAACCCTACAAGCACACAAGTAACACCTTATACACATCACCTCTGATTGCCTCCATAGCTCCTCCATGTGCTCTTTATGCAGCAACAATTAAGCCTTGCTCAACATTTCCATTAACCCAAGCAGACCTTAGTCACGTCTAATGAACTAGCAAGTTGGTTTTTATTATTTTATCTGATTCAAGACTCATGTCTGCCCAGCTCAGACACATGCAAAAGGTTCAATCCCTCAGTGCCTCACAGTCAAACATCAGTCTGGCTGCTTATAGTCCTTGCTCTTCAGAAGCTGAATGACTACATGATATGCCAGACAGCTCAGAATTAGATCCAGAATTTATCCTAGGAGTGTCTGGCTGTATAGAGACTGCAGGCACCCTTAGGATCAATTTGTTAAAAGCATCCACCCAGAAAGCCTCTGCAGTCGGGTGACAACCACATCACATGGCTCTACCATCACCAGATTCACCGCTGTCTAACACCACTGCAGGTGTTTCCTTACTCATGTTATTAGTAGGGTCTCTAACAAGACATTTATTCTCAAGAAACCTTCAAATTCTCCCTAGCCTTCCATCAAATTTGACCCTCAGCCATCATACCATTCAAGAATTACAGGAAGGAAGTATGTGGACAGAGAAAGAGCCAGGTCTCAGATTTGCTTCCTTGGAAGACAGCCTAAAAAATGGAACACGCAATCCCGGATCCAATCAATCAATTGAAACATGTAATCAATGCCAACATGGAAAAGCATGATGTTAACAGGCTTTGGGAGACTTATTCCATTCCCTTTGCCACTCCAGTCACTGAAATAATCATCAGAAAAAAGTTAGTCCAGACCAACTAAGGCAAAGCCCCAAGCCAAGCTCCCTGAAGCATTTGGTAAGAGGCAGGAGAGTTCACCCTTTCTTTTACTATCTCAGGCTACCTGCAGGCTCGGGAAGGCGCTGCTATGCTTTGATCCAGAGAGACAATTTTGCAGCCACAGTGGTTAGGGATTAATTTGGAGCTTGGCTTTTTAAAGCAGAAAGCTTAATAAAATACCTGTAAGTGTCTGCATCTATGTTTTTCAGTTTTTCAGTACGTCACCTGCCCAGGGCATCATCTCCACTCCAGTTTCAAAGGGAAGTTATGAAGTCCATAAAGTTGTCATGAAAATGAGAGCTCTCATCAAGCAAGAGCCAGTAAATGACACCACTGCAAGAAAAGCTGCAGTGTGAGCCTGACACTTGACCACTCCCAGGAGAAGCCCTTTACTGAGAGCTGCCCAGAGCCAGCTCCATCCCAACACCCTGCCCAGTAAGGCCAACATGGTATGAGCTACTAAAGGCAGGCCAGACCTTTAAAGGATTTGCTCCTCCAAGTGTTGAACCCCATGCCCACGACAATGCTTTACAGTAGCAGGCACTGGAGGCTGCCTTAGACAGGTTCATCCTCTGTTGGCAGAGCAGAATCCAGCCCTTCATTAATGACCTGCAGCCACACTGGAAACATCGGGGTATAAACCAGAACAGCTCAGGAACAGAGTTAATCTTTCCAGAAAGAGATGACTAGCAGGTGATGCACCACACAATCTGACCAGTCTCAGCATCTGAAGAGAACAGCCTGAATTTCACCGCCTTCCTCTGCCTTACACCTATTTTACCCCACTCTGATCCTCTTTCCCTCCATCTCTCTCCAGTCTGCAGCGTGTGGTGACTGTAATTACAGTTCGCCTCACTGCTGCACAGCCACACCACCTCCAGGTACTTAACTTCTTTTAATCTTGCTTCATGTTTCAGTCCCTGCAGCCCACTTGTAATGTCTGCTACTCTTCTTCCATCACCCTCCGATTCATCAATAGCCATGTCAGGCTTTGACCTCCAATTTTCTAACTGCTCAGCTAAACCACTCTGCCACTGGCCCTGTTCCTGCCTTTGTTAAAAACGAGGGGGGAGCCTCATTTGCTTTCTTATTTGATCATCACTTCACTTCTGTGGTGTGCACTCTGCTTCCCCATCTCAGAAACCCATCAACCAGCCCCATTTGAGACTGGCGCTGGGGCTGTTGTTACCTTTAACGAGATGAAATTATGGTTAATGCTTTATTTTAATTTTTTTTTTCCCCTCTTTTAATTTTTTTTTTTTTTAAATGGCTTTCCCAGAAAAAGCAGCTTCGGCAGAGTGCTGCCACCTGAATGCTAATGAATGTCGAAGGGACCTGGTGTGTCTGCCTCCCTGCTAGACATCAAATTGATTTTCAAATTGCTTTGATGACATAAGGTGGTTGCACAGTTTGGACCCATGTGATTACCTGAGCATTTATCTCCATAGGCTCTGCCACTCACCTTTTTAAAATAACCCAGGCTGCTGGACTGGACCTTTGCAACCATGGCTGTGGTCCTGCAGGCTTCTGCCAGCCCACAGGAGCCCTGCCTGAATTTGGATAATTTGGATATTGCTTCTGGCTGAGCCTCAGCAAACAAGAGTGTAGAGGCCAACTTGCAGCTGCATCTCAACTACATCTTTAGCCTTCACCTTCAGAGCACAAAACCCCCCCAAAGGTGTTGTAGATGCCCCATCCTTGGAAACATTCCAGGCCAGGTTGGATGGGGCTCTGAGCAACCTGATCTAGTGAAGATGTCCCTGCCCATGTCAGGGGGTTGGACTAGATGGCCTTTAGAGGTCCCTTCCTACCCAAACCAGTCTGTGATTTTAAAATGGATGGTTCAGTGCTAGGGAATGATTTTGGGTGTCTGATGAAATAATAAAATAAATTTATCTTGGGGAAATTAGGCTACTGTATGTGGGCCAGGACGGCATCTGACCTACTTGCTCATGTTCTCTCCTTGGCCAAAAGTGTGAGGATGAGGAAGAAAAGGCAATCAGGGAGCTGGAGGATGTACTGAGGAACCAGGAGACCCCCACAGAGAAATATTGGAGCTCAGGCACACTCGCCTCTCCTTCCAAAACACTCATCTTCTGAGTGGATGCTGGATGGGAAGGAGGTGCAGCTGACAGAAGAGAAACATGATTTAGTGATGGCTGAGTCCTCTCCTCCATGAGAAAATACCCAAGCCAAGAAGGGAGGGGAACACAGCCTGCCAAAGGGAAATCTGAGCATCACACCGGGCCAGACGCTGGGTTTAGATCCATGGGAAAGGGCAGTGAAGCAAAGTGGCAAAAAAATATGACTCTGACCCATTTGTAGGCTAGGTGAACACCCAGTATTTCATCAAGCCTCCATCCGCTGCCTGTTGAGCAAAGACCAGGTCAACAACTCTGCCCTGGCCAGAGGGATGCGAGATGGCCACCATGCCAGCTGCTATTAAGGACTCAACAGAAATAAAGGCATAAACTGCTGCAGGCTGAACTCAGCCTCTGAATCAACACAGATCAGAGACTGGGATAAGGGGGAGTGAAGGGAAATATGAACCACTCACATTAACCTGTGGATAACATAAGCAATGGCCCCAAAGACAGTATTTCTTCTATTCCCACGCACGGCTGTATTTCGGAACGTGCCACAGTCGGAATGCAAATGGCTGGAGTGCAATTTATGGAGTGCTTTGTGACCCTGAGGGATGAGGGGAACAGCAGGAGAGTATTTATTATTACTATTTAACATTAAAAGGAGTATGGCTTGTCCGTGGTTTACATTTCTGGGGCACCTTTCATCTCAAAAGATAACAGAAGCATCCCACAAATAAGGGGTGGGGGGAGCAGTGAGCCAAAGCCTCACTGCTGGCTCTGCCCAGGCTGAGACATATATATGTATTTATTTGTTTATTTATTTATTAGGGAAAAGAGAAATTCAAATCACCTCCTTTGAGCACAGCCATTTCCAGCACCAGAAAACACCTTTCTCCCCAGACCTATGAAACCCTACCATGCCCACACAAAGAAATAATCAGTATTTAGCAGCATTTCTCTCTCTGCTTTGTACCACCACGCAGGCAATCCCCATTTGCACTATATAAAGAAAAAAAAAAAATCACAGGCACCCTAAATAGGCTAAGGGGTGTTTTTTGGTTTGGGTTGGTTTTGTTTTTTTTTCCCCCAGGCAGACAAGCTAGCACTCCTTTGGCACAAATACTGCTAGGTTTGGAGAAGGATAACTAAGAGACAGGTTGTAAGGGAAAGCTCTGACCACCCCAAAGATGCCAACTCAATCCCCAGGCTTGGGATAGATGGGAGATCCCAGTGTCCATGAGTGCTTCACACCTGTCTGTGGGTGTGTGGGATGAGGATGCTCCTCCCCAGATGATATTTGGGGAGATATTGCCAGCAATGCGAGTGAGGGGATTCTCCCCCTCTGCTCCGCTCTGTGAGACCCCCCTGCAGGGCTGGGTCCAGCTCTGGGGCACCAACAGCAGAAGGACACGGACCTGCTGGAGCGGGGCCAGAGGAGGCCACGGAGATGCTGGGGGGGCTGGAGCCCCCCCTGTGAGGACAGGCTGGGAGAGTTGGGGGGTTCAGCTGGAGAAGAGAAGGCTCCGGGGAGAGCTCAGAGCGGCCTCCCAGGGCTGAAAGGGGGCTTAGAAGAAAGATGGGGACAGACTTTTTAGTGGGGCCTGTATTGTTAGGGGTAAAGGTTTTAAGCTAAAAGAGGGGAGATTCAGTCTAGACAGAAGGAAGACATTTTATACAATGAGTGTGGTGAGGCCCTGGCAGAGGTTGCCCAGAGAGGTGGTGGATGCCCCATCCCTGGAAACATTCCAGGCCAGGTTGGACGGGGCTCTGAGTAACCTGACCTAGTGAAGATGTCCCTGCCCATGGCAGGGGTTGGACTAGATGGCCTTTAGAGGTCCCTTCCAACCAAAACTATTCTGTTACTCTATGATACCTGTTTCCACTGTGCAAAGTAGAGATATCTCCATCAGCCACTTGCAAACCCTAGTGCAGGAGGTACTTGCACAAAACAGTGACAATTCAGCGTGTTTGCAGGATTAGAGATGTATCAGCTAAAGCAAAAGAAGAACCATGTAGAGCAGGTATATTTTTACACCACCAGCTACCCAAATCATATCTAGATCCCATCCAAAGTTTGTTGCTGCCACAGAAAGTCTCTTCACCACCTAAAATGAATTTTGTCTTGCACCCTGCAGCAAAGAGAGCTACAAGACGCCTTTTCCAGACACAGTTGTTTCCAGTACAAGTAACAGAAAACGTATTTCCCCACATATGGGCAACCATCTGAAAGCCCTGCTACACCAACACGTAGGCAGAACCAAGCAAATGTTTGGTGACATTTCCCTATTGCCGCTTCACTGTTAAATGAGCTTTAAAAAATATCTTGCTTTGGTGTTAGTTAAGTCTATTTTGAAATCATAAAAATCCTCCAGCACTCGGCAGCAAAGATCGAAGCAAGTCGGGTAAAAGTAATGGGAGAAGAGAAAATACAGACTCAAGCATACCCCTTTTCCTCCAGCAAACAGCAAAGCCTTGCTGTTAGCAATTATAGAAACAAAAGCCATGGGGATGCTGCCATCACCCTGTACGTGGTTATTCCCAAACCTCAGCACTGGATGACAGCTACTAGACCCACGCTGTGCAAAATGTTCCTCTGGAGGTTTGCGACCTCCATCTCGCACATTGCAGCGTTGACAGCTCCGAGTCGCCGGTGGGCATTGGGATTCTCCGGTGATTCCAGTGGGATCGCTCACCCCTCCTCACATTCCAACCTCCTCTGACTTGCTTCTGCGATGCATTTGGAAGCTTCGCCTGTTAATTAGGGTAAAGGAAGTATACATGGCCAATCCTGCCCTCCAATGTCCTCGGCTCCTCTGCTTTGGGGATGCTGCCCTTGCAAAAAGCCCTCCAGTATTTCAGCAACAACAGGCTGCTCTCTACCCTGCTGGAGTGACCGGTAACATGACAAAGAACTGCAGACACACACGCACACACAGATTGTCAAAGGATGGTTTAAAGAGGGGGGAAAAAGGAGTGCAAAGGGTTTCCTGCTCTGGTCTGCAAATTCAGCAGCATTTTCAGAGTAATTTCTGGACAACCTTGTTTGTTTTTTGTTTTTTGTTTTTTTTTTTTTTAAATTGCATCTGTTTCTTTCCTATTGATATATTCCACGGTTTCCTCCAGAAGCCAGAATAAAATTAGTAGAGGCTCACTCAGATGTAAAACCTGTTTTCTCCTTACTGATTCTTCTAACTGAGGGGAACGACTAGAGTACAAAGGAGCTGAAGACAGGAACGAGCTGGGGGGCTGATACTCAAAGATCAATTAAGCTCCTCGCATCCCTCATTCTGATGATGCTCCTCCCTGGGCTCCAGCAGGCAGCATGATGCATCTCCTGCCCAAAATGCCAGGACAGAGCACACACTATTGCCTGCAAAGAGAGTATGTCAAGATCAATAGCATGCTGCAGTCCCCAGCGCAAGCATGGTCTCACTCCACCACCAGACAGGTGGTAACGAGCCCTGCCAAAGGAAAACATGTCTTGCATCACCAAGCTGCCCGCTAAGCCTGCTCTCCATAAAAAGGAGCATCAAACTGAAAAAATCACCGAGTTTGCTCTTAGGTGGGTAGGAAGATAGTGGAGAGGACAGGCTTAAAGTCACAGACTGGTTTGGGTTGGAAGGGACCTCTAAAGGCCATCTAGTCCAACCCCTGCCATGGGCAGGGACATCTTCACTAGGTCAGGTTGCTCAGAGCCCCGTCCAACCTGGCCTGGAATGTTTCCAGGGATGGGGCATCCACCACCTCTCTGGGCTTGGTGGGCCCACCTAGGATAAAGCTTCACAAGCTGTGGTGCCATGTCCCCAAGGTGCCTCATCACTTCCTCCAGCCTCGCAGTGATCCTGTGATTTTTTTTGCCAGTGGGTTATTTAGGGCCTCGTCTGCTTTACCATGAAGCCCAGGATGGCCAACATGTGTTGGGATGCTGCACTGGGCACCACGGGGATCCTTACAGCCCCGCCATGAAATCCTCGATTTAGGGTCATCAGATGTGATGGGGCTGTTCTACATACTCCTGCATGGGTTTTCCATCAGTAGTTTTCACCATTTCCAAGCCAGGGTGCTCTGGGAGCTGGAAGGGGGCAAATAAAGAATTTTTTTTTTAATTCAGTGACATTTCCTATTCGTGCAAAAAGTAGGAGGAAAATGGCTCGGGTCAATGAGAAACAGATTTGAGGTGGAAGGGAAAGAGGTTCAGCAACATGAAGAAAAAAAGTTTGCCACTCCTCCATGTTTTGTTTGAATTGAAACAAAATGTCTTCGTTCACTACCAAGTCTTGTTTAACCTTTCTCCTTCTAACTGCAAGCTGCCATTTTCAAACAAAAAGCTGAAAAGCTTCATTGAGAAGATGTCAAAAAAGGAAATGTTTCGGCATTTCCGAAATGACACATTTCATTTCAACATTTCAAACTAAATGCCTGGACATTAAAAATAAATTAACTCCCCCTGGGGATTTTCAACATATCCAGTTGCCAAATTCAACTTAAGCTTATGAATAGTCCAGACTTTCCCAAATTCAACTTTTGAATTAATTTACACTGGAAGTGCAGTTCGGTTTTGGTCCAGACTGGGATGCTGAGACCTTGCGATGTACTCAGAGATGATCCGCCTCTGGACATTCCCAAAACTTGATCTCCAGCCAACATCTCAAACCTAGGAATATTTAAATCTTATGAAAATATTATATATGGGCAGAGTGGGTTAGCCTGTGACCTGACAACAGCCTCTCAAATTATTTTAACATGTGCTTCACTCCTAATATACTGCTGTCACTCACGGGGATTAATGGTTGTTATTAATCACCCGATTTGAAGGCACGGAAGAAAACCATCTCCCCATGCACAAGACAGAGAGAACATTATTTATTTGTTAGCACTAACGTATAATAAAAACAATTTCTCAGTAGATCTCTTCTCACATACACAGGCGACCATGTCAAGCCATGAGTGATTTGTAAAGCTTTGGAAGCATGACAAAATCAGCCAGCAATGACAACCAAGGGTATTGTCTTACAACCCCTCTTCAGATGAGTAATAGTCATGCAGCTAAGCACATCCATAAAGAAAAGGCCTTGGTGAAGGGTTTTGGGGATGGGGGAGTGGTCACATCCATGCCTGCTTTCCATTAGGCTCCTGGTGGGACTCAGCTGAGCCTGGCCCAGGCCAGCTGCAGTGGTCACCAAGAACGCAGGCTGTCCGACATGGTGGAGGTGCCTACAACCATGATTCTAGAAGACATCACACTCAAAGGTGCCAATCCAGCTTGGATAGACAGTGGCTAAAGGGAAAACTGGCATCATTACGCTTCAATCCATTGCTGTTCTGGTGTGACCTCCCTGGATGACTTATGGACCAAAACACTTCCGAGTCAGACAAGGCCAGGAGAACCTGTCCCCGGGCATCATCAGCAAGGTACCAACATTTTCTGATGGCGAGAAATCTGCATATAGGCTGCTCTGCCATTAGTAATGTATTATCCCCATTTTGCTGGGATAGCTCAGGGGTGTTGTTTCTCCTGGATTTACTTTTTAACGCTGTAATTTGCTCAGACTGAAAGCACTTAGCACCAAACACAAAGCTGAGAACAGGACAGACAACCAACCTGTCCAGGACAAAATTCCGCTCTTATGGATTTCTAAAGGGTCTAACCCCAAATATCCTCGCACCCTCCATCGAGACCCTGAAGAGTCTGAAACACCGACTCTCCTCCAGCACAAGATTTGCAGTGAACTGCACACTGAAGAATAACTTACATGTTTATACGCCTTGCTTGAGCAGCATGGTGCTTGTAGGCTGGAGGCTCAAGTTCCCTCTTTTGATTCACTCCTTGAGTGATTCAAACTATTTATTTGAACTCAAATCCACATGAGGTGCAGAATAGCTCAGGCTTCGGCTCAATGCCAACTGCACTCCCATTGTCCACCATATAAAAGCAGGTATCCCAGCACGGTCACGGGAGGTAGGAAATACAGAAGATGACAAAACACTGCTTTTTTTGAGATAGCTGCAGATAAAAGAATTAATGCAATAGAAGAAAATGTAGATCTATATTTTGCTTTTCTCTCCTGTTGTCCTTTCTCTGGATCCCTTTACCTTTTGCCTTTTTGAGGTTAGGGACAGAAGAGCAAGCCTCTTTGAATTCAGCCTTTTCTCCATTCTCCACATATTTCTGTATTTAATCCATGTCCTTCTGTAGAATTTTAACTTCTGACTCCTGAAGCTCAGCCAACGTGCCTTATTAAATGAAGTTGGCTCTTCACCTGCTGAACTATGAACAACAAAAAATTATTAAAAAGGAACCTTAAGGGAAATACAGAGCTCCTGGGAATAGTCCCAAGGAGACTGATCCTTCTCTCTGAACTCCTAAACTGAAAAACCATTTGGTATAAAGTCAAATTCTTCAACATGAATCCTCCAGCTGAAAAACCAAGGCAGTGAAGGAAATAACTCTTGAGCGTGCCAGCATGTGTTAGTATTGGATCAATGCACTAAGGTGGCATCTCCAAGACTTGGTGCACATGCACTCTTTTAGGCACGATGCATTAAAGGTTCCTTGACTCTTTTCTGCAAGAATGAGTCCTGACCTTGTTGAGTGGCACCACTAGTAATTTCAGTAACTACTTTGCTCACATAGAAGTTCCCTGTCATTCCAGGTGAGTGGAGTATCCTCTGCATCCTACGGCACAGGGTATTTTCTCCCACCAATACCACACTCAGAAGCATCCCATGCATGAGCAGCTTACCCAAAGGATTAATGGCAAGGAAGAGCTCCAGGCTCTGGGAAAGGCATTCCTGGATACACATGTTCAGATTTAAGGGTATTATATAAATGTACCTTCTTGTAAGCAGTATCTGATGAGCTCTGTTCAAGATTACATCCAAAGAGCGACAGCCCCCAGAGTACAATAGAGTACAAATGGGCTCTAATAGGGTATTTGGCTGTTACATTAGTATTAATCCGCTCAGCAGCTAAATTGTGGGAGGCTCATGAAAACTCTTTCTTTTCCCCACTGTATCAGTGAAAGGTCTTCAGTAATTTGCATCCAAACAAATGTGCTTTGTGAGTAATAATAATAGGACCTTGCATGGGAGTGTAATTTTATTACCTCATTCAAGCAATTTTAGCCAAATTGTGCTTCCTCTTTGAAGAGCTGCCATTGGTGAGAAGAGATTGTTTGCAACTGCACATGCAACAAAAATGCACATTTTCAACTTCTATGACCTGTTTTTTTGGTCATTTATTTCCAAAATACCTGCTGTCTGTCAGAACGATGCTTCTCCTCTGTCAGAGCCTTTAACCGTCACTCAAAGCCTGTGGTATTTCACAACAATTCAGTGGAAAATGAGAGGAAAAACTCCCAGGGTATATATCTGAAGCTTTTCTTTGAGGAAGGGGAGTGGATTAACCGAAAGGAAAATAAATAAGCTCTAAAGTCCCAGCTCACTGCTGGTATGAGTGGGTGCAAATCCCAACACAAAGCCAAGGCCACATCCACACCTTCGCTCTGAAGGCAGCAGGATTATCG
>NW_020799142.1:33399402-33423731 GCF_003259725.1 Athene cunicularia
AGTTCCCCCAGCCGCTCCCCAGCAGACCTGTGCTCCAGACCCTGCCCCAGCCCCGTTGCCCTTCTCTGCCCACGCTCGAGTCACTCAATGGCCTTTTTGAACCCCCTCAGCGAGGGGCGGCCTCCCCAGTGCCGAGCCCAGGGCTCAGATCCCTTCCCTGTCCCTGCTGGCCACGCCAGTGCTGACACCAGCCAGGATGCCATTGCCCTCCTTGGCCCCCTGGGCACACTGCTGGCATGCCAGCACACAAGCTGTCTTGACCACAGCCAAGAGGGACAGAGGGACCTGCTGTGGAGCACCAGGACCTGCAGTTACCAGCGCACGTTCACCAAGTGGGGATGGATGTGAGCTGCTCTGTGGGCAGCACACAGGAGGTTTCCTGCCACCCAGAACGATCCCAAGGAGCAGAAGAGGGGCATTTATGCCTCACTTCACTCAGTGGTTTTGTTTGGTTGTCTCCTTTTCTAATCCCATCACAACTTCATGAATTAATTTACTTTCAGAATTTCTTGGTAGTTTCTTCATTAAAGCTGACTGCTGCTACTCATAACCGACAAATGCTTCAGCACCTTGCTAAGGTTCATTTTACACAGGACCCACACTTGCCTAAACTCAGGTCTCACCAGCTGAACACTAGGTCCAGGACTTGGAACATCCAGGCAGGGGTTCATAGATTTGAGATAATTTCTGGGGGCCTTCTGGAGGTGGCAGTGTCCAAGGCTGCCACTTGCGCTTGCTGGATGAGAAGACATAGCTTTTACTGAGCACTTCACAGCAATGATCTCTTCCAGGTAACAGCAAGATGACAGCAGTCATGCTGATATGTTGTTCTGTCTACAGTCCTCCTCTCTTCCCCACACAAGATCTCCTGCACAGAGAGGATCCTGGCAGGGATCTCGTAACGGCTCAGTGACAGCCCTGACAACTAGCAGATGCACTTGCCAGTGAACATGAGAAACACCACCTCAGACAAGGGATGAGGACAGCAGGTCACCCTTGGCACAGACGAAGAGCATCGCCAGGCCAGATGTCGTATTTCCACCTTGAAGAAGCAGATAGAGAGGCCAAATCACCAGGAAGCCAGGAGGGTTCTGAGCTGATGCAAGAACCAAGGGCATGGCCAACATCATGACACCTTGCAAAGAAGTTATCATATTTTAAGCACAAGTCCTCCTCTATGTGCCACGATTTTTATTCCATTTTTGCTCCTATTGCTCCAAGTTTTGCATGAGATTAATGAGTGTGCAGTTCAACAAGGTAAGGCCCCCTCAAGGTCCAGTTTAATGAGAGAACTTCACCAGACTTCTCTGATGTCTGTGCTCATCCCAGACTGCTGAGTCTCCAGGCCAGAGTCTGGTGTACAGCTAACTCAGGATCACTAGAGTTCCACCCTCTCCAGCCTACAGATGGGAGGCTCCTTCAGAAACCCCTCCTGGGCCAGAAGAAAAGGTCCCTGACCCAGTGACAGCTAGTATGGTTGAGTTCCACAGGGCAGTGAGCTCCCAGGTGAAAGGACCGCTCTCATATCAATGGTCCAGTTGAAGATGCACAAGCTGACCTAGTTGTCTAAGGATTGACATTCGCCATAAGGAAGACAAGCAAGTGAAGATGGAGAAGGGAGAGTGAAGACCTGGGGACCGACTCCATCTCCACACACAACTTAAGCGATGGTTGTACATCCCTCTAGAAAGAGCCTCAGGGTTGGATGTGGTGTCTTATAAACAGGGCAGCTGAGGAAGGCACCAAACCATCATTTGGGGATGTACTACTTATTCACATTTACCCATCCAGGGGACAGTTCTGGAGCAGGATGCCCATGACATGGTCTCCTCGAATCTGAAGTTATCCTGGAAGCTGTTTAATTTTTGCTTCTGATCCGAAGTATCCACATGGGAAATCAGTGGGCAGTAGCTCATCCAGTGATTACTCCCTGTGGATCAGCCTTCCAATGAACACGTCACCCACTGTGTCAGATCTTAATCACAGGGACATGCTCTGAACTTGGAGCCTCTCTTACACCAAGTAAGCAATTTAAATCTAATCCCCTTTACCCTCCCCACCACACAATTCCAGCCATAAGCAAGGAAAACCCTGATTTTAACAGCTTGCCACAAAGTCACTGGGGTCTTGCTGCCCACTCTGTACCTCTTCTCCTCCTGATTTCACCATCTCATTCCCCACTTGCACAGCTAAAGCTTTAAGCAACCACAGCTTAAAGGGTATAATACCCTCGCGAGTTTCCTACCTCCATACACCAACCAGCTCACAAAGGTGAATGGGTGCACAGAGGAGAGACCATAACTGCATCACTCTTCTTTCTTCTCCAACAGCCATCTATCTGTGCTCCCTAACAGCGACCTGTCTTTGCAGGGAGCAGACGGTGCCTCCTAAACCTTCAAGGCAATCTCCTGAGACGCAACATCTCCTCCGACTGTCAGGTGGCTTTTCTTGCTTGTGTGTGTTTTACATTACACCACAGACCTACAACAGAACTCCAAGACCATTTTTAAGAGCTGTACTTACTGTCATTGCTGCAAATCACCCTTCAGCTCCCATTTTTACCCCTGCATTTCTTTTCCCTACCAGGCAGGGTGCTGTGCACCTCGTTTTTCTCAGGCTGTGTGCAAAGCCAGGGTACACCACACAGGGCTGGGTGCACTCTACATCACTACTCGCCACGATGTTGTCATCAGCCGCCAATGCGAAGGACAGAGGCTAGACACCTTGTTTTGCAGTTCTTGACGTGACTCAGAACGGCCTGGGAATTACGCTTGGAATAAGTGATTAAAACCCGTGACTACTCCTCTATTACCATGCATGGATGACGCTCCCAGCAGCACTGACCACAGCTGCACCCTTGTAAATGAGAGCAAAATTAGGGATGCTGCCTGATGAGGATGACTTACACCAGTACTACCATAAGCTGTGTCTCATCCAGAGAGTTCCCTCTTAACCTGGGATAAACCCCGGGTGTGGGGAGATGGGAATAAGGGTTTTAAAAATCCATCAATGGGAGGGGAACCACCCAGCCTGCATTTCATGATGTTCTGAACCCCAGCATGCAGTCACCTCCTGTGGAAAACCCTTCTCCAAGATGCCAGCCTCCTCTGGGCCAGTATCTGCAGGCAGGAGCTATTTGGAGAAACTTTCACAGGCACTCTAGGCATTTTGAAATGGAGGTGCCTGGAGCCTTGATCATATTTTATATCTATCTCAAACACTAGAATATGCAGCTTGGATTTCCTTAGTAGGGAGGGAATCCTGGTGGGAAGAAGGAAACAGGATTTTGGTGAAGGAAATGGAGAGCAGAGGGAGGGTTTGAAGAGGAAGGGAAGGCTTTTGACTAAAAGCAAAAATTACAGCAAAACCAACTTGCTGAGATGCTCTCCTGGGGATCTGGGGTCCTGAAATGCCAACACGAAGCCAGCAGTCACTTTGCTGTGTCAGAGCCAGGCGAGAGCTTTGCATGTCAACCCTCAGAAGACCAGGAGAAGTCAACACCAGGGCTTTGTCTTCCCCCAGTGAGTGCCAGACACAGCTCTGAGCCCGAGGAGGCTGCTGCAGCCCTTCGTGCACAATCCTGGGAAGAGTCGAAGGAGAAAGGGTGTCCAGCAGCACAGCCTGCCTGCAGGCATCAGCTGGCAGGGCAGGAGAGCAAGGAGAGACCCAAGGCTGCTCTGGACTCCACCACCAGAGCACCTACTGGCCATGCTGGTTTTGCACACCAGAACAGAAAACCTGACCTGATATGAATTTAAGTGCATTTAAGTGGCTACACGCAATGGCAGGGCAGGAACAAGCTCACCTCCTGCTCAGCCATCCATGCTGTGAAGCAGCCACCTCCACCCACAGATGAGCAAAAAGCTGGAGCTTCAGAAGGACCTGCAAGATACACCCTCGGTGATCTGTGATCACCAGTACACGGACATCAGTCAGCCTTACAAATCGCTATCACAAGGGGTAGATGGCAATTTCCACTGTATTTTTGTGGGAAGATCCATGCTGTTGCAGCCCCATCTTTCCAGGCGCCTCATGAACCTCCCAGAGCTTGGGAGAAAAGTATGACGTCTGCTCCCCCAGCTGGGAAAAAGAGCACGAATTCAGTTAGTGGATAAACATGCTTAAGTCTACCTGCACAGGTAGTCGCACATGGCTTCATATCTGAGGACCAACCAGGTCCACAGGGCTTCCAGCCCTTATTTAGGTACGCATCAAAATCAAGTTCATGTATCTCAATCCAGACTGACTGGCCAAGGTCACACACCAAGTCTGAGCAGAACTCACACCATGAAGTCACTAAGAAATGAATTGTGAAGATCCTACAGAGGTTTTATATGGGAGAATAAACCTCTCTCCCTCTGAGATCTGAACTACTTTGCATTAATCCAAACCCATTCTCCTCTAAAACACCAACCCACCCATCAAGCAGCTGCATCTCAAGCCTTCTTTTTGCTCATTAGCAGAAATTAGCACAACCACAAAATTCAGCTCAAGCCTCCTGGCAGATGGGACTGAGCTGTGTGCTCCTCCCTTGTGCAGCCCAGTCCATACCCCACATCCTCTCTTTTGGAGCCATTCCCACCCACCACCAGCTGCATCGTACATAATGACTGTACCATATCCTGGTGGGATGGACAGTCCTTGGCTCTACTTTGGATTAACTGGATGACCAGCAGTCTAAGGCTCCCCATCTCTTTTCCACTGCCAAAAAACTCTTTCATTGAGCTCTTTCCTTCCAGGAGATTACCCCTCCCATACAAAGTTGTCCCTGCCTTCTATAAAGTTTGCAAAGGTCAAAACAACCAACTTTGGTGTCCCTTGTATTTGAGAAGAAAGAGAAAAGTCCAGTCAGCTGCTATTTTGAACTTTGTGTATATTTTGTGCAAGTTTTACGAGGCAGCAATATAAGAATCTGGATAGTTAGTGCAAATCAGAGTAATTTCACTGCAGACCTGATGTCTCACTCCTTAAGGAGGTGGAAGATCTTAAGAACCACAACTACTGGCTTTGGGCATTGACTGAATGTTGTATCATTACAATTCACTGTCCATATTACAGAGAGGTCCACAGACCCAGACAAGAGGGCATATTAACATGTTAGGCAAGTTACTAATGTTTTACTTGCAACATCAAAGAAAATCCCTGCCCTAGAAAAACAAAGAGATGCTCCACAGACAAGGCAGTGGAAACACAAAACCTGGAGTGACTCGCTGTGGTCACCCAGGCAGGGAGTGATCAAGCCAGAGAAACACCCAGGTGTCCCCCCAGGGGCGCCTCACCTCTGGGACAAATTCTAGTCCTCAGCATCAGCTTTTTGCTACCTGTCTTCACCTTACATCCTCCCAAGTTGACCTGTCTGTAGATACCTGTTCTGCAGCAAGTGTGGAGATCAGCAGGATCCCAGCTGCAGGTGAGAGCTGACTGCTGCCAGGACCCACCAGGAATCATCGAATACTTTGAGCTGGAAGGGACCTCTAAAGGCCATCTAGTCCAAACCCCTGCCATGGGCAGGGACATCTTCACTAGATCAGGTTGCTCAGAGCCCCGTCCAACCTGGCCATCCACCACCTCTCTGGGCAACCTGTGCCGGTTTTTCACCACCCTCAACATAAACAATTTCTTCCTTCTATCTCGTCTGGCAAGCGATGGGACATCCCCAGAGCAGCAGCTTCCCTGATGATGAGACTTGACTGAACCCTGCAGAGCTGGCCAAAGCCCAGTACCCTCTCGCTGATGAATGTCAAGCACTCTGCCCCTCCCCGCCTGCTCCAGCTGCCCTCCCACACCCTTCACTCACCCCCCACCACTTCCTTCTCCCTCCCTGGCTTCCCCTTTTCTTTGCTACTGAAATTCCTCATACCTGCATATCCACTGACTCCAGTGCCACTCTGCCACCACCGGAAGAAGGAAGCCCAGCTTTGAGACATTTCTTCAAAGACAACTTCACATTCAGGCTTCGCTTCTGCATCTTTCCTTGTACCCTGCCTTCCTCAACTCTCCTTAGCTTACATCCTCAAAGGCCACTCCTCTGCCAGAAGAAACCTGTACGAGTGTTAATCATCATCAGGCACCGCCAAGACCAATGCAAATAAGCACCAAACTGCCCGAAGTCCTGTGAAAACCTATCAACGCAAGCATTGCATGTGGAGCCACAGGGATCCTGCTGCCAGGTACCGCTGGGCTTCCCATGCTGGGGACAGGGCAGAACACTGAGGAGGGGCCCGGCACCAGCCCCAAACCATCATTGGAGTCCTTCCAGACAGAGAACGCTCATCCTTGAGTAGAAGGGACGGGGAACACACCAACATCTCATCAGCAGTCCCCTGCGAGCCAATCTGATCTCAGCAGGCTCCAGCATGCAGCAGAGGGATGCATAACCCTCTCTGCAGCAGACTCTGCAGACCAAAACTAACACCATTTCCCTCTCTGTTGTCATGCTGTGCAACCTTCTCCTGGTCTCATACCAGCATCATCCCATCTCCTCCAACACCGAGCAAAGCCCTGCCGGGATATAAATCCAAACCAACTCCAATGTCTTCATCTCTCGATTCTATCTTTCTGCCTTGCCACTACAGGAACCACAAAATGGGCAACAGCCTTGAAATAATGACTATAATTACAGTTCAGTAGGTCTTAAATGTAGCTGAGAAAGACAATCCTCCTCTTCATGACATTCCCAGTGTGACATAATACAACAAATGACCCAAAGGAGATCTGCGGAGCTGGATGCAAATGTTTTAAGCTGCCCATGATAGGGCTTCTCAGTGCTCACTCTCCACTGCCAAAAAATTGGGCTGTTCACCAAGCTTGCATTGCCACCCGGGCATTCATCCTCATCTATAAAAGCTCTGCAAAATCCACTTGCTCTTATGAATATTTAAAAAAAAAAAAAAAAAAAAAAAAAAAAGGGGCTATGTTCCTTTTCTCATCCATTTAAAAATAAAATAAAAAAATTAGAGAGTGGACAGGCAGCTAGAAATTTCTGAGGTTTGACAGCCCGTAATCAGAGACAAACTCGACTGAAATAGAAGTCTTCTTCCCAGGAAACAAACCCCTGAACTGTTCTCCATTCATTTTTAGCAAGCAAACCAGGTGAGCACGGCCAACTGCTAGTTATCCTCTGAGTCACGGGAAACAGCACCTGAAACACATGCCTTGCCCAAAGCTTTGGATGACTGAAAAAACAAATGATGCAAAGGATTTGAGGCAAGTCTTGGGGCTTGCAACTTCCCTGTGAAATCCGGGCTTCGGATAACCAAGAGCTCCGGGGCTGAGGTCAGGCTGCTGCCGAGCACCTGCACTTAGTAATTCATCATTGACTGAATTCTGCTTGGGCATCAAAGCCCCACAGACGTCACCGGCTGCACAGTCTGGCCCAGTAACCCGTAATTTCTCCGTAATCAGAAGCAACAGGGTGAGAGTTTTAGTGGCCATACATAATGCATGTCTTCTGGCATCGCCGGGGAAGCGGGAGATGAGCACCGCAGCCAGCAGGGCCTGCCACAATGACAAAAAATTGGGACACCCGAATAACAAGAAGAGCTCCGAGTGCCCCCTACAATCCTGAAGGCATTTGGGAGCATATTGTCCCCTCTCTCCCTGCTTCCACACCATATCCCAGCTCTTTTCCACTCCCCCATGCAGCAGCAACACGGGGCTGGTTTCACTGTGGCTGCCGGACCAGGCAGCTGCTGCCCCTTGGCATGGTTGAGGGCTGAGCAACTTGCCCACACATATCCCTCGTTATACAGTATGAAAAAAGCTTGCTGAATTAGTTCATCAGCTGTAAGTACGATTAGGTACTTCAGGTATGATGTGCCCCACACTCCAAGGACTCTGTGGTAGTTTGAGAGCACCCCATGATGCTCCCCTGGCAGCCTGATGCTTTCCTCCCCATTCCCACTGCCAGGCCACCATCGACCTCCTCTTCATCACCTCAGCCTGTTTTCTGTCATCCAGCCGCCAGTACATCCCTCCAGATGTCAGATCTAGTCCTCATCCCAGCTGTGACCCTCCCTCCTTATCCTCACACCAGGGAAGCTGCTATTATACCTTTTCCCCTTTGTTTTCTCTTGTTTGTTCTTCCCCAGCCCACACTGACCCCTCGCTCTCTGCACCCTTGGTCCTTCCCTAAAAATCCCAATAGTTGCACATCCCTGGAAACCCCTAAAAGCATCTCACACCAAGTTTTATACAATCCCAAAACACTCTTCTCCCTGAAACCCATAATAACCCACTCCACTGTGGGCAATCATGCGCTTTAGCTTTCACAGCTTCCAGGAAATAAAGATTACCTTCCCAGGATGCCCATGGGTGGGTTTCAGGCCAGGGCCAAGGTTCTACCTGGTCCCCTCCACATGCACAGTCACACCTCCAGCAGGGTCCTCCACTGGCATGGGAGCCAGACAAGAAGCATGTACCAGGGAGTTCCCCTCCATTTTATATTGAAGAGATGCAGGACTTGGACCAGAAACCACCCTCCTGGCCAGGTCCATCTTCCTCCTGCCTACCCAGGACACCAATAGTGATGCCACCATGTCATGCTTTGCTCTCCTGGCCACATTATGATGAAGGAGAAGCTGCTGCTCCTCCAAAACGTTCCCATTGCTGTAAACCAAGGATGGTTGTGCAGCTGCAACACAAGCAGCAGCAACAACCATCTGCTGGAAAAGGCCGGGAAGAAGCCAATAAAACTTCCCAGAAATAGGGGTTAGATCGATCCTGCTGCTGCCAAAGGATCTGGGTTTCCCTGGGAGGAAGGCTCTCCACCCTGCACGGTGGAGCACGATCACATAAATATCAGCCCTGATTGAACTGCACAGGGCATGACATTTACCACCAGGATGTAACCTTTGAATACATCTCCTTCAAGTGATTAGCGCTGAGCACACTCCGTGCCATTTAGCCATCACCGCTGAATGATGATCAGATTAAGTCATGACAGAGCTAACGAAAAATGTGTGAGCGCACTACACAGAGAGCACTGGATGGTGCTTCCCAGCCCCACTACGAGTGGAGAAGAGCAGCGCAGCAGCAAGGAGAGCATCAGGATCTGAGTTTCCTTAAGTGAGGCAGCCCAGGCAATCAACATGGAGCGACATTTGCTACAGCAAATCCTGAGAATAAATGAAGGGAAAGATCTTTTGACAATACCCTCTGGCTGTAAGCCTCAGCACATCTGGGGAAGTTCAGCGGACAGCGAGGTGAGGAGGCAAGGGCAGACGGCAGGCAGCACAAATTGGGACCCATCAGAATATCTCTGTAAGAACTGGTTTACTACAGAAAACTGGATCTCTGACAAGAGTCATTTTTGCACAGAGAGCTTGCAGCGCTGCTCAAGAGATCTGTTTTCAAAAATTTCACTAAAAATTAGGGTTTAGTGTTGGAAAGGAAGAAGGTTGTATCTCAACCCTTGCTAAGAATACATCTATCTGCTCACAGGATGAGAAACCAGACCCTCCCCAGGCCACAACCCCAGCATCGCTTGCATTTTCCACTTCTCTGCTCTGAACCTGTGAGACTTGGCAGACATCAGACACCTCTTCCACAAATCCCACTCCAGCTTTCCAAAGCTGTAGCAAACGGCAAGCCCCACGCATCGACTGGGGTGCAAGACTCTGGAATGATCTCAGTCAGGTCATGTGTCATTGCTTGTGTGCATAAACAATTGATGGGGGCCCCAGCAGCAGAAGGGGATTTCAGAGAAAAACCCAGTGACAGACCTTCAGTTTGAATAATCTTCACCAGGCTGCCACTGCCACCAGCCAAGGACCTTCTCCTAGGTTATGGGGCCACCACTAGCTCTTCACCAGTCTCAAGACCAGAGAGGTTTACAGACAGAATTACAGACAGAAACACCTCTGGCTCCCCAGCAAAGACATGAGCTTTGGGAAGTGCACCCCATAGCAGCGTGCCCAGAAGACCCGTGTCCTTCACCCCACGGCCTGGGGTACCAGCACTAAACAGGCACAAAAATACAGCCTTGAGTCCAAAAACCATACCATTACCTTAACCCTCCACCCCACACACATACCCAGGAAACTGCACAGATCCCTCTTCAGGGCATGTTTGGTACTGGGCTACAGAGGGTTAAACTTTATGGCTTCAAAAATAACATTTTAAATCCAAAAAGGAGGTGGAGGGGAGGGACAAAGTGCCATCCCCCAAGCCACATGCTCCTGTGTTCAGGGAATTCTCACCCAAATTCTTATATAAACCAACCCAAGAAAAAAAAAGAGAGAGAAAATGAAAATAAAAACATTTTTAAAAAAAAAAAAAAAAAGCCAAACTACCTCCTGCAATCCGATGGTCCCTGGGTCAGTTGCTGTACATCCTCAGGAGTTTCTGGGGAGGACACCTCCACATCAGCAAATAATCGACCGTATCGAGACGACTGCGCCCCATCTTCTGCCTGCAAATGCTCCAGTTGGTGTTTTTTTTTCCTACAGCAGTTTGACTCAGAGGTCTGGCCAGACTCGCAGCTCTCAAATTCGTTTAATAAATCATCTCCTCACCACGCCCAGAAGCAAAAGGCAAATCTGTGTCTCCCAGGCACCTGCTGATTGGACTAACGTGCCTCTTGCTAATTACCCTGCGAGGAAGAGTATGGCTCGAGTGACATGTTTATGAAGATAAATATTTTAACTTCACAGTTAGCGCTGTAAACTCGGTCTAGCCAGAGAGTCTCTTAAGTTGATTCCAGGAGAAAATGCCTCGATAATTAAATTTTTTTTAAAGGCTATGAAATATTAATTTCAGTGAAATACATAGCGTGTGTTTCAGGTGCAATTAGTAGCTGCTGTTGGAGGAAAAAAATGCTCACTGGTGAAGCCCAGGAAAGGGTTGCAAGTGTTTTCTCCCCTCGGCAGCGGGAAAGCAGCGCTCTGCCCTATCTAATCTCACTATAGCAACGGGAAGACCTTGGCAACCCCGGTCTTTACAGTTATTAAGACGGGAGTGGGAAGAGTCAGGAGCACAGCGCTGGGGAATGCTCGACCAAGAAGCTGACCTTCCTACCAAGGAAATAAAGCGTGCTGTCTTGCTCAGGGCTGATTCAGGGTCTGCCAAGCTCTCGGGCAGATGGTGATCCAAGCCTGGCTCCCAAAAACTTTCTTGTGGTGCCTTTTGCGGAGATAGATGACAAAGAGGAGATGGGTATCTCCCCACCACACCCTGGAGAAAGATCTTCAAGTCCTAGTGCTTGGATCTGCTCAAGCGGGTCCAGAGGAGTGTCACAAAAATGATCTGAGGGCTGCAGCACCTCCCCTGTGAGGACAGGCTGAGAGAGTTGGGAGTGTTCAGCTAAAGAAGAGAAGGATCTGGAGACCTTAGAGAGGCTTCCCAGTACTTAAAGGGGGCTCAGAAGAAAGGAGGACAGACTTTTTCATAGGGCCTGTAGCCATAGGACGAGGGGGATGGTTAACCTGAAAGAGGGCAGATTCAGACTAGAGAGAAGGAAGAAATTGTTTGTGATGAGTGTGGTGAGGCCCTGGCAGGGGTTGCCCAGAGAGGTGGTGGATGCCCCATCCCTGGAAACATTCCAGGCCAGGTTGGACGGGGCTCTGAGCAACCTGACCTAGTGAAGATGTCCCTGCCCATGGCAGGGGTTGGTCTAGATGGCCTTTAGAGGTCCCTTCCAACCAAAACCATTCTACAATTCCATGATTCCCCAAAGTCCCAAGAAGATGCTGGTCTCAGGACCAGGGGCCAAGTCTGGAGCAGCTGCTCTCCCTCAGCACCCCTAATCTCAGCCCCAACTTCAGCCATGAGCACATGCCCAGACAGGATGGGGACCAACAGGCTCCCCCTGACTGCCACCAGCCTGGGGCCATCAGCAACCTGTGATGCTGCCATCTCAGCACCTCCAGAGATCGCTCGCTCGCTCTCTGCTCTCGCCAGGATGATTCACCCACAAATGCAAAGACACAGAGTGCTCAGACCACCTTGTTGCAAAATATTACATCTTGCTGACCGCCTGGCCCAGGGCCACTTCAGTTCCAGGCTTCTAGACACTGGGGACAGCCCCAGGGCTAGCCTGGCTGCCACCACCAAGCTTGGTCCCACATGGAGAGAGCAGCATCTGCCGTAATAGGTCTCCCCTGTCAAAGAGGGGCAGTTCACAAAGACCTCCTTAACAGCCCTGCACCACCCTATAAAAGGGGACTTCAAGCTGCTAAAATCTCCAAAACCAGACCCTGTAGCTCACAGACCAGCCCTGAACATCTCCCACATGCTTTGCTCCACCATCTCACCATGACGGCCACTCACCAGAACAGGCTACTGACTCAGGGGAGATTGGCCGGGGACCCTGAAAAGCTAATTACTACTACTACTACTACTACTACTATTCAGACTGCTAGTAGAATAATAATAATAATAATAATCCATACTAAATTTCCAAGGTAGCATGTGTTGGTCTTTTTGATGGCAGATGTGTTTGTCTCTAGCACCACTCTTCTTGGCACCTTGAAGTCCTGGGACCACGTTCCTCCCAACTCCTCACTCCACTATCACGGTTCCACCCAGACTCAGCTGTTTCTTTCCTTTCAGCATCTGGATTAGCCCAAAGAAGTTTCTCCACCAGCCTCTGAAACATTGTCCCACAACCCAAACCTGCCATAGGTGCATATCCCCACTTCACAGTGGCCAGCACAGCCCTTGCTCCTTCACGCTGCCTTCTGCTCACCACCAAGACCTCGGAGGATCACCACCAAAGTTCTCAACTGACTCCCAAGCACATTCCTTGTGATCCCAGCTTTAACTCCTCCAGGGCTTCACCAGCATTACAATAGAAAGTAGGCAAGTGGGCCAATTCCAGATGGAATTAGATGATGCTGGTCATTTTTTCCTCCAAAGAAGAGAGGAAGCCCCCACCATTCACTCAGCTCTGTTGGGTGGATGCTGTCCAGCCAGCACTTTTGCCAGGCAGCCTGATGCTGGGCACCAATGCAGCCTAGTAGAAATGTAGCTCCGTACTCTGAGCATTGCTCATTCTCACTCCTGCAGCCCTCGGAGGCAATTAAACGATAGCAATGGAAACATAAATCCTTCAGCAGCTGGGAGGAAAGCTGCCAAGGACATTTTGAAGCCCTGGTAGCTTTAGACCATGGAAAACATAGGGGTAGACAGTGTTTAATTACCATTATGAATGGAAGAGCAGCAGGAAAAGAGGTTAAATCAGATAAAGCAATCACAATTTCACTTGAGAGGGGAGATGGCGTAGAAAAGTTAAATATATGATTCCAATCCCTCAGCCAGCTCTTCAGATGGTGTATATTGGCCAAGCTCCATGAAGCTTTGCTGATAGCCACCCATCTGGATGGATCCAAGTCTAGGACTCTTCTGAGTGTTTGTCAGTGGTTTCGCTTGCTTTTATTTTTTATTTTTGACTGGGCTGGAAAGTACCTTGATCAAAATGCACTGTGCCCTTTAGTGCACATTAAAACTGAGAGCTATCGGAGACAAATGTCAAAATTTTCATAACGGGCTAGATCCTAATCTGGTTGAAAACAGCACCTGTCACACTCCCTGTGTCGCCTCTGTCCAGGCAGGGATCACGGCTGTCAGTAAGGTGCCAGCCCCTGTGCCTGCTGTCCCAGCAGTAGGAATTTGGGAGGAGGGCTGCCAGGTAGGACAGTGGCAGTGAGTAAATCCAAATACAGTGAGACAGTGTGTCATCCTAAGAGCCCCCTTCAGTCTCAGACACCCGCGAGCATTAGATACTGGAAGGCTCTTGGTGTTGTCACCAGTGACTAAGGGCATCCATGCCATGACGGCACCACAAAAATACAGGTGATGGAAAATGGCCCTTTTCCAAGGAGGATGGATCTTTTATTATGTTCTGTTTATCTCCTATATTACTAAAGAGAAAGCCATGAAGCATGCGATCCTTTTAGGTTCTCTGAATCCACTTAGATTTTATCTCTGGAGCCGGAGCCTTCCAGGAATGAAATAGCTGCAAGACACAACGTGGGTGAAACAAAATCAAATAGAAAGTCTCCAACATGAAAGGCAACTAAAAGGATGACAGTACTAGTTATACAGAGGGAGAAATAAGGAGGAAAGGAAATTAAAAGCAATTAAAGGGAATTAATTAGAAGGTATGATGGAACTATGAAAGAGGAAAAACGGCTATGCAGAGTTCACTAAACACCCCAAACTTTTAATTGTCGCACTTGGAACTGCAAGCCCTGGAGGTTCAAAACCCCTCTGGCAGTTTCAAAAAAAAAATTCCCATGGCTTAAACAAATTACTTCTTTGCCTCTACGTCTGCATGGCAGACAAGTTTCTGAGCTTCTCCTCCAAACTGTGAAGCAGAAGTGCAATGTGCTCTGCCCGGCACTCCACCAGCCAAAGCGGACAACCCATGCTGGCACGTGATGCCAGGAGTTGGGGCTTCAAGTAGAGTGTTGATGCTGTTATCACAAGCTTTGGGTTGAATTATTTGTATCTACCCCATGTTCCTAGTAGGGTTTTCCCAGGGCCCCAAGGGTGCTGAGGCCACTGTCTGTGCTTGATGTCAGCAGGATGAGACCAGCTGCTGGGTTAGTCCTGGGGGAGATGGCTATCAGCTGGAGCATCTCGCCTTTCATCAAAATGCACTGCCTACATTTCCCACTAAATCTAACAGGCCTTTTCATCATAGATCATAGACTGGTTTGGGTTGGAAGGGAACTTAAAGATCAACCAGTGACACCCCCCTGCCATGGGCAGGCCACCTCCCCCAGCCCAGGTTGCCCAAAGCCCCGTCCAACCTGGCCTTGAGCCCTGCCAGGGAGGGGGCAGCCACAGCTTCTCTGGGCAACCTGCGCCAGGGCCTCACCCCCCTCACAGGGAACAATTTATTCCTAGTATCTAAATCTCTGCTCTTTCAGTCTAAAACCTACTCATCATCCCCAGTTCTAAACTGGAATAAAGATCTAAATCAAAACGTTGCCATGAAAAGGGCTGTGGAGAGCAGGAGCCCCCAGACTCTCCAGGTCTTCCTGTTGCCAACTGCCTTGGCTTTAACCATGAGAAGTAAGGAAGTCCCCTATGGAGATCAAAACGTTCTTTATTAAGGGAATAGTGTTGATGGCTGGGAGGAACGACAAGAGGTCATAAAAAAAGCAGCAGACACTGTTTGTCTTGGCCTCCTGGATACGTATTATTTTCCTGAGATGCAAGCTCCGGCCCCACACCGAGGGCAAGGATGCATGAAATGGAGACGGGCTGCCTTGCCAACGCGGGGTTTGTTTCGGAAGAAACTCCTCACCCGGCATTTCCGTGCGGGAAGGAGACGGTGGGGCAGCAAAGCCAGAGCTGCTGAATGGTGCTTGGAAAGCAACGGCCAAATACTTCAAGCTTGGGGTGGGTGTGTGGGGAGATGGGCAAGGGCTAGAGCTCTTTATGGCCTTGCCATGTTCTCCATACATACACACCATGCTCGCCCCTATCAGCTACAAGGCAAGTCACGTATAGGTAGAGGGACTGTGCAAAATGCTCCATCGCCACCCCGGCACCAGCGGCAGCCCTGCTGCCCCCTCTGCCCTGGCCTTTGCTGGATGCTGCCAAAGACCCACAAAGCCTTGATTGTGTTTAATTAAGTGACCACACGCTGATTTACACAACAATAACCTTGTTTCCAAACACAAGGGCTTCAAGCAGCTTGCTGCAATGACAGAATTACACTGTTCCTATGAAAGGGAGAACTTCATTATCAGTTACCTATACAATTCAGAATTTTTTAAATCTTCTCTTTTTTTATAAAGGCACAGCTAATGTGACAAGAAAAACCACTCATTTTCAACCCAAGCCTAGGGAGGAATTTTTTTTTTTCTTGAAAGACAGACTGTTTCATGCTTTGAAGTTAATTATAACTATTTTGCTTTATACATCACTTGCTCAGGAAGTTATGAGCCTTCCAGATCTCTCTGGTTTATTTGGTACCGAGACAGACCAAGGTTTGAAAGTCACAGCTGTCACAGGCCCAGCTTCCATTAGGAAGATTAATCTTCCCTGAGATGCATCTATGGGAAGGTCTGAATCACAGGGTTGGATCCTGCTGTCAGTTACGTGGCATCAACAGAATTGCATGAAGGCAAGGAAAAGTAAAACTGAGCTGGTGAGCATCAAAGCTCCTGCTGTGGGACCAGACAGGAGCAAGGCAGTAGAAAATCACCTCTTCGGGATGTTTCAGCAGAATATTTGTGCTCCGTGTAGCAAAGCAGAGCCCTGCTCCAGTGCTGGGTCTGCCAGGCACCGGGGCAGGTCAATAAATGATTAATAGTAATAATCAAACTCTGACTGGAAAAGTCAACAGAGCATCTACCAGTGGTCATGCCTATGTGGTGGGACGGGAAAGCTTCAGCTGCCAATCCCTGGAGTTGCTCACAGAGACTGCTGCTCCAGGGTGCACCATGGCACGTATCACAGCCTCCATCCCTAAATTAGAGGAACCTCCTGATTCCTCAGCGATAAATGAACTCAAATAACGAAGCGGTGAGGGAACAGCCCATCCATCCCATGGCAAACAGCAGGCACTGCTGGGACAAGCAGCTTGCTAACAAGCCCCTGCAAACAGCCTGCACCTCCTTCTCTGCCTCCAACTCCCCCCCCTCCATCCTTGCCCTGTATCCACAGGAGCAAAATAATTTAGCTTTGGGCTTTTAATCAGAAGAGAAAAGTGACTAACACATTGAATCAGGGTCATGCCGTCCTTCCCGAGCGCCACACTGAGAACACAGGCGGCACGTACATGGGAGAAAGACGTTTAAGCTGCCAGATCACAGGACAATTCAAAGCAAACCCTGAAGAGTCACCAGGTAGTTCTTAGATACTCCTACACACACAGACACCAAAGGGACAGAAGAAAATGCCTGGCAGGGAGGAAACTGGAACTGCTCCAAGTGAAGGGCTGCACTCATGTGGAGTTGGTACTAAGAGGTATCAGTGTGCAAAGCTTCCTGCCTGCCTCCACTGCCTGCAACTTGCAGGCAAATACAACAAAGAGCGGGTTTTCTGCTGTGCAGTATCTGTTGGGGGGGGTCTTCTAGGTGCACCTCAAAGGCAGAGGAATTTCAGCAACAGCCAAACTGAAAAACTGGGGAGAGGATCATGCGTGGTGAGGTTCTGCTCCGGGTTCGTGCAGGAAGAACATCACCACCCCAACACCTGGTCTTGAGCCATGTGTGGGAAGAGCTGGTGGTCTTCAAGCAGCTGCAAGACAAGGCTTTAGGGAACGTCACACTTGCTTTGGTTTAGGTTTTCTGCCTGCTTTATGAATTAGCCTGTCCCCTAGAGGGACCCTGGCCAGGACCCCATGAGTTACAGCTCAGCTGCAGAGCAAACGCCGCTGAATTCAGAAGGCGCAGGGAGATGCTGGCCTTTAATTCGGGGAACCTGCGATGGATGAACATTACCTTTCCCTAGAAAAACAGCAGAATTCAGCTTACAAATTAAAAGGCAGCAGAAGATAAGCGATTAGCATACACTTTCCACTGCATGAGGCTGTCATCGACAAAATAACTATAAACCTTTATTTTAAAGCACAGTCTCTACAGAATTATTCTGCCTCCGGGCTCCATTGAGTTTGCAGCGCCCTGTATTTGTTTCCCAGCTGAGACAATTGCAAGTTAAGTGTTCACTGGTGTTGTTGCTGCTACAGGGATTGTGCAGCTAAATAATTCAGTAACCAATTACTGTTTAACAATATCACTCCCCATCATTTGAGCAGTAATCCATCACTCAGACCAAGAGACTCCAGCAAAAAGGAGTCTGCAAGAACCCTTTGTTTGATGTAAAGACATCAACTTGCGCACTTCTGTGTAATATACAACTTATTGACTGAAAAACAAGGTATATGGTGCATTTTATCACATGCTAAATGAGAGCTGTAATGAATTGCTGGTTGCCTCTAGGTCATTGTTTGATTGCCACCTAAGTAAACTGGTGAGGGCAAAAGGTCCTGCCCACGGGATGGTTCCTTGGTGAAATGGAATGCTGATCAGCACAAGAAAAATAGAAGCAGGACAGCCTAACGCTGACTCTGTGCTCAGATCAGGAAATCTGGATTTCTCCCTTGTACCCAAAATGTATGAGACACCACCGTACCTGGCAGTTTCACCATTCATGCCACCGCACCGAGCCAGCTCTCCCACAAGAACAGCCAGTGCTCTCCACCTCAGTCTCATCCCACTCAGGACCTGGTCCTCCCAGTATGCTCTGTGCCTGGATTGGGACCCAAAACCGCAGCTGCTTTCATTTTTAAAGACTCATCAATACATAGCATACGTGACCAGCTGCCCTCTTGGCTACGAGACAGGAGCTTATTTAAGGGCTGCACCTCATCTTCCCCATGCAGGGCATCACTGGAGCTCACCTGGCCGACCTCCATCACCGTGGCTCAGTAGAGAAACATGCTGTTTTTTAAAGATATTCCTCCTGCTCATTTGGTTCTTTGGTTGCATGGCTTTAAAGCTTTCTTCTGCACAGCTATAAAAGGGTGTGAGAAAACTTGGAAGGAAACCCTGGGTGGTACAGACAACTGGAACAAGGAGCAATCTGTGCCCGGGGCAGGGGAGGGGGTGGCAAAGCCCACACGGTGCCATGCTGAATGGCTGCTGGGGAGGAAATGACACACCGAACTATCCTGCTTTTGTCCAGGGGCGAGACCAAAACGCTCCAGGAGAAAAAGCAAAAAGGGATTATTCTGGCTTGCACCGCTCCCTCCTCTCTGCCACCCCCATGCAGGCTACGGGCGACTGCCTCTGTGTCCTCGCTCCTGCAGACCACGGGCCATCACGACCTGAGCAGCATCTGGTTCGGCTTACAGGCTTACACTTTTATGCTCCCCAGGTTTCTCCCTGCTTTTCGTTTGTTTAATGAGGAACCACGGCCATGAGGCCACCCGGCGCTGGGTCTGGCTAAGCTGGGGCGCAGGATTGCCCTGCTCCACTGCTCCTTGGGGCGAGATGCCAGTGAAACGCTGTGGGCAGGGAGGAGCTGGCAGCGTCCTCCAGCCCTGCCCATGCTGCCTTTGCACCAAGTGCCACCGGGCATGGGGCCCATGCTAGTGGTTCTCCCCAAGCCCCATCTCCCAAACTGAGTACAGCAGAGTCCAGCTGCACTCACCCAAAAAAATAAACTCTTAAAAACTCCTCACCCTCATTATTCCAAAGAAAAACTCAAAACCATGGTGTTTTTTTCCAGTGCCCCACTGCAGACCTTGAGGTCCATGTCTTCTCCTGCTCCCCCATCTCAGGCACCCCTCCACCACAGCAGCCTCACGCTGTGGGGCTTCCCCAGTGTCCGTCACTAGGATGATCCCCCTCCCCACGGGCTTGTCTCCTCCCTCCCCACAGCTGAGGCTTGTCCTCCAGCCACCTGCAGGTCATATCTTCCACCCGCATCTTGTGAACCATCTCCCAAAGGCCCAACCACCCTTTCAAGCCCCGCCCTATAGTATCACACAATTTTTCCATATCTCTCTTTTTCCTATTGTTTCGGTATCTCACTCATCGCATCCTCCACTGTAAAATGACTGGAACTCACACTTCATTTCTCAGCCAAATTTATCTCCCTGTCTGGGCTACCTTTCCCTCCTCTCTTCAGGCATAATGAAAACAAGCAAGGTACAAATGCCATTTTCTTATAAATTAAGGTAAGAAGCCCACCCTGAAAGGAATCCAGAACCTTTGCTGTATATATACATACCGATGGTAGACCTTATAAAAACCAAAACCCCAGCAGAACCCCAACTGAACAACTGCCCATAGACACAAGTTCTCCTTCTACATCACACAGGCACTTCAAAAGGGTTCAGGCAACATTAAGCAAAAAGATGTATTGGAGAGAGCAGGAGTCAAGGAAGGGTGAATATTGTGGGACAGATCCACTCTTGGGAGCCTTCAAGAGGACTTCAAAAAAGCTGATAACCTAAAGCCAGCTTGCCAGCAGAAGCACCTGTATCAGACAGGCAGGCAACCCAACTGATGTGCCTCAGTACTAGTGAAGGAGTGGAGAGACAGTGAGGATTAGCCTGGACAGGATGAATAGGTTTTGGCTGAGCAAAGGAGGACTCCTTGGTTCTCTATTCATCACAAGGAGACTCAAAAGTTCCTGCTTTAGTTGCCAGCACATCCAAGGCTTGGTCCAGCCTCAGTCCAGGTATGCCAAGCTTATGGTGGAGAGTACAGAAAGAGCTGCCCACAGACACTGGTTTTGCCTGGAGACACAGGACACCCTGATCCAGAGCAATCTCCCCATGCACAGGACCTCCTGGGGCAGAGCAGAGCTGCCCAGACCTAGAGGACAGCACCAGTCACCACTTCCCAGGCTCTGCCCCAGGCCACGAGCACACCCTGCCAAGCACTGGGCACAGAAGAGAAGCCACCAAGCCCATCTGCAGCTGGTTCAAAGACCACCACATCCCTTCAGCCCAAAGCCATGCTGAGCCCAGCACAGAGTCAGCTCTCCATCTAGAGACACCAATGTTCTACTGCCAGCACCGGCCATAAAATCCCCCTGCCCACCCCAAAACTGTCTGGGACCCTCAGTGTAGAAGCTGCAAACAAAAAAAAAATCAAAATTATCAATTGCAGCAGACACATCTAAGTCATTTTCTTCTTTCTCATGTCAGAGCTTGCTCCTCCTTAAGGCATTTTTATCTCAGCTCCCTGAGGCAGGACGGGGCTCTCCCTCCATCTTGTAGAAGAGAGAGACAAGGAGACCACCGCCCCTCCTGCATCCCACTGACCCACATCCCACTCCCGTCTGCACGCAAAGCCACCCAGCAACCCAGGGAAGCGTACAGCTACGCACGGCTGCAGCTCCCTGTTAACAGGACTCCAGCCAATTCGGCTACATCCACGTGAGCCATGATACCAACAGCAAGGCTGTGTCCAACCGACCTGCTCCACTCACAGAGGATGCCTGCAGGAGAGCAAGGCACCCTTGCGCAAGCTTCTCCAGGCTGCTAAAACCCAAAGCTTCCCCTTTTATTCCTCTGTGAAATAAGGATTTCAAAACTTTCATGTCAAAATAATTAAAAATAAAGCCAGATCTCCACCCCCATCCTTAGTTTAATATAAACTGTAAGACCGTGAGCTTTGCAAAGTGAGTCTGGTGGTAGAAATGGTCTGTTTTTTTCCATCACATCAATTTCTGCAGGGTTAATGTGCAATCTCACATCTGTCCTCATCTCCACCAGCAAGGTGGAGGGTGGGCTGGGAACAAGCACGTGGCCTGTGGATTGCTTTTGGTGCCTTTGTCAGGTCTGACTGAGCCTCAGTGAGCGACAGCCCTTTTGCAAACCAAAATTAGAGGCAGAAGAGGGTCAGAAATGGTACAGACATCTCAGGGGATGTCACAGCAGCCTGCAGGAGGTCACCTTACTGAGTACACCTCAACCAGGTGAAGCCCAAGTAAAGACTGAGATCAGCCACTTCCACATGGGTCAGATCTTGATGGAAAGGAGCTGCAAACCTCCCCCATGGGGCTCTGCAGTGCTCAGCCTGGATTAAAGACAATTCCCTTTTCCTTTTGTCCTCCCTGAAGACTCATCTTGGCATCTTCAGCTCTGAAGAAGAGCAAAACTTGACCACTGTTCCTCCAGAAAACAGCAGCAAGGAGAGGCACCAGCACAGCCTCCCTCCCAAACCCAATCATGCTGCAAAAGCACCTACCACAACCCCCCTACCAGGATCCATCGCTCACCTATGGAGAAAAGCTGCTCCCATGCAGATACACCCCTTCTTTACATTCCTGATGAATTATTGTTGATAATCTATAGGCATGGCTAGCCAGCCACCCTGCATGCCTGCAGCAGAGCCTCCTCTTGCTCAGCTGTTGAAGGATCTGACCCGGAGGCGGCTAGATGATGAGCTTCAGCTGTGGAGAAGGAGGAGGAGAGCCAAGGGAAGGTGTGGAGGGGATCGCCCTGTCGATGGACTCTCGGGAAGCTCCACAGCACAAGGCCAATGTGTTGGAGAGGTGCCCAAGATGGGGAAGCAGAGAGGACATCCCTGAGCATGGGGCACAGTGAGAGGGGAAGATTTAGCCCTCTGGGTCATCTCAGTCACTTGGGCGTCCCCCCGGGACTTGAATCACCAGACACTCATTAGCCACCTCAGTCACCCAAGGCACCACCAGCCCTGGGGCCACCACGATGCAGGGAGCCCTGGGGAAGCATTGAAAGGCTTCGTGGAGCCGCTGCTTCAGATTGCACTGTCTGAACGTTTGCATATTTGGAACCACATAAAACCATCCCCTAATACTAACAAAAATAGCTTAAGAGCAAAAGAGAAGTGCACTGCAAATATTGTAGGGCTGCGCACCCCGTGCTGAACCCACCACGGTGGCTGCCAAAACCCACAAAGATGTCCCTGGCCCCAGGAGCTCATGGTGAAGCATGAGATGAGGCAGAGCATGCAAGGAAAAGGTGTTCAGATTTGGTATCCAGTGCAGCAGAAAAATGGTCTGCTTATTTTTTTTTACAAACCACACCTGCAACATTGTCCATCCATCCGTTCCCCTCCAGACTCATTGAAACACTCACTACTTGCAAGATGCTTCCCAAAAAGGATCAAGTTTGTTAAGAAAAAGAATAGAGCCCTAGGCAAAATTAGTTTTTTTGTCTCCCAAACAGGCAATTATCTCTTGCAAAACTACGTTGTCTAAAATGCAGGAGGGGCAATATTAAGCTTTACTAAAATGATGCCTTTAAAGTACAAATTGTTGCAACATGTGAAAATAACACGAGGGATTTGCAGCTGTGGTAAACTGGGACTACTTTTTATTGTATAGTTTCCAGACATACTGGGCTCCAACAGAGATGACCCTAAAAAATCTCAACCACAGCTGTATTACGTACAGCACCCCATTTTAAAATTTTTTTAGAGCAGGTACAAACAAACTGCAAACTGCTTCCCCATTCCTCCTGAAACTCCCATAGATATGCTCTAAAGAAGACTGAGTAACCTGGATTCATAAGATATAGCTATAAAACATAAACTGAACTGCATCATACACCTAATATATGGTGGTGTGATGTGGCTAAAACTGTTCTTGGTTGTTTATTTGGGACTGCCTACAGAAGAAAACCCTGATGTTCCTACTTACGTGGCAACCTGGGCATGCTAGATGAGTATCAAAACATCTTCATTGCCCACCATCAATACACATAGCTATTAAGTAGACAGATGCAGACAGAGATTAGGAAACATTTTTGGAGATCATTAGGACAGCCCTTGTAAAGGCACAAGCTTCGGGATGCAATGAACTGAAAGGCAAAACAGAGACTTGAAATTTACATTCCAGATCAGGCTCCGGAGCGTGAAGCAATAACGGTGGTTCTGGATAGCACAGGCAGCAAACTGTGTCTGATGCGACTTCTTCAGACAGGCAAAGCAGGCAGGAATGAAGCAGGCACAGGTCTATGCAGATTCCAGCCCATGACACAATCGGCAGAGATTAAAAAGTCTAAGTGCTGTCTAAAGAACAAAAAAAAAAGCGCCCCTTTAGGGGGGTTGATATATGATTGTAAGATAAAAGAAAATTATAAAATATGATATGGATAAAAGAAAATAAGCAGCATGTCCTAGAACAGTTTCAGAGATGCCCCTCCTGCATGTCTGGTCTCCCCCACAACCATCAAAGGGACTGAGCTGAAGGTGAAGCTCTTTTCCAGGGGCAGGGAAGCATACAGCTCTGGAAATCTCATGGAAAAACGGATTCCTGCTCATGCCTGACTGTGTCACACCCTCAAATTCTCCTGCCACCAGGATCACCAGCGTGTCCCCATCCAGGACCACGGCTGGCACGAAGCCATCCCAGCATTTTGCAGGAAACGCTGCGCACAAATGCCTGCACAAAACAAATGCAAAATTATGCACCTAATTTGCATGTGTAATTATTATGAATTAGTATGCAATTGGCCAATTAGATTCCCTTCTTGCATGCATGCAGTTTCTAAATTCAGGCCTCATCATGGAGCGATCCCCTGGCTTGATAAGTGGTCCAGCTGACGGGCTGTCTCCAGGTTCTACTCCCAACCTCAAGATCATCCTCCAGCTCCTTTATGGGTTTCCACCAGAAGTACGGGCTAAAAACATTCACTGACAGCAGGGACAGGGAAGGGATCTGAGCCCTGGGCTGGGCACTGGGGAGGCCGCCCCTCGCTGAGGGGGTTCAGTGTTGGGCCCCTCACCCCAAAAAGGCCATTGAGTGACTCGAGCGTGGGCAGAGAAGGGCAACGGAGCTGGGGCAGGGTCTGGAGCACAGGTCTGCTGGGGAGCGGCTGGGGGAACTGGGGGGGTTCAGTCTGGAGAAGAGGAGGCTGAGGGGAGACCTCC
>NW_020799142.1:33423781-33430119 GCF_003259725.1 Athene cunicularia
TTTTTTTTTTTTTTTTTTTTTTCCCAGCTCTGCAGCAAGCACATCCAGGGAAAACAGTCCAGGTCCGACACCCTTCACGGTGTGAAGAGCTGCTGAGCATCACCAACCCCAAGATGCCACCATCCTAAGCTCATCCAGGGCTGATGGCACTTTGCTCCAGGGCTTTGCTAAAGGCACCGACATATTTCTATAAAGAAGTTTCAGGTCCACAGCTATCTGTTGGTGTAAATAAGGTGACCTCCAAAGCTGCACATCAACATCTGCTGTGAAGACACCATCCTTCTCCTCCCTGCTTCTCCCCAGACCCAGGCACATTTAAAACACACTGTGTTTTAACCCGTTTTGCCACCTCTTGCTTTCAGCTGGGACTCCACGCTCAAAACGAGAACAAACAGGTATTTTACAAGCATGGCCAGGCATTACTTTACAATTCAAAGCCCAATAAAGATAACGGTCTTAGAATAACCCCACATGCACAGTCTTGGAGAAGGTCTGCTCCTGAAATCAATGGACTAGCCAGGCAAATAAAATCACTCACGCTTGGAAGTGTTGCAAGCTTGGTCCATAATAAAAGTCATTAAAAAAGGGACCAAAAAATAACACAGAAGGTACTGCAGGAGTAAACACATACACGTACAGACAAAGCTGCTGAAGTGGGATACTCAAGTTGCATCAACATCACAAAAAACAAAGTTAACACCCTGGTTTTCATATTTTTAAGGGCAATTATAAAATGAGCTATTTGTAAACTGATACTAAATTAATTTACAAGATTATGTTTATTTTGTGAAGCCTGTCATTATTAGGAGTCCCTTTAAATTTACAACCTGAACCCGGTAATTCATGCATTGTCATAATAACTGCTCATTATCAAACGGTTCATCTATAAACTTATCATTTGAAACAGTGATCATCGAAGAAACCCCGTTGCTTGTTTCCCGCTTACAGTTTCACATGACATCTCTATGCTTCTCAACAGGCTGATCAAGAAGTGTCTTCTTAGGGAAAAAAAAAAAAAAAGGCTCTAAAACAGAGTATCAGGGATTAATTTAGTCAATCCAGAGCACCGACCTGGTGCCTTTGGGTTGAAGAGAAGACCAAGACCCCCCCAGTACTAAATTCCAGCCCCACAAAGAAACTTCAAGCTGCATATATCCAAAAAAGGGTGATTTATAATGGCAAGGCTGACAAGTGGAGCGCTGCCGGCAGACGGCAATGCAATAACAACGCTGCCTGCAAATCCCCACTGAGCAACTTCAGTGACTATCATCCGTCATGTTTCTCTTCTCCTCTGCTTAATTGACAATCGAGATGCTTAAAAGCCACAACGAATACCACGAATGTTTTCTCTCGCATCACCATGATTAACTTCTGGAACTTAATTCTCAAGCTGCAAAAGGTCACCAGTTTTGGTGAATCTTCTGGACGTTAACCACAAGCTCACTGCTGACCTAGCTGAGGTCACTGTGCTCCTGCCCACCCTTTTTTGGTTTTACTTTGATCGCATGTTCATCACAGAACAAGGCAACTAAAAATAAATCCCCCACAGGGATTTATATTTAAAAGTTGCCAATGGCTTCTTACTCGTGTTCCTGTGCCAAGGTACAACATGCTCTACAGAAGGGCTCATCTTCATTGCAGTCAGGGAGTTCACCGCCTGCCAATTAGCTTCAGGTCCATACATTTGCTAAGGCTGATTTGGTTACTCTCATCAGATTTGATCAAGCATGCAAATCTTCAGACCTTACGCTAGGCAAAGCCTGGAGAAATGAGAAGGCCTGAGCCAATAAATTAAATAAAAACACCAGTTTTGGATTAAACTGAAAAAAGAGGGCAAGAAGTAAAGTTCTCTCCTCCCTCTCAACCTCCTCCTCTGCTGCGTGTTGTCAAACACGATGCAATGAGAAGGTTCAGGTAGTACTGGAAAGGCTCCTTCCAGCAGGAACAGAGACCCAGAGGTCCTACAGGACAAGGGTCATCTTGTAGACTGGTAGATCTTGTACGCACTAGACCCAAAATCTGCAAGAAGTAGTGACAACGGGTTGGGAGACACCACTTTTCTCAGCAAATCAGTACCCCGTAAGTTACTCAGGACTTTCTAGAGCATTGTTCATCCCACAACCTAATGTCCCTCTCAGGGGTGCTTGGCTGGCAGAGGTGGATAAGCTGAAAGCATAGAGCTGCTGGGTTTGCTCACTGGAAGATATAAAATGTCCACATCATGTTCACAGGGGGTGGCCTGTCCAGTTTCAAATAGGGTTCATCCTATTTGTGGACCCAAATTTTCCCTGCAGCTCCAAGTGGAGGCAGTAATTCTGCATTTCAAGTCCTGAACTATCGTGTAGTTTTGTTATCAAACAGCTGATGCTGCCTTGAAGCCTGGGAGCAGCGTTTTATGTGCATGTGAGAGTTTATAGAACATTTGGGTGTCATTTCTGATGAATGGCCCTGCATAGATGTTAGATCTCCAACTCATTGCTCTTGCAAATGCTTTTTTTTTTTTTCTTATTTATTTGTATTGCAGTAATTCATTCAGGTGCCAACCATGACTGTGGCTGCGCTATCAATATGCAGCCTGACAGCAGCAACAAGAGTCACGACTGGCTTTACAGACCACACAGGAGAACAGGAAGCATCATGGCTGGTGTCCATGGGGAATGGAGGTAAGAGCAGATAATGTCCCCAAATCCCAAGGAAAACCCCAGCAAAATGGACAGAAAGAGAACCCTGATCCACAGCACACCCATCTAAGTGTTCAACCAGAAGAGGATGACTGAAGACCCATGTCAGGCAGAACGAGGAGTCTCAGACAGACCTTTCATATTGAGACGCCTGTCCCACCAGAACACCTAGACCATGACAAGAGCACTTAAAGGCCATCAGCTCACACTTCTGCAAAGCCAGTCCCAGACAAAGCTGTCCAAGCTGGGACAGCCTCCCTACCCGCCCCAGGGACCTGCTTCCCTGCAGGAACGATAATGCACAGCCAGCACTGGTTTGTATGGACCGTGAGGATGAGATGCTATCAGAGTACAGCTCTTCTTCTCTGCAGAGTGCCCTGAGGCGGCATGCAAGTCCTGCTGCTGGTGAGCAACACAGAAGCGGTGGGTGGATTTGCAATATCTCTGGTCTGGCAAGACCTGCACCATCCCTGAAGAAGCCAACATGCTGTCCAGAAGCAGGTTGATGTGGCCCATCAGCACCTACGGGGGATGTGGGCTCACTCCACATCTGTGTCACCTCCTCTACCTGTGCCAGGAGTTCATCCCACTGCACCACGAGTGTGGACAACCACCACAGCCATGGGTGACAGCGAGCTGCTGCAATCCAAGCCACTGCAGCCAGTGTCACCAGGATGGGCTGGACCTCCAAGCCACGGAGTTCTGCCAAGGTCCTAGTCCTGCTACCTGGGAATTGTACCACCACCTGCAGTGGAAGCACAGCTGGCTCCTGCTTCTCCCTGCCACCAGGAACAGGCAGTGTCATCTCACCCTTTGAAGCCCTTCTTCTGAACTCCGCTCCTGTAGCAACTCCCTTTGCTCCTGGAGATCCACTGGAGAGGAAACCAGCAGCCTGGCAAGCCCCACTGCTCCCCACCTGCCTGCTCCTTCCTCCTCCAAAAGAAAAAAGAAAAATGCAAACCCTTTCAGACCAACCAGCTTAGGTAAACAGGCCAACGCACCTCCTCCCAACAAGGATAATGGAGAACTAAGATCTAACTAAATAAATTAAACAGATTCATTAGAATGGGGAGGGTTGTTTCTTTGAGCTGGTCACAGTGAGATTAAAAGCAAAGCGAGACCTGGATCCCTTTTCACCGGAGTGCTGTAAAGCGAGTGGCACAGGCCCAGCAGAGCTTAAAATACACGGCAGGGCACACCCTTCCCTCCAAACACACCTGCCACTTTTTTCCCCCCCTTTTTCTCTCCCACATCCTCTCTGGAAAAGCCAAACTTCATTCATTACAGAACTGAACTATTTCCTTTTTTATTCTAATATTTCCTTTTTTTTTATAGGCAACCATCTGGGAGTGGGGAGGGGAAAGGAAGCCCTGGAGCTTTTCAGACACAATAAAAAAAAAAAATAAAGTATGATTAAAACCAAACAGCATAAACAAACAAACCATGTTACCCAGAATAATGACTTCGGGGAAAAGCGCCAAAAAAATTGTATAAGCTTCTGGAGCGTGGCAGGAGAAGAGAACGGAGAGTCCTCGCTGCCGAGGAGAGCGTGCCGCTGTGGTGGGACGGTGGCTGGGACAGCAGGGATGCTCTGGGCCAGCCAGGAAGGAGAAGGGTTTCACAATGATTTAGCTGTCTAAATATGTCTTCACGAACCTGGTTTTGGTAATTGCAAAGCCCTGGTCTAGGCAAACTCAGACCCTTCCAACACAGCGTAACTGCCCCTCTGCTCCGCTCTGTGAGACCCCCCTGCAGGGCTGGGTCCAGCTCTGGGGCACCAACAGCAGAAGGACACGGACCTGCTGGAGCGGGGCCAGAGGAGGCCACGGAGATGCTGGGGGGGCTGGAGCCCCCCTGTGAGGACAGGCTGGGAGAGTTGGGGGGTTCAGCTGGAGAAGAGAAGGCTCTGGGGAGAGCTTAGAGAGGCCCCCCAGGGCTGAAAGGGGCTGCAGAAAAAAAGGGGGGGGGGACTCTGGATCAAGAAGGAGGGATAGGATGAGGGGAGATGGCTTTAAACTGAAAGACATATCAAAGGAAGTCATTTTTCACGATGAGTGTGGTGAGGCCCTGGCAGGGGTTGCCCAGAGAGGTGGTGGATGCCCCATCCCTGGAAACATTCCAGGCCAGGTTGGACGGGGCTCTGAGCAACCTGACCTAGTGAAGATGTCCCTGCCCATGGCAGGGGTTGGACTAGATCAGCCTCTATTGATACCAGGGGTTGCCCCAGTGCAGGTGCAGGACCTTGCACTTGGCCTTGTTGAATCTCATGAGGTTCACACAGGGCCACTTCTCCAGCTTGTCCATGTCCCTCCGGATGTCCACCGCACCACTCAGCCTGGTGGTGTCTGCAAATATAAGCCCCTCTGAGCTATTCTTGTTTTACAGCTTCATCACTGTCGGCAGCAGCATGCAATATTCTGTAGCGATGACAAACGGGGGGCACACAGGGCGGTTGGCACTACCCAGAACCAAGGTTACATTCTCCCAAATAACGGGGAGCACAAAGGGACCCACCCATTGCTCCTGTCCTAGGAAGAAAGCGTTTGGGGGGGATGCTTTGCACCCTGATGCAGCACCCTAAAAATATCGGGGTGGAAGAGCCACACGAAAACCACAGTGAGGAGGAGGGGGACAGCATGCTGCATAGAGACAGGGCTAGCAGAAAACATGGGCAGTGCAGGCAGCTACGCTCCTGAGATACTGACACTGCAGCAGAGAAGATAAATGACTGGCCCAAGGCCACGCAGTGAGGCAGTGTCCCCTCTATGTGACTTTCAGTCCCTGCTCTGGCACAGGATCACTAAGAGATCCTTCAACAAAATGTTATATTGGCTTCAGAATCGTGTGATTTATTTTTACACCCGTACACACTCACATTTATAAATGTATTTTTTCTTCCTCCCTCTTTCTTCTCTATCCAGATGCACTCAAGCACATCTCAAAACCTCTCTGAATAACCAGAGAAAGCAAAAACTTCATATTTCTCTGATAAAGAACTCGCAGGGGTTGACCTGACTCCAGGAGCTTGGGCTTTGCATGAAGCAGGATGCTGCCAACAGTCCCACCTGGCAAATCAGCGCCTGTATTTACAACCACACTCCGGGAGATACTGCAAATATTTCCTAGAAGCTATAAAACCCATCCTGACGATTGCAAAGGGAGCAGGGATGAATTAGCTGAAGTCTGTCACTTGGAGAAGTCACGCTGGAGGAGATCCATCCAGGTAATCCATCTTTCTGCGCTGTAATACAATGACACAGTAATGGCCAGCCCAGAGGGATTCCCTTCAGGAAAACTCAACTGTTACTAAAATGGTAAGTTAATACCGAGAAGAACTCAGCTGCCATTAGACCAAAGGATGGGCACAACAGGGAATAAAATATTACAGTCCCCATTCAAATATTTTTATTTATAAGAGCAGAAATAAATAGACCTATCTGCAGGCTGCAAAGAGAGAAGGCAGAGATTAAAAGAAAAAAACCTGCACGCATCGATTCCTTCTTTGCCATTTTCCCTAATAAATAGCCCGACATGGCTGTGCTGAGGTGGAGGAGGGCACGCTGCCCAGCTCTTGTGGGGACACAGGACGCAAATCTGAGCTCAGGCTCTGCCCTTTTGTGTTGATTAAAAAAAAAAAAAAAAAAAAAAAAAAAAAAA
>NW_020799142.1:33430169-33445154 GCF_003259725.1 Athene cunicularia
TCACGGCCCAGAGCGGAGGCGCGGTGCCCTCAGCACCCCCCCGGCCCCGAGGGAGCGGCGGCCCCACGGCTGCGCTGAGTTTGGGGAGATCGGTGGTGTTGGGAAGCGGGGGGCAGCCCGGCGCCCACCTTCAGCCCCCCCGCCACCGCTCACCGGCCTTCGAAAAAAGCTGAAGCGAGCTGGTGTCCGGAACTATCAGATAATTCCAGCGGAATAAACGCTTAGATGGGGGGGAAAAAAAAAAGCGCAAAATACAGAGTGTCAGGGCTGCTCCAGCATCGTCACCCCAAGCCCCGCTCGCAGGCAGGAGCGCAGTGGGGTACGTCTCACCGCCCGGGGACCTACCAGGTGCGGATCCTCTCTACATCACCCCCTTCCCAACCGCCCCTGTCCACCTGCCTTCTCCGGGACACTGGGAAAGGAGATTTAAGATAAAAAGGGTTTTTTTCTGAGCGTTAATAATAATGCAGCTCCCTGAAATGATCCGTTCCCATGTTCATGCAGATCACAAGCTTAGGGTGCCACCTGCTCCGTGCTGTGTGGTAGTAGCATCATCCAACCTGACAAAAACGTGGGGATGACCCCCTATCACTCCTCAGTGTCTCCAGGGTTGGGCTCTGAGGGAATAAAATATGACCTGTGGAGAAAGAAGGCAAAGAGTGGACCTAAATCCGGCTCGCTCCATGAAATCAAGATAGCGAGAAACCTCCTTTATATGTGTACTCAACTTAGTCCCAAAACTGGTGTTCCAAAGGGAAAAATATCCATGTTCTGACAGCAGGAGGGTTTTTAGGATGGTTGTTCTCTTTGGCAGGGTGTTGTTTCGGGAAACTGGGATTTTTGATTTATTTATTTTTAAGTCAGATCTAGCCAAAATCACCATTTGTTTTGATTTCATTTGGCAGTCTACACCTCATCAGGCTTCCGTGCTTTCCCACCGGGTCCTTGAACGCACGATGCCGAGTCACAGAAGAACGTCGTCAGCTTCAACTCAAAGCCATTGGGTCTTCACCCTCAACACCAGCTGTTTGGAGGGGGTGTCCTCCACCTATGCGTTTAGAACATTTCCAGAGTATTTATCCAACGTATTTATGCAATTTATTTCCAAGATTTCTGAGGTGGATGCGGAAAACTTTCATCAAATGTTTTCAGAGAAACACCATTTCAAGACGTTCCTTCAGGGTGTGTTGTTCTGCCATCCCTCTGTTTCAGGCAGAGGACCCTGGCACAGCGGTGCTCCAATCCAGCCTGGGATCTCTGCTCTAAGACCGAGTACAACCACAGCTGACTGCTGATCCAGCCTGGGACTCTGAATGCCTTATTTCATCAAAACTCCCCGATTCCAATAGAAATCCTTCATTAACAGTTCATTTTTAGATTTAAAGGAAAGGTTTGAATGAGAAACGGTAGGAGCAGCTGCTGCGACTTTTCTCTGCCGATGGAGGAATGCATGTTCCCAACAGAAAAGAGGAAGGATTTGGGGATACCCCACAAAGAACTCCAGGGATCTGATGCGTGGTAAAACCCTGAGTCCTCTGTATCACCTGGTTTTGGAGAGGAAGGATGCAAGGGGCGAGCAGCCATGAAGGAGCGGCGGCCCTTTTCCCTCCAGAGGAAGGATGTGGTCCAGCTAAAGAAACTCTCCATAAGGGACAGAGAGGATTTTCCCCAGGGAGGCTGGAAGCTTTGTTTTCTAGATCCAGAGTTAACACCTGGTTATTTTTAAAATAACAAGGTCATGTAAAACGCGTTGACAGGAACAACGTGATGCCACCCCCTGATCTCCCTGGTACACGTCCTGCCTTCAAAAATCCATTGAGATGGAGTCGCCTTCCCAAGCACCTAAGCCCATGGCAGCAAAAGCATCTTGGAGAGAGTGCGTGACACAAGACAGATGGGCACTAAGGACTCCTGCACGCCTTCGTCTGGCACTCACCAGCATGGCAGGCGAGAGGCTACAAGGGAGGACAGCTTTAGACAATGCATGTCACGAGGCAGAAAGTGCTGCTTCTATCTCCTTGGCTGTTTTCTCCTCCCGCCCAGCCACAGGCAAACTTGAGATGGGACCAAACCAAAGAAGACCTTGGCCTGAGGTTAGAAATGGATAAAATAGAAACAGAACTTTTCCTGCTCCGCTTCGTGTCTGGTTGTGTCAGGGTCCTCAGTGCACTAATTTGCCTTAATTACCCTGGCCAACCTCATCTCCACCCATGCATCCTCCACTCATTCATCCAGAGGCTCCACTTAAGCTCAGGCCTGGGCACCTTGCCTGGGCTGTCTTGCAGGAGCACCCATCTAGTCCTGCCTGGGTTCCTGTGTCAGACCTACATTTTGTAGCTGTGTTTCCAGTCCTTCTCCTGCTGCTCCCAAGTGGACCCTGGATCCAGTTCACCTTGCCTGGGACTCTAGGTAGTTCCTTTTTACTGGCATCGGGCCCTGCCAACCCTCTTGAGATCTGGTGGAAACACATCCCAGCTAGCAAGGACACTGCCTGTGCCTTGGTCATCCCCAACACTTGGCCCACCTTCCCTTGGCAGGACGGATCCTGAACACACCGCAGCACCCGGGAACCCTGATTCATGAGCACCCTGCTTCTAGACCGTGTTCCCTGCCTAGCTCTGCGAGGTGTGTCTGGCAGCTCTTGTGGCTGTTGGACTCGTGAAGGCTTTGGAGTGGGATCTGTAGGCTCAGGAAGACCTGGCTACACCTGCCTTACCACCATGTTTGTTCCACTTGTACTTATGAGGTCTTTGGTCAGCTCGAGTACTCTGCTAGAGAGGGCTCAACTCTGGCATTTGCTTGTAATGTGATAGAGAGTGTGGAAGTTGGCAGGAGAGGCAGGGAGCTACCTCACCTTCATGCACATAATCAATAGCAAATCGTTACTTAAAAAGTAAAGTGGTTGATGGTGGTTTTGTAGGGCAAGACATGCCCTGCGTCTGCGGCCTTTGATTCATACTGCTTAATGTGCCATGAGATGGAGCTCAGCAAGTGACTCACATGGTAAATTCTCTCCGGTGAGCCCCTGGTGCTACCTCTCAGCAAGTGTGTCATGGTTGCTTCAGCATGTCTGCGTCTGTTCTCCATCCCAGCTCTGTAAGCCTTCAAGGCCCTGTTAGGGAAATCCCTATACCCAGACTTTGGGGGAAGAGCACCAAAGCGTGTGTGGGGCTCTTGCCAGGTCTGGATTAGGTCCAGCCTGCATGAGGCAGAGTATGATGCAGCTCAGTCCACCAGCTGACGGTGTGGACAGGAAACCCGTGGCTCGGGGAGCACCGGCTGTGGCAACCCGCTCCATCTTGCAGGAGTAAAGACCCTCACTCCTAGCTTCCATCATGTGTATGTGAGGGTCTGGCCGTTCCCGTTTGAAGGAGGCAGCATACCGAAAGCACGTCCCCCGAATTCACATCGCCACATCCATCACAGATACACATCAGCCTTTCCAAACGCCATGTGCTGTCCCTTCGAGTGCTCCCACTCCACTGCGGCATTCAGCCAAGGTATCTAATGGTCCTTCTCTTATTCCAACATTATTTGCTTTACTCCAATAACCTGGTCATTGGTTTTGGTCAGGAACTGCCTGTTGAACAAGTGACAAAGCTAGATAAGATTCTTTCCTACTTTATTTATACACTGAGGATGCAGAGAGTGTTCCCTCACTGACACCTCCTGTTCTCCCCTTGCACTGACAGCAATCTCATTCTTCTCACTTCCCTGGAGCTACCCTGAGGTTTCTGTCAGTTTGGGTGGGATGCAGGGGGGTCCTTGGAGAAGAGGTGGGAGTTGAGAGGCACTGGGACCAGGCTGCTTTAGCTGAGAGGAGGGCAGCACAGAAGAAGAGCAGCAATCGACTTGGGGCTTGTGAGATCTCCAGTCAGCGATGGCCTAAACTGCCCTGTCTGAGTCTGCTGTGAGACAGAATCACTGACATGTTGACCATACCCCCACATGCTGCTCCGTGGTTAATTACTGGCCCCTGGCACAGACCCCAAACCCTCTTCTAACCGTATCTCCCACCTAAAGCCCCCCTTGTCCTTAGCTCTATGCAGCCCTAAATACCACTCACCACTGCAGCTCCAGTCCCATCACCATACCGTGGTGCTGGATGCCTGGCAGACCTCAGCCTGGTGTGTGGAAGTAAAACCTGCATTGGGGTCAGCTCGCCTTTCACTCTGCCTCCTCTCTCAAATGAGGTGGCAATCCTCTCTTCCTCCAGCAACGTTTAGCCCAGTGGGCCTGCATTTTCAGTCTGCTGTTCAAAGGCTACATTAATGTAGAGGATAATACAGTGCCCTTGGAGATGCAGGAAGGCAGCCATGGGTGTAGCACAGGCTCCACTGAAGGCAGTGACAAACCTGACTTCAGGTCGATGCGCCAACTGCTCTGATGCCTCATCAAAGCATCACAGGGCGGCAAGGGACAGCCTGTTAGGTGCAGAGAAGGAACTAAACCAGGAGAAACCCTGAAATCCTGCTGCCTGGACATGGGGAAACCTTTCATCTGAGCACGAGCAGCTAAAAACGGCTTTGACGACAAAATGCCAGTTGAGCTCAAGAGCAGAGTGAAGGGTTACGGACACTTGTGCTGTGACAGGCGGTCCTGGGAAAGGCTGAGCACGTCCTGTGGAGCCCAGCCAGCAAGGCTGACCTGATGTAACTGGGAGCTGAAGCTGGCGCTGGATGCTTGACTTGAAATGGCCCAGGGACTGAACAGATGGCTCCTCTTTATTTGCATGCTACTTGGATTTGTGAGTCAAGCAGAAGAATAACTTAATTTTTGACATTTGCTTCTCCTCAGAGCCCGGCACAATTTATGTTATACTGGCATTTGCGTGAAGGATGTTGCTTTAGGCACCAAACCCATCCTGGCTTTAACCCTAAAAGGAGCCAAATAGGCAGGAACCATGTTCCTCCCCAGCTCTTTTGTAGGCTCTGCCAAGGGATATCACACTTACACAATGACCAAAGAATCAGGAGAAAACAGTCATTTGGGGCTTGTGGAAGGAAGGGGCAGGGTTGGAGTTAAACTGGACTGGAAAATATCTCATTTGTAGGCCTGAAATGAGAGACTGTTTGTGGATGAGGTTTACCTCCTATTAAAAATACCCTTCAAGGCCTGTGCAGTTAGTCTTGAGCACAGGGGATAAATTTAGTAAAGTCCTGTTCCTGCTGACATAAACTTAAGTGAAAATAATATATATGGCCAGGGCACAACATCTGCAAGCCAATTAAAAACCTGGCTGATCGCACCCAAGATGACAGTTGCCATGACTAGTGTGTCTGTGCGCCACCCCTTCTAGAGGGAAAAAAACAGATCCTGACCGGCTGTGCAGCATCTCCCTGTACCCACGACAGCTAATGGTGATGATGTGACAGCTCGAGCCCTGGGAATCTGTCCTGCTCACCATCACCGCTGTGCCTGCTGTCCCTGTGTGGTCACGTATGTGATGCTCACTGTTTTGACTGTAGGGAGGTAATAAAAATCGCAGGATAAGAGAATAAAGTGCGTTTTCTGGCCTATGATGGGGGCGTTAGCCTGGGTAAGGACGTGTGTGCTTTGGCGCCTATAAACATATGTACTTTTCAAAGGCTGTATTTGAAATAACTAGTACAAAGAGATGTTCTCGGGTTTGCCGTGGACAAAGGGCAGCTCTCCTTCACCTCTAAATTTAAGTGAAGCATCAGGTGTTGTCAGCAAAACTGGCTTGCGAATGGGAGACAAAGCAGCCAGAGTGGGGAGATCCGTATCCCTGAAGTCTGGTGCTCCATTATGTTTTCTAGACGCTTTCCAGCATCTCTTGCATTCACTGTGATCCCCCTCTTGTGGCTAGTCCAGCGCCTGCAAAATTTCCCTGCCTGTGCCTGTCAAGGCTCAGTGGCTTGAGGTTCCTGGACCAACGCAACAGAAGTAGGGTGGCTTAATAGGTTAGCTGCCCCTCAGCTGGGGCTGTCCTGGTGTGTGCTAGAAGATGACCCAAACTGTTATGAAGTGCATTGGCTCAGATCTCTCCTGTTGACTGTTACCCCAGTAGCCTAAGTTACCAACCTGTCTCAGAGCTTGTGTAAGATCTTAACAAGCTCCAGTTGTGAAGTAAAACATGTGGTTTAAACCATATTTGTGGCTAGTCCAGCTGACACGCTTTCCTTCGCCACATGGGCAGGCCATGAGCATGCACAGGAAGCAGCCCATCTCACGGGCCATAACTTGCTATATTATAATAACTTGGTCACATCTGATGGTGTGTTTCGGATTTGGCCTGAGCCCTGAGTGAATAAAACACGCCCGGAGTGCACAGCGATTGCGGTGTTGCTTGGATGCAGGCGGGTCCCCGTCACAATCTCCTCCACATCCCACGTGAAGCAGAATGTCCATTGACCTCACTGAGTTGGTCGCTCTGAAAATGAGACTGAGCCCAGTGTTCACGTAGAGGTACTTGGGTTGGGAACCGTGGCGTGGGGATCTGATTCCCTGAGCTAGCCCATCCTCTGTCTAGTGTCTTCAGGGAGTCCAGGATCTTTGTAGATTGAATTCTACCGCTGGCTGTCAAGTGGCTTTTGAAGATCAAAACCTGCTCTTCCCCCTTCCCTTGGTGCTGCAAGGAGGTGTGACACACATGCTGTGCTCCGTGTCCTCTTTAGGCTCCATCCATGTGTTCAGATCCAAGCTCCTGAGGTCCAGCACTGAGACCTCTTTGAATCTCCCTGTAACTTTTGACCCACTGCCTTCGGTTTAAGAAACAAAATGCCCAATGTTGCAATAGGCTGGGGATGCAGGTGGGCTGTTCGTTTAAAGTGACACAACCATCCCGTGACGCTTCATCGTTTTCTTCACAGTTCTCACCGGGTGAGACCCGCCACAGCACAGGGCCTGCACCAGAATCCATCGCAGCCAAGGGCTGGTGTGGCCACCAGCGGCCGGTCTCTGCTGTGTGCTGAGAATAAGGAGCTGCACTCCCTCTCGTGGCTATGCTCTCCCCTCGCTTCTCCTACAGCAGAAGACCCTAAATCTTCTCCACGTTTACAGACCATGCCCATGGCCTGTGCAAAGCCCCGGCATACCCAGAGTTACCGGTGCAACAGAGCCCACCGCTTAAGGCGCTGGTAATTCGGCTTATGGTTTCATCAAGCTGTAATTGTTTGGGCAAAAATTTTTCCATGCCAGATGTCTGCCTTAGGCTGAAGTTCTCTGAAAAGTTTCAGCCAAACAATTTTGACCATTTCCAAGAATGAGGGGAAAGCACAGTGTTTTGCCCAGATTTTGCAAATAAATAATTCCGTGAAACTGTTATAAGAGAGGGGAGCCTCCATGTAGTGAAGAAAGAGCATGAAATTTGGCCCTGCTGTCAAAAAGTGCCATTTGCCACTTCCAGGAAAGTTTGTTTAATTCTGAATTAGTTATAAAGCTCTGCAAATCATGGTTTGTATGTGCTCAACAGATCCGGTCACAGATTAACAACTCTGTTCTCCGAGGACTATCTGCAGCACGCTCCAGCCCAGGGCTGCAAAGGCTTGAGTTTGAAATGGCTGCGTCCAGCGCTGGAAATAAGAACTGGGGAAGGGAGGGAAGCTGGGGAGAGAAGAGGGCTTCAGAGGTGAGTGTGGCGGGCTTTGGGATGGGCTCAGAATGGGTAGGGGATGTTGGACATCTCTCTAGGAGAGGGATAACACAAGCTGGCCTAGAAAGAATAGTGATGAAGAAGCTCCCGTGAGCGGTACGGTATGAGGCACCTTCTCCCTGCTCCTCCAGAAACATTTCCACTTGATGGTAGGGACAGGAAGGGCAGATGCCCTCAACATTGGGTCGCCTCCTGGGCTAAGAAACCTTCCCATGCAGGGAGAGTTTCTTCTCAGAGCTGCTCCAGGGATGGCAGTAAGAGATTCAGAGTTTGGTTGCTGTGCCGTCATCCCGGAGGCAATTTCTGAGGGAGAGCGGTGATGCCTCAGGAGTATGTCTAAGGGATGTTCAGCTGGCATGCAATGGAGATGCGCTGACTGATCCGGGGTGTCCATGGGAGCGTTTGCCACCCGGCAGCATGGCCTTGCAGAGACGCAGGGCAAGCTGACTGGAGCTCCGGGCTGCTCCTCCCGGCACCCTGCCTCTCACATCTAAAGCTTACGCTGGGTGTCTGGACCCAGCCCCACAGCGTGCCCCGTGGACTCGGGTGCAGATAGCATCTGGCTCTCTCTTGTCCTGGCAAGAAGATTGTCTTCCTTTATAACGCTGCAAACCAGATGCCAAAAACGCACTTTTGCCATCCAGTGGAGGCAAGGTTGTTAAGAATGGAGGCGTTGACACAAACTGCCTTTGGGGGAAATGGCACGGAGCAGCATCCCTAGTTCAAGAGGCTGTCTGAGTTTAGCAATAGTCTCTTGTTCCCAGGCTCTGTGCCAGGGTAAATTGGCTGCAGTGTACTTTGGGAATGAAGGTTTTGCCTCCAGGAGAAAAAGAGCTTAGCACAACTCTGCCGAGAGTCCCTCTTAAGCTCATCCACGCAAAGGGATTGGTGCCAGTTCCTCAGACAGGCTCGTTACTGGCCTTCCCTGGGTGTAGCAAAAGCTGCCGTTAGCAGGTACAATCCAGAAATACAGACGTGGGGGCAAAACGGGGTGGAGAGGCAGGAGTGGCCCGTGGATTTAATTTTCTCATATGAAGTAGCCTGAGTTAGTTGAACGGCATCTCCCTGATGGGGAGGAGAGGAAGGCAGAGACTAGGATGACTACCCTCTCCGTGCTCCGAGCTTTGCGAACACAAGCCTTGTGTTCCCCACCGTGCCAAGTATTCTAATGCATCACGCGGTATCTGGGAACAATCAGAGTACAAAGAGCCTCTGCCCTACCCCCTGCCCAGCCCCTGCTGCCCTGGATGCATCCCTGCCCCTGGGTCTGGGTGGTGTGTGAGGCAGGAGCCAGGCAAGCTCTGCTCTAGCTGAGAGGTCCTGGGGGGTTCTCTGTTGGCTCTACACAGCTGCTTTGACTGAAAGTCCTTCAGGTTTCAGGATTGTTTGCCCTGCAAGGGGAAGAGTGAGTTGGAACAGGCACAACAACTGGAGTCTCATGGTCCGCATGGCTCCCATCCCCACTGGAGCGGAGCGTGGCTGTAGCTCAGGCCCGCGGGCCTCTGGGTTGCCTAAAGGAGGTTCTCCTGCGGCTGAGATGTCTGAGGCCATCTCTGGCCTTGCCTCCACCCACCACTCCACCACGTGTCCCCTGGGAGCCCTCTGTCATGCCCACTGGACTCTGTCTCAGTACCTAGACCATCTCACGTGGCCTGGGAGACCTACATTTGGGCAACTGAATTGAGCCCTTGACGTTCACACTGCACCCAGGTTGTACCCAGAGGTGCCATTGCTGCTGCTGGGCTCAGCACTAACATCCTCAGGCTCTCCGTTTGGTGAGCCTGTCTGGAGGAGTGCGTCATGGCTATGTCCAGCCACCCCTTCCCAGAGGGCTCCAAAATCCACGTCAGGGAGCAGAACAAGCCTCATTTTTCTCCCTGAACTTCAACCTCCCCCGCACACAGATTAGACATCCCCATTCCCACCTGAGATGCACTAAGCCAGCAGGATGGTGACCAACAATAATCTCTTCTAAATGGTTTTTACTTAGAGCACGTTTTTGTATTTGAATTACATACACCTTTAAAAATAAAGGATTGCACCTTCTTGAAAGTCCTAGGCTTATTACACTCTATTAAATTTCCTTAATTAACAAATTTGAAAAGGCTACCAGATCAGTGGAGCAGTCACAGTCAAGGTGAAGCACATGAAGCCCTGGTTTCTTGAGCAAGTAATGCACCTTTTCACAGAAGCCGACTTTTCCACAGATGCAGGGAGACTATTTACTTCATTTTCATTTGCTTGCCTAGCTCAGCTCAATGACTTCTTCATCCAGGACTCAGAAGAGAATGGGCAATTGAAATAAGCAACAAAGTATGTTTTAATCCTCCAGGGATAAAAAAATGAGGTGTGAAAATCCACTGGTTCTAAAAATCTTGTTTCTGGTCACTGTCAAGTCAGGTCACCAACAACAGGACTTTCTTCATTTAAGCTGGTTTCAACCAAACTGACTTTTCACTTTCTATTTATCCAACACGTTTAGGCTTATTCCCTGAGAGGTCTGGCCAGAAGTAATCCATGTCTGTGCTGTTTGACTCTCTCATCCTTAAAAACAGGGTGGCCCTCTACAAACTGCTTGCTGGGGCACGAGTCTCAGGTCCATGAGAATAAATTTGAGTAAACTCATCAATAATTCGCTGCATTCACTGCAAAAGTCCACTTCATTTTAGTTGAATGATATCAAACTCTGTGTTTGGGTACAAATAAGTAAGTATGTGTGCAACATCCCTTGTTCTACGAGGTAAGACATCTATGCTTTAAAATTCAAAAAAATGGGTATTCATTTATATATGGTGACCTAAATATGTGTTTCTGTCCTGGAATCGTAGCAAAACAGAGTTGAGGCGGACCTTGGCTGTTCAGCTCATCCGTTCCGTACACCCAGGACAGTGTTAGCTGTGATTTCTGGCCCAGTTTTTTCTCATGTGTTATTCCTGATCCCCAGTGCACGATCGCATTGATTACATACCCACCTACTCACCGAAATTTAACAAAATGTTATATTCAGTTGGAAATCAGCATGTTTTAATATTTAGTAGTAAATACTAAAATATTAATTTTTAATATTTAGTAGTAAATGTCCCCGGGGAAAGAAAAACAAAAAAACAAAACCCAAAGAAAAAAGAACTATCATTGCAAAACAGGATTAAAAATAATGTTTTCAAACATGACTGCATTTGAAAATTTTGGTAATTTGATTGAAAATCTTCTTGGCACCAGACCCCACCCCAAAACCTCTCACTCTTTATTTTTAAGTTGGATCAATTCGGTGGAGAGAGCAGAAATTTTTTAAGCTGGCACTGCGGCAAGGGAGAAAGTCTTGGAAATCATCCTGCTGCTTCCCTCAGCTTTCCCTTAACCCAGCAGGTTACCTGGCTTCACCAGCCAGTTAAAAGTGGAAGACAAGCTGCCAGGGACGAGCTCAGGGTCTCCTCTTGTTGTAAAACCATAACAAAGCATTTTGCTTTTGAAACGCTTGTCTAACCCAACGGGAATTATTTGCAAAGGAATCCTGACTATACTTGTCGTTCAGTTCATTATCTTTATGATCCAGTCCTTAAAAACACTTAATGGTTAATAAAACTTAAGGAAATACAATCTCACAGGCAAATGTTTTGGCTGAGCATCTGCTTCAACACTGGAAAGGGCTGGTCTTTTGTCTCTTTAATTGCCTTTTTGACCTTTTCAGAATACAGACTTTTACATCAGCCATAGGACAGCTGCACAGCACCGGTGACACCAGCTACGCGTCCCTTACAGATGCTCTTGCTCCACAGCTATTTTGATGCTAACCTTTCTGCAGGTTCTGTTACTCATCCCAGAAAGGCTCTTTAGAAACCCCAAGGAAGAGTCCTGGCATTTCCAAAATGTCCATAGGGAGGCCCAGTGGCGGTTTGGAAGAAATCCTAGTTTTGTGATGACGGTTCTTCAGCCTGTGTCAAGATATGAGTGCAGAGCCTCGTTTGCATACATGAAAATGCCGTAGAAGAGAGCTCAGCATTGCTGCACCAGGTTTGTAGGAGACCCTCAGTCCCGAGTGAGATGGTCTGTGTGGGGGAAGCTGGGCTGTATCTATATCACAAGAGGAAAAGCTTCAGAGATCAGCCTAATGCCGTCTTAGGCTGAGCTTGAGCGTTTGCAGGACAGACAGTGGGGAAGTCTAATTCCGAGACCAGGTCTGGATATGTGCTTAGCTGATGATGGCTTGTGTGATCTGCCTTAGCTGGCCGAGAGGAGATGATGGGACCAATGGGGAGCAGGTGACTAACAGGCAGCAGGGAGGTGTCTGTGTTGGACCGTCTCCCAAGGATTAATGTACAAGCTAATCCTTTCTTGCAGAAAAGCGCCACGGGGAGGCTGTGCCTTTTTACTCAATAACCCGTGAGTTAGCGCACCCGCCTGGAAGTGCTTTGGGAGACCTTGAAGACCCCTTCCCACCTTTGAGGAGATGAGCCACCTGGCAAGTTATTCTGGAGTGGGGCTTGTTCAGCTTCTTTCTCTGTTTTGTATAAAAATAATTAACTGATGGAGAGAGACAGACGGAGAGAACATGTGAGTTTATAGCTCATTGCCTAGTCATTTATCTAGAAGGGGAAGACCCAGTCCCTGCTCTTAAGACTAAGTTAAACAGAAAACTGCACCTAACTCCACAGAGTCTACCCAAGGTCTTCCTTGTACCCAGAGGAAACCAGAAAGTTAATCCAAGACTAACAAGGAGTGATGAGTGTGGAGTTTTCAGGTCGACAGTGGCCTCCTTAGCATCACTGCCCAGGGATCAGTGAAGCCTGGAGACCACATATCTCAGTTGTGGGCCTCGGGCCCTAAATCTTTTCATAGATTGGATGTCATCAACATGGCCAAGCATTTCGAAAGTACTTGCCACCTCAACATCTAAATACAAGTTATAAAATAAGAAGTAAAATTTTCCCTTAGTAAGATCCCATCAGAATACCCCCCAAGACAGAAAAGCAAGGGAGCAGAGGGTTTCCTGGGACAACACCACAACCACACAGGTTCTGGCAGAAGGAGTCATCACTGGTGGTGGCTCTTTCCCTCTCTCTCTTTGGCTTCACTGTCTCTGGCAGGGAGTGGGTTGACATTGTCTCTGTCCGCTTAAGCAACCACTTCAGGTCCAGAGGTCCAACTGATGGAGATGAGGTGAAACATAAATGCAGCTCTGTGCTGCAGAAGCTCTGGGGTTCCTGCTCTGTTTCAAAAGCAATGGCAAAGTCTGGTCAGTAGAAGGCATGTCACCAGCCCAACTTGGCTGGAACAGTTAATTAATTTTCTTCCTAGTTACTAATGTCTGTTGATGGCAGATTCCTGTTTTAGGGCTGGAGAGATACCCTCATTTTTGCCCAGTTCTTGCATTTTTTTAGTGTGAAAGGCCCTGGAGGGAAGGTTTGCCCTTATTATAAGCATGATTTAGCTGGAGCTGCCTCCTGGCCTTCCATCAATGATATGTCATTGCAATGCAAGCCCTTAGATAGTGTTGTGTTTAGAGAGCCTTTGTTCTTGTGTTTGGTGAATTGATCTCCATCTGAGAAAGTATCACTCACTGTCAGAATTAAAAAACAGCCCGTGAAAAAGAAAAGCAGCAGCCTGACTTCAAAGGGCTGTGGTTCTTTTCTTGTGGCCTCTCCTAACCTGCATGCAGCTGAAAAACTTGTTTGACCCAATTCATTTAAGGCCTCCTTCTTTCCCTCCAACAGACAAAGACACACAAACAATAAGCGCATTCAGGTGCAGAAGAGGGAGGGAAACCCAGAGACCCAGGCGAGGCTCCCGCTGCACACACCCTGTTCCCACAGATAAGCACAAAGCCGGAGGAGTGACAGGTTATCTTGGGCAGAACCAGCTACATGCAAGGTCTCCTTGAAGTCAGTGGTGTGTGCGGAGAGATGCTATCTTTTATTAGGCCAACTGGTAGAGTCAGAAAAACTAGACAAGCTCTCAGGCGCACAAACCCTTCTTCAGGCCAGGGAAATACCTGGGCCACCTGAAGCCAGGAGGTGCATGAGATGGCCTAGGAGGAACAGAGTGGGGTAGAAGGTGGGCAGAGGTAAGTGGTTGGGTAGGGCAAGCCTGAGCTAAGGATCTGGTGGGATGGCTTGGCAGAAAGGCTCTAAGGCGGACCTTATAGCAGCCTTCCAGTACCTAGAGGAGGTACAGGAAAGGTGGGGAGGGACTCTTGATCAGGGGGGCAGGGACAGGACGAGGGGTAATGGTTTTAAACTGACAGAGGATTTAGATGAGAGCTAAGGAAGCAATTGCTCCCTGTGAGGGGGTGAGGCCCTGGCACAGGCTGCCCAGAGAAGCTGTGGCTGCCCCCTTCCCTGGAAGGGCTCAAGGCCAGGTTGGACGGGGCTTTGGGCAACCTGGGCTGGGGGAAGGTGGCCCTGCCCATGGCAGGAGGTGGGACTGTATGAGCTTTAAGGCTCCTTCCAACCCAAACCAGTCTGTGATCTATGATGTGTAAGTGATTCTTTTCTGAGGACCAAGTTAATTTCTGACTTGCTATACCTGACATCTCATCTCTGACTGGCATATGGCCAAGGGTGGGACCGCAGCAGCAATCCCTTCCATCAGTTTAAGCTCCCATGAAAAGGTCCTTCAAAGTCATTACCAGGAATCAGCAGGGTGCCTGGGCTGGCAGCTGTGACCTTGGAGGTTTCCAACAGCTGAAAACATGCTCAGGGGAGTTACCTCTGCAGCAGAGGTACAAAACCACTCCCAAGCAGGGCTGACTGCAGCGGGCAGCACAACCTCATACAGAGAAGACCTCTGGATTATTTTTTTTTCCCCCCATTTCTATTTATAAACGTGCTCAGTTTTCTTCAGTGATGCATGTACCTTCATTTCCTCAAGCTGGTATTCCTTCCTTCCTTCCTTCCTTCCTTCCTTCCTTCCTTCCTTCCTTCCTTCCTTCCACCCTTCCTCCCTCCCTCCCTTCCTTCCTTCCTTCCTTCCTTCCTTCCTTCCTTCCTTCCTTCCTTCCTTCCTTCCTTCCTTCCTTCCTTCCTTCCTTCCTTCCTTCCTTCCTTCCTTCCTTCCTTCCTTCCTTCCTTCCTTCCTTCCTTCCTTCCTTCCTTCCTTCCTTCCTTCCTTCCTTCCTTCCTTCCTTCCTTCCTTCCTTCCTTCCTTCCTTCCTTCCTTCCTTCCTTCCTTCCTTCCTTCCTTCCTTCCTTCCTTCCTTCCTTCCTTCCTTCCTTCCTTCCTTCCTTCCTTCCTTCCTTCCTTCCTTCCTTCCTTCCTTCCTTCCTTCCTTCCTTCCTTCCTTCCTTCCTTCCTTCCTTCCTTCCTTCCTTCCTTCCTTCCTTCCTTCCTTCCTTCCTTCCTTCCTTCCTTCCTTCCTTCCTTCCTTCCTTCCT
>NW_020799142.1:33445204-33451294 GCF_003259725.1 Athene cunicularia
CCTCCCTCCCTCCCTTCTCTTTTCCAAGAGAAAAAATGAACTATTGTTTTTGCACTTCAGAAATGTGAACATGTCACTGTGGCAATTACCTCTTAACTAAACAGGCCTAATGCTGTTAAGCTTAATAGGATCTTTGTCACCTCTGAGCACTTTTTTCTTTATTAATGACTCATTGTAAAGCACATTATCGCTGGTGTCACTTTCTCAGTCCTGCTTCACTGCAGTTGGATGTGGCATTACCTCAGCGCATGCAGATCTCAGCCAGGGATCTGCTGGGTGCAGTGCAAACAGCTCTGCAAGTTCCTTGTTGGATGTCAATGATAAGATACAAGTAGAAGACCAGATAAAACCAGCCCGTGGATAGCAACAACCAAATGAGCACGAGTACCAATCGCCAGGTGCCTGAGAGGGCTTGGTACCTGGTTCAACCCAGCCAGGAGCAGACTAATAACATGCTAAGTGGTTTAGGTTTGGAGATAATACTGCTGGGAAAAAGGCCAAGGGATAAAATCAGCATGGAAACTAAACATCTTGAGCTTTGAGGTGGTTCCTCAAGGTTGGCTGAAGCATGTAAAAGTCTGCGTTGTCCCTGAATAGCATCACTTTGTGACCAGCACTGAGGAGGTGCTCCGTGCTGTTACACACATCATGTGTGAACACAACAAATGCAACTCCATATAGCCGGGACCAGCTGGTACCTCTCATCACCAATAAATCACCGTGTACAAAATGCCCTTTGGGAAGCTACTTCCTATGGGCTAGAAATTAATTTCTCCTGGTCACCCCCCAATCACCCAGCCAGACCCTGTCCACAGAAGACCCCTGCAAGCCCACCACAAGTCATACCACCAGTGCCTCCAGTTAGAGTGCTCTGCGGGATTCAGGGGGGGCCCACAAGGAGACAGCACCCCGAGTGATTTTAAGCTTGCACATCTCTCATAGTCAAAAAGGATTGAACGTTGAGATGCACAAGCTACCGCTCCCCAGCAGAGCTGTGTTTTCTCTGTACATGCTCTACACCTATAACCCTCCGGTTAGTGACCACTAGTTAGTAGGTTGAAATACCTGACACTTGTTGTGGGCTTAGCTCGTGCATGAAGACAGTTACAGGTACTCAGCTGTGGTAGGATATCATCAGGCTTCTCTACTTAGCTCTGCCTGCACTCTCAGCATCTTTATTTTAAACATGTGTGTGTATCGGTACATCACACCTGTATGTTTCTCTTTGCATGGTGGTTGCACCAGAAAGGGCTGGAGAACTGGGTGAGAGAAGCTATTCTCTTTTCAAATGCTATCTACCCTGAGCAAGGTTTAGGAAGGCAATGCATGGATTTATCTGTCTTGGTAGGAGGTGGTGACAGTCCTTGTGTCTGTCACCTGAAGGTTTCCTTTGAGTCCTGATAATCTGAAGTGTTATAACTATTATCAGGCACTTCCAGAATAGCCAGGGTGGGAAGACCTCGCGCAGCAAGCTCCCTGCTTGCTGCTCCCAGCTCTCACACTCCTGAAAGAGAAATAATCTCCTGCCAAGATATTTCACTCCGGTGGCAAAAAGATTTGGGAAGTGTGCAAGAGAGGCTAATCCTGGCACTCATCTCAGCAAGGCTCCAAAACCCCAAGCGTCAGCACGTACAACTCAAAAAGGTGTCTTTGAGCAGTTAGACTCCCTCAGACCCAGCATACGCACCCCCGGCCAACCTCTGGGATGGGCAGTATTTCAGTTATTTCTCAGTGAGCCTTTACCCAAGGTCCAGATGATGACTCTTGGGTCCTCACACCCAGTCCAATTCCGCGCCTGCTGCTCTACTGTAGCCTTGCGATTCCTAAGCTATATATCACAGCACATTTATTCTGACACCCTGTGATGCGCAGGTTAGTGCTTCTCTGCCAGGCTCAGCAAAGGCTTCTAAATATATTAGTGAAGGAGAAGGATCTGGGATGGCTTCCAATTTTAACCAAGGTCACATTGGCGAGTGCTAGTGTGCAGTCCGAGGATATTATACACAGCATCTTTCAGGCGAGCAGTATTCCAGCTGCCTACAGCATTTCTGTACACTGCAGCAGAAGGAAATGGGAAAGGATGACAGAAACAAGAAGCCTGGGAGTTATCTAAAGTTTTGTGATGGGTATGTTGTGTAGCTCTGGTTATTCTCCTACCAAAAATCCCAAACCCAAACTGTGTTACTCACCTGCCTCAAATGGTAGGCTCAGGCATAATGTTTTTCAAAGAGCTCAGAGCTTTGGGCCCTTGGATTCATCCTAGCAGACAATTTTCCCATTAGGAGGCAGCCAAATGCTCCAGGGAAACACACAGTGCTGGAAACGGCACCTGCATTCCAGATTTATCCAAGTCCCTTGATGAGGCATCCTAAGAAGAGCTCTCCTCCTAGCCACAAGAAAGGGCTGGGAAAGTTTAGGCAAGGCCAAGGACTGGAGGTGAGACACATCACAGATGAAGGTTTGAAATCGCCCCTCTGGCAGAGGTGACTCTCTGCAACTCTCTCCATGGGAAACGGAAGAGACATGGACTTTTAATTGCAGCCCTGGACTGGAGGAGGAGACCCAGAAGGAGCAAAAAGAGAGAGGAATAAAGACATGCATAATTTGAGGCACCGGGGAAAGAGGCAGGCTACTCTGGCTGAGGACAAGGCTCAGCAGAGGCCAGTTTATGAGCCTGGCAAAAAAGCAGAAGAAGGTTTTACATTTGTTGGCTTTCAGTGGCGTTCAGGAGCCCCTCGAGGCTGGGACAACTTTCCCATTTCTGCAGCGAGGCAGTGGAGAGCCCTGTGCTCCTCCAAGAGCAGGTGAAGGGCGAAGTCTGGGGGAAGAAGGAGCAGGTTGCTATAAATTACCTGTCCATCTTCCGAGGCTCTGTGACTGACAGCTGTGCTAGGGTCTCCCAGGGAGAGGACTCACTTAAATTTGAAAAATGTGGTGTTGGAAACAATGCTGGGAGCTTCCTGGTACTCTGCAGTGGTGTGTGTTCCTGTGATTATTCATTTATGGTGAGTCAGATGGTGGGATAAGGGTTGAACTTACCTTCTTAAAGAAACTCCATCTTCTGCCTGTCTCCCCCTCTAAAGCTGTTAGATATATTTCAAGCTGGCAAAGGGTTAGGAGTCCCAAAGACACATTTATGCCTTAGGTGGAAATAAGGCGCTAGGTGGAAGATAAAGACCTTTTCAGTGCCCCAGTGAGGAGAAAGCTGTCAGGGGAGGTCCCTGAAACATCGATAAGGCAGAAAGAAGAGTGTGTTGGAAGTCCTTGGCTGCAGGACAAGCATCAGGCAGACTGCAGAGCATCCAGCTGTGCCACACTAATTTCATTTTCGAAGCGCACCTTTGGTTACTAATGTGCTCTGTCAGTAGAGCAGGCGATGTTTTGTCTACTTGCCTTTATTCTTAGCTGCCTTGGGTCAGCAAAACAACCCAGACAGTAGCGTTAAGAGACCTACACCTCCAGATCTAATTGTCTGGTTCGGAGCCATACCCTATGCAGAGAGCTAGCCTGCACCCAATAAATTCTCCCTTCGCCCCAGCTCATCTTGCTCTCACCGACCGGTGCCTCCACCTCCTCCTGATGGCCCCAGATGATGACTGTTGTACCCTGCCCCAGCCACGCGGTCTGGAGATCTCCAAACCTGGTGCTCCAGGTCAGCTCTTGGCAAAATTTAGCCTTGGTCCAAATGAGCTTAGTGCCTGAGCATCGGGATGGAGGTGCACATCCCTGACGGGGCGTCTGCATCTTGCTCCTGCCCTCCTGCCCTGCCTGCATGGGGAGATCCAAGAAGAGGAGCACACCTCTTCCTGCCTTTGTGAAACCCACAGGCTTTCCTCCATCGCGTGAAGAAGTGAGTTGTTATTAATGTGCCACAAGTGCTGGGGGAGGGGGGGGCACAGAAACTTTCTGTGGATTTGTCCCCAAGTCAGACTGTGCCTGAAATGACCGCATGGTCTTTGGAGCGGCTGGTGTGCTAGAAAACTGGCTGTTCACCATCAGTGCCAAAACTGTATTCCAGCGCAGTGCTCTGGGTCTCCAGCGCTGGCTGGAGGACAAGGGCAATGGCAGGGATGACAGCCTTCAGTTATCCTTCCACTCAATCCCTGAACAGAGGTTGAAAAAAAATCAATGTCACAAGCCACGGTCGGAGCAGGGCTGGGCGGACTCTCCGAACTGAAGCATAGTTTTGGTCTAGAAATCATCTAACAGCATCTTGCAAAACTTCCAGGATTTCATGAGCTGGACTCAAACAGAAATGCCACAGGCAGTGCTGCCAACCCCAAGCATTCAAATACCATGAGTCAGGCCCCCCTCCCTCAACTCTTCCAAGTCTCCTTTCCTCTCTGTTTTTTTTTTTTTTTTGTACTGTGTGATTAAACTTGGTTCATATTTTCCAGGTTCCTATGCTCCTCGTCCCCCCACCACCTTTTAGGAGGGCTAGAAACTTAACTGGTTTTGGGATGACGGGGGCTATTTTTAAAAGGAAGAGGAGGTGCAATGCTCTAAATCCCTGGAGCAGGACCCTAAATAACATTGTTATGTGACTTATGATAAATTTAGGCAATTTGGCAGTGCTTCAGTCTGGCTCCTTATTTAATTGCCTGCAGATCCTGCCTTGTCATTAACACGAGAGGTCAAGGTACTGGCAGGGGTTCTGTGAATTGTGGATGCATACTTAGGTTATAAAAACACCCCAGTCTTCGCCTCCCAGTGAGCCCTTCTTGTTCATCCAGCTGTTACAGCTGTTCTCCCCTACCCAGAGCTCCTTCAGCTGACTCTGCTCTTCTTTGCCTTTGCGAAGTGACTTATGCAATGGCCCCGCTCAAACACACATTTGGCCAGCTACCTCCTCACTGCAGCAGCAACTGGGCATCCTAAATCCTCATAAAAATTGGTATATTTTAATAATTTTCCATCCAGGAAATGTTTTCTTCCTCTGAAGATTGCAGAGGAAAGGAAGCAGAGAGGAAGACAAGGAAGCAGAGCCCAAGGAGCATCCAGCAAGTTCTTTGAATAAAGAAAGAGCATTTGCCAGGATGCAGCACGCGTGCAACAAGCAGTGCACATGCATCTACTGAATCCTGCAGCATCTCTCAGCTGCGTGAAACACACCACGCGGGCAGCTGGGGGATCTCAGCCTGCACTTGTAATGCGCACTTTAAAATCAGCTTCATCTCAGGGACCGGTGAATTCTTCTTTCATGGGACTCGAGAGACATTTGTAACTCCCCACCGAAGGCCAAAAAAAAAAGGTTGAGGTCTTTCTCAGGTCTCCCTGAAGATCGGGGTTTGGGGCCGAGGATTTCCTCAAAACCACGGGTTGCTCCGTATGACTTCCTCCAAGCCCTGTATGACTCCTTTTATTTGCAAGTACTTACCACCTTCTGATAACACAACAGGAAAAAGTGACTCCAAAGGGTCAGAACTTGGGCAAACAGCATTCAGCACTATTCCTTCCTTACTCCTGGATTATCGAAGGGCTGACTTGCGACTACCGTGGGAATCCCAGTACTCCCCATCTTGCTGAAAATGTTTGGTGTGACTCTCAGCAGACCTTAACTCTGGTGTTGTGAGCAGCGTGGCGTGCTTGGCTGTCACAGCTCGCAGGATCTGAAGGGTCTGCAGAGTCCGGGATGCTGGACCACGTTCTTGTAAGGAGCGTCTGTTGGGCTGGAGCATCAGGAGCGCTGTCTGCGGTGGCTCTGGCGCCTGGCAGAGGGAGGGGTGGCTGCGGACAGGCAGTCTCTGGCACCCCTCTGTGGCCACCTGCACAATCACAGCCCGGGGAGGGGGGGAACAGCAGCCTCCTCTGGGGAGCAGCCGGCGGAGAGGACAGGGAAGCACTTCTGAGGGGTCTGGAGGAGAGGTTAAACCCTGTCTGTCGAGGCAGCAAGTCGCTGTGAAGGGTGGGAGCCCTCTTGTCCTTCGTGCAGGGCCAGGAGGTCCTTGTGGACGTGGGCACCTGGAGAAAAAAGCGTTAAGGAAGGGACCAGGATTTGGCGTTTCAGCACTTGGGCACAGCTGGGGTGAGACCTTGACTGCTGTGTTCCTACAGCTGGGGAGAAAGAAAATGAGCCTTTTTTCTCCAGGT
>NW_020799142.1:33451344-33454415 GCF_003259725.1 Athene cunicularia
TTTTTTTTTTTTTTTTTTTTTTTTTTTTTTTTTTTTACGCTGATCGACTGCTATCAGTGAAGATAGAAACTACCTACATGGAGAGCTTATGGTGATAGCTGTGATCTGACTTAAACAGCAGAAAAGTTATTGTTGTAAGGCTGTAGGTGATGCTGTTAGCTGGGTTTAACCCTCTTGTCCATCGACCCAGATTACTGCCTTGGTTAAACAGCTGAGAAACCAAAAATAAGCAAAAATACAACTCCAGTGCTACAAGCTGGCTGCCCATGGCCAGGCAGGCATCAAGGAGCACAGCCAGGCACTGCGGGCAGGCAGCTCTGCAGAGGGTTGAGACCCCCACCCCTACCCAAGGTCTGCCAGTCCCTGAGGCTTTCCAGTCCCTTCCAGTTCCCCCCCATCACCACATCCCAGCAGGTTCTCGAGGGCCTGCTCCCACGGCGCCCAGCTCAGAGGCAGCGTGCTCCAGCAAGGTGCCCTAAGAAACAGGGAGCTCCTTCCACCCCTGTTCATCTGGCCTCCAGCTCGTCCTGCTGTTTAACCCAGCCCTCTTATTGCATTTGCTCCCCAGGTTACTCCCTAATTTAATTTCCATTCCTAGGGAGCTCAGGAAAGGTGGATTTTCCCCCACTCCATTTCCTACCCTTTTTCGTGCTTCTTGGGAGAAGTGGGGAAGCACTCGGAGGGGTTAGACCCACCTTGTGTCAGGGTTGGAAACGGGACCCAGACTTCTTGCCTCTGGACAACTGCTGGCCATAGCCAGGGGCAGGGCTGGCCATTGCAGAGGTCGGTCCCTCCTCAGCCACATGAAGGGACATGGTGGGCATGCGGTGAGTCCAGCTGTGCCGTGTGTGGGCAGCAAGTCTCTGGGTGCGTGGAGGGGAGCAGCCGTGCTCAGGCAGATGATGGACAGACGCAAGAAGAGCCTGGAAGGGCTCCTCTCCAAATGGTGCAGAGTGGAGAGCTCCTGGGCTTCGAGCGGGACCCAGGGCCTTGGCTCAGATGCATCCGGAGAAAAAGATGGCAGTGGGGTCAGGGTCACTTCAGTGCCACCAAATGCTATCCTCTGTGTGGCACCATGGTCACTGAGAAGGCATCTGGGCCAAGCTGAGCCGCCCGCGCACCATCCAGCAAGCTTCATCAGTCATGGGCAGAGGCAAGGTTCGGGGCTTAAAACCAAAGGCCCTCGTGCTTTTGGGTCGTTGGATGGATGCACAGGACCTCAGGGCCAGATCCTTGCCGGTGCAGAGCTGTATCACTGGGACATGGCCAGCTGCCCCAGCAGAGAGGACAGCTCTGCACAGACAGCCCTGGACTTTCTCTGGTGCCGGGAAGAACCTCCTAGTGTTCCCACCAGACCTGCACGCCTGAGTCCAGCTCTTAGCTTGCTGGCAGAGTCCTGTACTTTACAATTATCATCATTTGCAATAAGCTGCGGCCTCTCACAGAACTTTCCCCAGTGCAAATGATGTTCAGGGAAGAGTAACAGGACTCAGGCTATGCCCGTGAAGTCTCAAGGCTGAGGTCAGAGAAGATATAGTCACCTATGGGTGTGGAGATGGCCTCTGGAGAGCAAAATACTCACTAATTCCAGGGGAAGAACAAGACAGCATCCAAAGGAGGCTCAAGGAGCAAGTTAAAACAAACTTTAAAGTATCTTCATGCAAAGATGCAGCTATGGGACTTGCTGCTGCCTTTCCATCTCCAACCCCGGCTTCAGGAAAGCCCTGAGCCCTATTCCCAGAGGAAAGGCTGGTTAGAAGAAATCAACTTGGGGGCTGCATCAAATTCACCCCTTTAACCCGTTGCTGCTGGAAGGTGGGTTTGTTCTTACCATGCTGCTCCTGGCAGCATTTCCCCAGCACCCTCCGTCCCTGCAGAGGGAGGGTAAGGAGATGATACCTGTCCCCGTACGCTCTACCAGCCTGAGCTCTGCAGCCTGCTGCAGGTCTGAAGTGGATCTGACCACAGTTACACTTGCAGGGATCTCCTAAGGATGTCTTCAGCCTCAGGATGCCTTTGGGCAGGGGAAACCACACCCAAACGGCTCTAGGTGGGAGTGCTCAGCTCAGGACTCTGCCTGGGCACTGAAATCTTGGTGGTGAACAGCTCTGCAGCGACGGAGCACCCTCGGGAGCTGGCATGTCCAGCCCAGCCAATAAACAGCTCTGCTGGGCAGCTGGTGGTCAATCCAACCTGCCCTGTGTGGTGGCTGGGGTGGGAGCAGGAGCCGTGGGGCTTTTCTGGTGTCCCCTTCTCCATCATCAGCTTTTCTCCTGCTGACCATTCCCCTTTTCCAAGCTTTTCCCCAAAGTAGAGATGCCCTATAAAGCTCTCAGCAAGAAATGTTAAAACCTTCCACTGATCATATACGAACTCTGAGAGGATGGTCTGACACCGAGGTGGCAAAGGCACCCGCTTCATTGTCGCAGCCGTGGGGCCCTGCGGCAGGTCACTGGGAGAAGGGACATCCTCGGGCACAGCAGGGAACATGCCATGCCGCCTCGTTGGCTCCAAGGCGCAAGAGAAAAACTTCATCTTGTGCAAGACTGTGGGCAGGGAGGGACGGGTGACCTGAGGAAAGGGCCGCAAGAGCAGTGAGACAGCCTGTCCCTAGATGGTCCCTCATGGCAGCTCATGGGGTGGTCACTGGCCTTCTCGTGGCAGAATGCCTCCCACCCTCCTCCTGGGATGTGGCTGTCTGTGGATGTAGTCCTTTCCCCCAGACCCACCCGCAGAGCCCCCATCCCCACCACCCTCCACATGCCTTCCGCCCTCGCCCCTTTCCATGGGATGCAGGATGCTCCATAACGCCGGGCCCTGCTGCGCCATCCCCCGTGGCGCTGCAGAGGAAGGTTTTGGGAGATGGCCTGCATGGGAGGAGGTGGGAAGGGGCCCCCCTGTGTCGTCTTGCTGCAAGTGGGATTCATGTTTGTGCAGGCAGGGTGGCAGGCAGGGAACCCGCATGCTGTGTGTGAGGACTGCCTGGAAGGGGAAGCTGGTGGTGCGGGCAGGGGGTGGGAGGGGTGACGGCAAGGCTTCAGGTGGGTGCAGGCAGGGCTTCAGGTGGGTGC
>NW_020799142.1:33454465-33461207 GCF_003259725.1 Athene cunicularia
GGGATGGGATGGGATGGGATGGGATGGGGTGGGATGGGATGACACGGGATGACATGGGATAGGAGGGGAGGGGATGGGATCTTGCAGCTTTGTGCCAGATAATAAGCTATTAGACACAGCTCCTCGCTCAGCAGATTGAAAACATATCATGACCCTTAACAGTCTCAGTGGGTTGGCAAGGCAAGACAGATGCAAACCCATGGATTTAATTTTTCATGAAGATGAAGAAAAGAGGAGCACCCTGGTTTCAGGATAACATTCTAGAGTGGCATGGAAATGCAGCACCATAAATACAGATGTGTTGAGTCTTAAATGTAAGATGCAGTTTGGCTTAAGTAGCATGCTAGGATATTTCCTAAATCAGAACTATTCCAGATGGGAGCTAAGCATTTAGCTTAATATCCATTTGTCTGGTTTAAACTGTATCTGTTGTGACAGTGGAGCATGTTTGCTGCAGACATTGATGCAGAAGGCTGGACCTGATCTGGCTCAGCCCCAGGCCAAGGTTTGAATCACCCAGGTCTGACAGCAGTGGCTTCCTTAGCAGACAGAGAGAACATGTTCCTGCCTTCAGTAAGAAAGCAATTTCAGAGCTGGAAAAGCAGGAAAGCATGACATTGTTTTTAATTCAAGACTGAGAGGGTTGAGCATGAGATCTTCTTGTTCTGAATTCCTGAAGGATGTGATCATCCAAGATCAGTCAAAGAAGAGATCATTCATTTCAGTGTAGCAGTTAATGGCAACCTCTTCTGAAGGCATTGGTTTGCTTGGCAAGCCTTTTTTTCTTATATTTAGCATATGCATTAAATACTTTCTCATATATAGCTATCTTAATTCTACATTTAATTGCATTTTTAATCCCATCTTCTGTTCAAGAACAAACTCATGGAAAAGCATGGACTTTTTATTTAAAATAAAATATGCTTCTTGCCACTCTTAACTACACAGTGTTAAGAACCTGAAGATTGAAGCTTGTTTTTTTCCTATTTTCCCGTTCCCAATTTTTTATCCCCCTAATTTGTAGGTAGGGAAAACAATAAACTTTGGGCTTTGGGTCTGATCTAACTGTAAAGCATTTGGAAATGACTGTGCAATAGTGCTGTTGTTAACATAGTCGGGGGGTCCGGGCATTTGGGATGTGAAAGGATTCAGCTGACTTAGTGTGTCTAAAATCCTAAAGCTTGATGAGGTCAAAGAGGCAGGGAGCTTCGTGGCAGGCAAACAACAGGGGAGGTTCGTAGGCACCTAATCATCTCCCGGGCCTCTGTGGAGAGAGGCTCGTTCCTGACAGTGTGGATTGAGCACGACTTTCCGACGTTTCCTCAGCTTATGGTATGCCCAGACATCTGTTTTGGGCCTGTACAGTTTGGTTTTGTTCTACAGAGCCAAGGTATTTTAGAGCTGGTTCAGCTGCAAGAACACAGGTATCACCTGGGGTGCTCCAAGGCCTCCCGGCTGCCCCACCCATGGTCCAGGAGAGTACTGGAGGTCCCCTGTCACCCATATGCCCACACAGATGTCTTAGCTGGCATAAGACACCTGTGTTTGGGGACTTAAATAGACCTCTTTCTATTTGTTATGCTGACTTGCCCACAAAATAATACAAAACAAACCCTCTTTTTCCCCAAAATAAGATTTATCTCTCTGCGTTCCCAAATGCAAAAGAAAAATGTCTTGATGGCCACGCCACACTTCACCGCTGTTAGTGACTTCAGTCGGACAGAAAATGGTTATGGGAGTGATGGGAACAACATCTGTGTGAGAAAAGGGTCCCAACCAGGGACGCGGCACCATATGTCACTGCACAGCCGGGGATGATGAGGGGGACGGTCTCTAAGAGATGTGGTCTATTGGTCCAAGAGAAATGGTCTAATACAGGGGTTGTCAACCTTTCCTTCACCACGGACCCCCTTTAAATACCTTTTGTGGCTACAGGCCACCAAGACTTAATTCAAGATTCAAAGCACTAGGGTACATCAAATATTTATTTCAATTTTCTCATGAAAGGTCTTCAAATTTGGAGAGAAGGGAAAATAAGTTAATCTGTTAATGCACACACATGCAGATTATAATATCATTATTGCAACAATTCCACATGAATTTAAAATAATAGCATCAACAGCCTTCTTGCTCAAATGGCCCATTTTACAGTATTTTAACATGCTAATTCCAAATTTGGTGCCAATTTTTACATCAAGATTTGATGAGAAATTTTTACAGTTCTTCTCACCACCCCCCTTGTCTGCCTGTGTTCAGTCACCATATATTTTTGTTTACAGGTCAAGGGCCACCTCTGGAGGAACAGACACAGCCCTGTTGTGTCCCTAAAGAGGGCCGTTGGGTTAAGAAAATGTCTTTAAGAGAAAAACTGCCTAATTAAAGTGAGTGCCACTGGCCATACTAGCACCAAATAGCATGTCGGGGCGGGCTGGGGTTGGAGGGGGGCATGAGTATGAGGGGAGCATTGAGGGGATGGAGCTGTGGGAAAAGGAGGTGCAGTGCTTGCTGTGGGTCAGACCAAATGTTTCTGGGCTCGACATTCCCCACCCCCACTTTAAGCATTCACAAGACCCCTTGTGACAACATCACAGCTCCCCAGGAGTCCACAGAGCACAGGTTGAGGACCACTGGTGTAATACATTGCATGATTCAGCAGCATGCAAATGTGGCTGCAGGTTAGTTTTTTGAACACTTGGGTGAATGCAGGAAGGATTGTATTTCTGCCTGGGTGTCCTCAGGCCAGGCAGAGAATAGAAATAACCCATGTCAGTAAACACCTCTATCTCATGAGCAGTAAACGTCCAAGGCTGGAACAAGCTGTGAGCTACAGCCGCAGGGGAACAAGGACAACTCCCCTCGGTGCTTGTTCAGGACTTGTCTCACGTTGCTCTGGGGTTTGGCTGCTGCTGGCAAAGGCTCAGATGTGGGAAAAGGGCTGGGAAGAGGAGGCTACTGGTATATCAGGGTCATGGTGTGAGAATCTATTCTCACCATGGTCACAAGTGCTCCTATAATTTGTTCTCCATGTGACCAGCCATTGTATAAAACCTACAGAAAGCCAAGAAAATATCAGCTGTCCCCAGTCGATGGCTCAGAAGCAGAAACCCATCTCTGTTTGACTACGCTTTATGTAAACTCTACTGCCACGTTTCACCTGCCGTGAACTACAACGGGAGCCCGGGGCTGTGGTTTCAAAGGCTGATGCCTGCTTTGACTGCACCGGTGTTCAAAGCTGGAGCTGCCGTGGGATATGGTGCTGCTGGGGCAGGACAGGCAGCAAATGCCCTGCTCTTGTCTCAAATAGGTTGTGATGTTAAGAGGAGGGAAGAGGGTGGGTAAGGATGGGGCTGTGGGTCTGGAGGACACATGCTTGATGTGGAGTTTGTTAACGAGTCCGGTGGGACTGAGGAGCTCCTCATTGTGGTCCTTAGTGGAGGCAACACCCCCCAGTGACACAAAGAACCGTTGCTGCTCTAAAATACCCTCCTATAATTCCCATCTATTATGAGGAATTATATATTCTCATTATTACATGGAATAATATATTCCCATATATTATGGGGAAGTATACACTCCCATTATTACGGAGAAGAATATATTCCCATGCATTATGTGGATGTGGTTTATCAACACCTCTGCCAAACCCTTTGACCCCAGTAGGAGTCAGGCAGCAGAAGCCAAAGGCATGCACAAACAATAATTTAATGCTGAAGATGGGAGACAGAAACCTCCTTATATATGTTGGAACTATCTTAGCTACATACACCTGATCTCCAGGTCTGTGAGGAACGTTGGTAGTCCCAGTGCCTGAGATCTGGTTGACGGGTAGATCTTTTGCGTAGAGCCCATTTAATTCACACAAACTCAAATCTATTAAAACCCAACACTTTTGCCTCTCCAGATAGAGTTACATTCCTTGAGCATTCTCTCCCTGGTGCCCTTGGTTGGCCAGTGCCTTCGCAGGGTGGTCACAGCCCCACCACAGCCAGGGATGCCACAAGCTTTGAGGCTTCCCTTTGCATCCAAGCATACTCAAATGATTTATGCGGGATTTCTCAGTCAATGTCTGCGTGTAGCTCTTTCACAAGGTCTGCAGGAATAGACTTGCTGAGCTCAAGGCCAGGAGGGACGGTCTCCTCTGATGCCCTCTCTTACACAGCCCAAAGGACTGCACCCAGTAATCCCCATACAATGTCCCCCGCTCTGTTTAAGCCCTAGCACACTATTTTAGAAGCCTCTATTAAATACACACACAAAAAAGAAACAACTCTGATTAAAGACTCCAGCTGATGAGGAATCCACCACAGTTCCAGGTCCCACACCCTTAATTACCTTTACTGTTGAATGCTTGCAACTAAATTTGTCCATCTTTCATGTGCTGCCATGCATCCCTGTATTTCATTATAATTTCTCTTCAATTATAATTGCTTTTGTCCTATAAACAAATAGAAGCAGATTTATTCAGGGCTATCTTTGTCGCAAAATTCAGCCCTTTCTGAAGTCAAACCCCTCCTAGGGGAGTACATCGCTTGGGAGACATGACCAGTCTTCTTTTTCTTTAAACCTGGAGAAAATAATTTCCCATCACCTTGCTCTCTCATGACTTGTAGCATGACTCTGGTAACATCTGGTGCCTTTCCTTACAACTTGCTGGAATCCAAAAGTGGATGAAATATACCATGAAGAAAGGATTTTACCCGGTGTGATTGCCAAGTGCTCCATAAATGCTCAGAACTTGGGAACAACAGAGAAGTTGTAGGTCCCTTCCAACTGTACTACTCTATTCTAGAACCCAAAATCTCGTGTTTTTCCAGAAGATGCTGAGGATTTTGAGGTACTTGGCTTTGCAATACTTTGCTTCTCCAAATGGCCAAAAGTGCCTTGCAAACATCATGGACTTCTAATCAATAGGGATTTTCCCACCTCCAGGACCTGAAAGATGCTAACGAAGGTTTGAGTCTATTATTGCTATAACTGTCTGCACTTCAGCCCTTGAGAACGAAGCCTAACTGGGGAGCATAGGTTTATTATGAAGAAATTAAACATTATCTTCTGGAAATTATGTTACCTGGAATCCAAAAGCAGGTCTTTCATGACTACTTTCCTTTCAAGAAAGGGGTTTCTCTCTGTGAAGCGCACTTAATTGTGTTGCTAGCACTTTTTAATTAGGATAATTTAGAAATTAAGTTAAATTAAACATTTTATTTCAGCAGTAGAAGAAGAGGGGACACTGGAATAACTGCTGATTGAAGGGCTATGCCTGTTCGTTCTTGGTCTAGCGCCAAAGACCTGCTAATACTTATTCACAGAAGAGATGCACTCAGCATCTTCCCAGATTTTATTGTTGCTTCTGAAACAAAGGGAATTTCCTTACTCAACACAGGCAGGAAACATAGGAAAACATCTCCTTGTGCCCCATCCCTGGGGAAAAGGGTTGATTCCTGGTACACAGGAAAGCCAGGGTCTGTGGGACCATCCCTGCCTGGGGGACCCAGCTGGGTTACAGCACCTTCATGCCATAGTGACATATTAGAAAAGCAAGTTTATTTTATAGCCAAAGCTCTGAAAAAGCTTGCCTCTTTTTCACAGCATTTAGGCGAATTTTTTTTTTTTTTTTTTTTTAGGAAAAATCCTGGGCAATTTGAGAACCTGTGGCAAACCAGGGTGTGGTGTTCAGTGCTCTCAACCGTGCACGCACATCCCATCATGAGGGATGTCCAGGAGAAACATGTCCCTTCACAGCAAATAGGAGCTGCCTTCTTGACTGATCTTGGAACACTAATAAAATATTTATCAGCCGCATGAGCACAAATTTCCTAAGGACAGCTGTGGATATTATTTGATTTGCAGATATCTTATGGCAGGGTCCTTCAGATGTCTTTCTCTTATAAGAAACCTAGGAAACAGGCAAAATGGAGGTGCTGGTGATGGAGGGAGAGGCAGAAGAGGGGAGAAGGGATGTGTGCCTCCTCCTTGGGCATCAATTTCAACGGTGAGAAAGCCTTGGGGTTGATGGATTTGCCATCAGGAATCTGGAGCTCATCTCTTGTCCTTGGCTATTGCAGGGAAAGAGATGAAGAAGAGGTAACAGGAGATGAAGGCTCCATGTTGTTTGGAAGCCCCAGCCCAGCATCCTGGAAGCCATCCTCCAGGCACAGAGCTCCTCCTGTCTCCTCCAGTCAACACAATGGGGTGGTTTGAGGAGATTTGGGTAGAACAACCTGGTTTAACTAAAGCTCATATTCAGTATGTTTATGAACTGCTCTGGGGCAAAAGGTACCCACCACCCTGGAGATGAAGGAAGCCCCAGGTACAGCTTTTTAATGACAGTTGGAAATGCCTCAGCTTCCCTTCTAGGTGTTAGTCGTGGAGTGGGGGACAAATGAGGCTTCTGGGGGAAGAACTAGGAAAAAAATAACAGTGAAACAGTGACAGGCAAGAGGAGAGCAGTGAAGGATGCTAGGGGGGAGAAGGAGGCTGTTGCCTGGGAAGTGTTGCTCTGCTTGGAAAACAAATTGACAGGTGCCAGGCAGCCTGATGGCAGGGTGATGCCTGGCCACCGGAGGAAGGGTGGGTGGCCAGCAGCACCCAGGGGTGACGGGGAGGCAGGAGGCTCCTCCAGCCCCTCGGGTCCTTCAGCTGCAGGGACATGTTCCAACTCACAGCGGAGAAATGTGTGGGTCAGCCCCAGGTGAAAAGATCTATTATTTTTTCTGTTATTTCAGACTTCGCGCACATTGGG
>NW_020799142.1:33461257-33468116 GCF_003259725.1 Athene cunicularia
GGGGGGGGGCGGAATTAATAGAACTTTTTCTCTCAAACAACCAAATCTTTAAGCAGTGCCTGTCCTACAGGGGAGAACTAACTTCTATTGAGCAGGTCATGTTGTTGGTTATTTGGAAGCTGCAAATTTCCATCTCCTGTAGACGCTATCCTGTGTGTATATGTGAGGATATCTGTAGTACACATTTATATTTCTGTCCCAGCACGGTTAATATAAATCTGCCCACTCTGATGCCTGAAGGCCATAGCATGACAAAATGCCTGCCATACACCGGGAGTGCTTGTAGTCTGATACTGTTATCTCTTTTTTTCCTCTGTCAAAAGCAGGACTGTGTCAAGTCCTTTTCTACTAACAGATTTCACAGCGAGCAGGGAATGAAAATGTTTCCCTTTTCTCCCCAGTTACCTTACTGGGAAGGCAAACAGGTCTAAACTGGCTGTACCAGCCCTCAGCAGCTGCTGGGGAATAGAGGGGAGGCCTTCAGCTGGGTGTATTTTAACCAAAGTGATGTGATAAGAAGCAAAGCCTGCATGAAGATAAGCTTGTTTATTTTATTAGCAGACCAAAGATAAATCCTGAGCTCGTCATTGCCCAACCTGACCTGCTGGCATGTGAAAACCACAAGTTGCCTTGTCCAGAGTAGGGTTTTATTACGAGGTTAAGGACTATCATTTCATGGTATGAAGATGCTCAGTGGGAAAGAGAGAATGAAAGACTTCTAAGACATCGCATGTCCTCGGTGGAGGTAGGTGTGTAAGTCCTTCCTCTTGAAGGAACGGAGTCTGAGTGACCCTGATGGTTTCTCTGTTGCACATAATATATAAACTATACTTATCTGACTCAAATATATGTATTTCCCAAGCTCACCCATACTTGCTGGGTGGTGGAGTGCTGTTTGCTGCCAATCCTCCTTCCTGTTTGTGGTGGCTTTGCTGGTAGCAGGGATGAGACAGGATTTGGGGGAAAGGGAGGATCTCCACAGCAGCAGGTGAGTCAGGGCCGGAAAAGGCATCATTAGAAGATGCGTGGGAGATAACAGAGGGTGCAGGAAGGTGATGCAGGAGGATGTGATCTCCCAGGAGTGGAGAAGCAAGAAATTGGGCTGCTGGTGTGAGTAGGGGTTTGGTGAAAGCCTTCTTGGTGGGCTTCATGATCTTCCCCAGCAGATCCTGGAGTAACCCAAGGTCAGGCAAGGAAGTTGCCACCACCCAGAAGGTGATGAGGCACAAAACTGTAACATTCTGAGATGCTTCTCATTTTCCTAGAGAGGAAGACTTTCTCCTAGGACTTCATCCTGAGGACCAGAGACAAATGTTCAAAGAGTCCTTCTCAGTCCTTGCTAACCCAGGGCTGCTGCTGGCAGCTCTACAAACACTGGTGGTTATTTAAACCTGGTGAAAGCTGACTCACAAAGTACTTTACCAACACGGTAAGTAGAGCTCTACCCATTCAGGGGAGGAAAACTGAAGCTGAGAGATGATGGCTTTTGTCTATCATCACCAGAGACAGACTCCAGGTCATCCAGACTCAAGCCATTGAGTTATGCCTCCTTGCACTCCTCTCCAGCCAAGGGTTGGGCTACCAGCCCCACGGTGGTACCTGCCCTGGCTCTGGCAGAACAGGCTCATATGGTGCAGCCACCACAACTCGGTGTGGTGCTCAGCCTACTCTCTTCAGCCTTATTTCTAATGAAACGTGTACCTGGGGCCAGAGTGCTAGCTCTCCAGCTCGCCTAAGGCATGGCTTTCCTCCAAAACCTCTTAGTTGTAGTCTCCTCCTTGCTACTACTTCATTCCAGGTAGTCTTTTGGGGATATAGCTTGCTTAAAAGTCAACTGTGTCAATTAAATTGCCTGTATGGAATATAATACTGAGTGATGAAATGGTCAAGTCATAGAACCATGGAGTCACAGACTGGTTTGGTTGGAAGGGACCTCTAAAGGCCATCTAGTCCAACCCCTGCCATGGGCAGGGACATCTTCACTAGGTCAGGTTGCTCAGAGCCCCGTCCAGCCTGGCCTGGAATGTTTCCAGGGATGGGGCATCCACCACCTCACTGGGCAACCTCTGCCAGGGCCTCACCACACTCATCATAAAACATTTCTCCCTTCTATCTAGTCTGAATCTCCCCTTAAAACTGTTACCCCTTGTCCTATGGATACAGGGCCTACCGAAAAGTCTGTCCCCATCTTTCTTCCAAGCCCTTTTTAAGTATTGAGAGATCACAGTAAAGTTTCCCCAAGAGAGACAGACTGGAAGAGTCCTCCATCCAGCACCTTGGATTTTCCACACCCCTCACCCTGGTGCCAGTGAAACTCCTCTGCTTCTTCTCCCACCCCATCAATTAGCAATTCCCTCCTGCTGCACCCCTCTAAGGGGCATCTCAATCCTCGAATGCAATTAATATCTACAATAAGGGAGTAAGAAAAAAAAAATTCCCATTTGCAGCCAGAGAAAAAGAGAGATATTTCTGGGTTACTGGAATATTTCCTGGCTGGCTCTGCCTCTGCAAAATGTGCTTATCAATGGTTAATTTGAAATCGTTCTCCAGCAAACCCAGAGTTATTGATGTCCCTGTCAGGGATGCTTTCTGTCACACTGCAGAGGCATCTGACAGGATCAGCCGGCCTGGTGTTGAGGACATCCTTCATCACCCATCTCAAGTCCTTGTGATACCTCTGACAGCTCTTGGCTCGGCCTCCTCAGCAACTTGACCTTTGCAAATGCCCATGTGTTTCCTTGAGGCTAGATTAGTGGCAATCCTTTAAATTGGTAATTTGTTTTTACCTGGGTAATCATACTTTGCATTTCTAAGGCCTCTTTAATCTGAAGATGTAGCTGTGAATTAAATCAGGGGAGGAAAGTAATGAATTACATCCAGGTAGCCTCATTATTCAGCTGAGTTATGTGAAATACGGGAAATTAGGGATATTATTTTAAGGACGTGGGAGGTCAAGGAGAAAATCCAAATGTTGTGAGTTGTACCTTCTCATCTGTAGTATGGAAAGTGGCATTAGAGCTGGATTTCAACTGACATGCAGCAAAGCAGTCTTCATAAACCCAGCTCTCCAGGAGCCCAGGCCCATCCTGTTCCAGACCTCCGCCGAATACCAGTGAATTTAGCCTTGACTTGAAAACAGCCTTGGCACGGATCACTGCGCTGGATACAAATGCCCTTCTAAAAATAACTGAGAAGTGGGGGAAGGAGCCTGTCCCTGTGCTCAGCGTTTCAAAACCAGCTTCTCCTCTTGCCATAGCAAAGCATTGCTTCACTCATGGGTACCCTGCTCTGAAATTAGTTTTTTTTTTATATATATATATATATATATATAGGAGACAGTCTTGACAACTTTGCGAACATCCTGGCTGGCCACATTCACATCCCATCACCTCAGTTTCTCTCTAGTTTTGCAGCCAGGGTAGCTCATCCCATAAATTTGAGTGGAAGAGGAACCGTTGGAGCCCCACATCCAACGCCGCCGGCCCCCCAGTCACGGAGAGATGTCTTTGACCTCAGGAAGGAGGGCAGGGCCACTCGCTCAGGCTCTGTCGGGACGGAATAAAGGCCTTGTCTGTCTCCAGTCCTTGCTTCCACAGTAGGTCCATTATTTGTTTTTTAAAGGAGGTCTATTTGCTTTCAAGTCAACTCCACCTCAGCCAAAATAATGATCTCTCTGACTCTGGCAGGGAGATTGTTGACCCAAGCATTTTAAGGGTTTCTTTTCCAGCAGGAGCCTCTGATGGAGCATCTAAGCACTTGATGGCATTTTGCAAGTCACTTCTTAGAAACACCTGTTAAGTCTCCATCCTGAGAGATATCCCCATCATCCTACCTATGCCAGAAGTACTTGGGGAAGAAGAAAGGAATTCCCTTCTTCTTCAGTTTATTTTTTCAGTACCTATCTGTATGTATAACTGAGCTTTCCACACAGGGGTTGTATAATTTGAGCAGAACACAGTACGTTGAATTTTGCCTTCAGCTACACCCTGTGAAGCCAACATTTGCTCCAAGCTACTGAGGGAGTGCCAAGCTACCAGCACACCGCAACTACGAGCAAGGTACTTTGTAAATAATCTGTATTTCCCCTTCGAAGCAGCAGGTTCCCATCACTGCTAAGCCATTTTAAAGGGTATTGCCAGGGCAAGGACAGACTTTGGCACAGCATCTTTTTGGTTGCAGTTTCTGCTCTCAAATATCTTTGTGTCCCCAACTGCTCTTTCTGTCTCTTTTCCTGGGACAAAAATCTTGAGGCTGGAGTGTTTCCCACTGGCAAAGATCCACCAGTTCCCACTGAACTGGGACAGAGCTGAAGGAGGCTCTTAACATCTTCCCAGAGACGCTCAGCGCTTTCCCAGGAGCAACCCTGGGAGGATGCTGAGGCACTATACGGGCCTGCCCACAGGGGTCTCAACATTTTGCGGACTCCTTGCTTGTCAGCATAAGGAGCCAGGCAGCCTGCCTCAGTTCCCTCTGCTAAGGCGATGGAGGAACTCCCCTGACGCCTCCCTACCTTCCTAAACACACTCTTTTAATAAAAAGTCAATTTAATTTCCCAAGCACTGAGTCATCTCATGTTATTACCTGGCGTATGGTACCCGGAACAGCAGCCACAGCATCTTTTCCTTGAAAGAAGGATGTTTCCATTCCCTTCTCCATCCCCAGCTTTCACAACTTTTTTTTTTTTTTTTTTTTTTCTTTTAAGCAGAAACCCTCTCCTTTCCCAATTTCCCGCCTCCCTAAATTGCAGTGGGATTAAACCTGAAGCAGGGACAAAAGGAGGAGGCTGAGCTGCTGAGCACGCACATCGGAGGGGCTGGAGGGGAGTGGGATTGCACCCACATGGGGACGGGACTAGCAGCTCCGCTTTGCCCTTTGGACCCAGAGCCGCACCAGCTCCTGGAGAGAAGTCCCAGGCAACTGTATAGGTGCATTTTCTTCCTGCTGGGACAGGTTAATAACGATCGGCACAACCAGCGTGGCCATGGAGCTTTGCACCCACACTCCCTGGGTTTCCCTTTAGTCATCCCGCTGCTCTCCAGGTCCAAATTTCCCCCCCAGCTACTCAAGGAATGAATGCAGCTCCCTCCCGTGCTCCTGCAGACACCATGCTCTGCGGGATGTGTCATTCCCCACCCAAAAACCACCTAAGGCTGGGAGCTGTGTGCCCTGATCCAGCACCCAGCTGGGCTCCTCAACAAGCACACCCAACACCCAGCCACCCTTTGGCTTCCAGCATGGCTCGGGGCAAGCACCCGGGATGCCCGGTGGCATTTTGCAGTGTCACCCGCTCAGGGGATGCCTTCAGCAGGTTGGGCAGGAGCGGGATGCATGGAGATGTGCCAATGTGGGGCGAGGACCTCGTGCCCACCCAGCAGCAGGACTTCACACGTGACAGCACGTTCACACCACTCATACTACGGGTTGGTGTTCTCCAAAGAGGGTGATCTGCTATAAATAACTAGCTGACATGAATTATCAGGTTAAAGTTGACAATCCCAATCACACTGGTATTTCAGAAAATGCTCATTAATGCAAGAGCGGTCCTATTTTTTTTTTTTTTTTCATCGATCCTGCTCTCATACACCAGAAGCATCCCTGGGAAACCCTGGTCCTGGGTGCTCTCGGCTTAAGGGATGTGGGGCTGGAGAGGATGCAGGGGGCTGGAAGAGGAGATAAGCCGGGGAAAAGGGATGTGGGCAGAGCCGTTGTCTGCCCCAGCAAACTCTGCACGACAGTTCAGCCTTCACCGGAGCAATGCTATTGGTGCCCAAATTAATAATTAAACCATAGTATGATCATAGATAAAAATATGAAAATCCAGGCAGTTCCCCTTCACTTAAAATACAACAAGGAAAAAAAAAAAGAATGGAAAAAAAAAAGGAAAAAAAAAAAAAAAAAAAAGAAAAAGTGGCGCTAAATTAACAATGTGCTCTCCCAATTATAGCCACCCTCCGGTGAATACAAGGTTGTCATGGCAACCTGCCCAGCAAACGATAGGGCCAAAAATAAAGCACAGCAGGGAGAGAGATCTTTTGAATCTGATTTTGCTGTCAAAGTAGAATCAAGGTTTCTTCAGAGGCCAGCTCTTCTGGTTAATTTATGGCCGTGGTTCTTCCGTTGATGTCCATTAACGTGATCCATTTACCCTGATGAATGTTCGGGCAGAAGCAGGCAGAGAGCAACAAAGAACTCAAGGCTAGAAATTAAAGTTACCTCTCGAATCTAACCCAAACAGCGAGAGCGGGGGGATGGCTGGGCGGGTTGATGTTTCTGAGACACTGATGGGGTAAGGAGAAGGTGGTTTAAAACACTTGCAGGAACATTTCCAAGAGGCTTTGAGCAGGCTTGAGGTGGCTAAAGCAGAACCAGCTGGCTGGGTGTTGAAAAGGTGTAAATTCTGGGTTTTTAACGTTCCCCGACTCAGAGTTTTGTGTATTTATATGGAAACGCTTGGTTAATACGGAAACATTTGCAGTTTCCTTCTTAAACTCAGATGAAAACCCGCCTTTTTAAGGTCAGCTTTTTAAGCTCAGTTTAAAACCCATCTCCTTAAAACCCAGCTGGATGTGCGGAGGGAGTGGAGGATGCTGCGGGATGCAGCCTGGCAGGCCAGGGAGAGGCAGAAATGAGACTGTAGTGTCAACCGGGGCTTGGAACGGAGGGGGGTGTGTGGGGGGTGTGGGGGTGTGTGTGTGTGTGTGTGTGTGTGTTAAAGGATGACGCCACCAAAGCCGGCCTGAAACCGGGGCGGTTTAACGGGCTCGGTGGCCGCTGGGGAGCCGGGGAGGCGGTGGAGGCGCTCGGTGTGGTGGGGGGGACAGCCGGCAGGGCCGGCGGCGGAGGAGTCAGCGGCGGGGGC
>NW_020799142.1:33468166-33486045 GCF_003259725.1 Athene cunicularia
GAGCGGCGGGAAGGGCGGTGACGGGGGGCGGCGGGGGTCCGGGGTTCGGTCCGGCGCTCGGGCCTCTGGAAGCTCCCCGGGCCGCTTCGTTATCCCTGGCGCAGGGCAGGGCTGGGCTGGCTGCTCCTCTGGCGAGGACAAAAAGAGAGGGGAACCCGTCGTCCGGTCCGCGGCGTCGTTGGTGGTTCTCCCCTTGGCAGCAGAGCCGGCGGGGTCTCGGCACAGCGAGGCGTCGCGGCGGCAGGACGCGAGCCGTGGCAGCGTGCCCGGGCACAAAGATGCCGCCTGGTTGAACCCCGGAGCATCGTTTCCCGGAGGGGAAGGTCCCCGGGTGGGATGCCCGCTGCTGTGTGGTCTAGAGGTGGGAGCATCTCCCCCCTCCCCCGGGGGTGCTTTACTCCCCCCCGTCCTTGACGCCGGGTTGGGTTTGGGTGTAGCAAGCGAGGACTCGGCTAAATTTCTGTTGTTGTTTCACGATTAGCGTTTTCCTGCAGAGTCACTCTGGTTGCACGTGGTCTCGGGGACCGTGGGTAACAGGAGGGGACAACAGATGTCAGTGGCAGCGGAGCTGCCGGCAGTCGCGGGATGTTTTTTGATGCAGCTGCTCCCAGCGATGCTGGATGCCTGGAGAGGCTGTTGATGGGTGTCCTTGGCATCCCAGGGCCTCAAATCTCAGTCCTTGGAGTTGCTTTTCCATCAAATGAGACTAAGGTTCATCTCCCAGGGCTGCTCCCTGTCTCAGGCTCCTCTGGAAGGGGTGAGATCCCCACCAGTAAGACCCCACTGGGCCAGGTCGCAATCCTATTAAATTGGAAAGGGACAGGGGCTGTTTTGCAGCGTGAGGAGAAGGTCTGGAGTGTCCCGGGGCTCTCTGAAGACCTGGTGGGTCCCCTGAAATAGGCCATTTCCCTGTGTCCACCTGCACCACTCCTGTTCCTGCTCCAATAATCCATGCTGCTATTCCTCCATCACTCAGGCATGGGACAAAGCTTGAAGTCACAGCCTTGTTAATAGAAATGAAAGAGATGGGAGGAACCAGAAGATACCCTGAGCTTCCAGGTTGTTTCTCTCAACCCAAAGATACCAAAATAAGACCAGGTGGTTTAATAGTCCCTCCTCTCCAAAATCCAGGAGGGCTTTTTGGTGGTGGACCTTCCTCTGAGCATCCAGATGCTGGCAGGGGGTGCCATGTGGGATGGAGGAGGCAGCATCCCGCCCCTACGGCTTCTGTGACTATGACAAGTAAATATTCACACTTTGTCTCCTGTGAGTGGGGAAAAAAAAACGTTTTATTGTGTTGATCCACGTTACTTTTCCTCATAACGACCATAAAGACTTTGCTCTGCCTTTGCTGATCCTGAGGTCCAAGAACAAAACCTTGCACTGGATTTTATTCCCTCAAGCCTTGAGTAAAATTTGTAGGCTGTGATTTCCCCGCGTTAAGTGTGTTATCTTTGGCAGAGAGACGCGCGGTGTCTGTTTTGGGAAGCTCAGACTGTGCTTGTATGTAAAGCTCTTCCCCTCAACTCTGTCTGAGCCCTCCTTGCGATGCAGGTACTGCAGCAGAGGGCTCTGCAGATTTAAGCTGTCATGGTTAAAGTGTTGTGGGACTTGTCCAGCTCTTAGGAAGCATTTTTTAAAAATCATTTATAAGATCTCAGGTTGCTTTTAAAGGAAAGCAGGGGAGCAGCTGTTGGATAGTGAAGGTGATGTGGGACTGCAACTTGTCTCAGGTGAGCTGGAGGGTAAAGCCCCGCACCCAGGAGCTCCCTGACCAAAGGGGGACCAGAGAAACCATTTCTGGGGATGAATTGAAGACCAGTTCTGCCTTTGCCGGGAAATGTGGGAGAGGACTGAGCTACTTGAGGGTCTTGGCAGTCTGGAAGAGAAAGCTACTCTTTTTTTTTCTCTCTGAGTGTCCTCACTTCAGAGGCAAGTGCTCCGCTGAGTTCACTCTGTTGTGGTCTCCTGGTGAGGACAAATTTTGCTACGCTGACTCTGCTTCCTTCTCATTTTGTCTGTCTCTCTCCTGTTTCTCCTTGCAGCTGTCCTTGCTGCTGCTTGGTCTTTTCCCAGCAGGACTGGTGTGTAATTGTGGTAGTTATCACTGGTTGAGTTTTTGCCCAAAGGTCTCTGCAGAGAAGCAAGAAAACCCTCCTGGACCTTATTTAATTCCTTGTTCTTGCTGCTCACAGGAGTCTTTGGGGTCCTGTGTATTTGTGAGGAGGTATACCTGAAAGAATAGCAAGACTATGGAACTTCTGTGGAAGCTGGGGTCAGTTGATGATCTGTTGCAGGGCCTGTTTGGAGCACATTTAACATACTGCTTGACTATTTCAATTGAGAGATTAAATATTCCTAATTATTTCATTGTTCTTAAGTTTGGCAGAAGTATCAGGACATTTACATTCACATGCCATTGTTAAGTTTCAGAGTTAACAGTCTGCTGCTCAGTTTGGGGTAGCTCATGGTCTTCTTCAGACTGGGGAAAGGACAACTGTTCCTGTCTTGAAAAGCTGGAAGCATTGAGGCTTCTGGACAAGTAATCTTCATAAATGCTTTAGGGTGTTCTTGTGAAACTCCTTGGAGAAGCTGCAATTCTGCTACCTGAGTGTAATGCACATTACTGAGTCATCCGAAATAAAAGGGCTAGTGTAGCTAACCAGTCATTTCTGTTTGAGAGACCGGGTATTTTGTTTTTATTGATTTATATATATGTGTGTGCATATATATATAGTCATTTACACCACAGATGCCCTGCTAGTGATCCTAAGAGAAATCTGTTTCCTGCTCAGTTCAGACTGAAATGGAGATGACGCTGGATGCTCTCAGAACTTTTGTGCCGTTATTAACTCAGCTTTCCTGCTGAAAAGAGAGATTTTGTTTCTTCCACATCTGCCTTGGGCTGTGCCGTGATTGGTCTTGTCTGGCTGGACTCTGCATTGTCATTGCTGGTCTTGTGCAAGGTGGAGGTGCAGTGCCCAGGAGTGGGGATGGCGTCTCTGTAATGGATTTGAGATCTTTGCTGGTTTGAGTTAGCTTTCAGAGACTCCCGTGAGGCAGTCCATGGTCCTCTGAGGCTTTAGGGACTACAGCTTGGCTAGGGATGGTCTTGTGCTTACTTCAGAAAAAACGCTGCTCCTGTCTCTTCTACAGAGACAACAACCCTTGGCTTCCCCTGTCCTCCAGGCGCGTAGCAGTTGTGGTACAGAAGAAAAACCTGGTTTCTTAGGTGGTAGGAGAAGCTGTGGTGACACAACTAAACTCCTGCCTCTGCTATCTCTGCAGGAACAAACCCTGCCGTGCCTGTCGGCCAGGAGCCTGCCACAGGAGCGTTTCATAACGTGTAGCAATTTATCGAGGGCGTCTCCCCTGTGGCCACCAGCACTAGCTCAGCTTTGCCTTCTTCCCCAGTGTGGTTGTGTCCACCACGCTGCAGGGACGTGGTGGAAGACATCTGCATCTCTCAGGTGGCTGGACAGAAAGGATTATGGGTGGGATGACATGTTTCTGGAGGAGATGTCCCGGGGATGGGGAGCGGAGGTGGGCAGCTGGTTGGTGTGCCACATGCCTTGGTGTCACGTCACGCGCGGGTGACCTGAGGATGCAAATGCAAGCTTCTTGTTTCTCACCTGCGGTTTTAATTTGTCTTAATGCAAAAGAATGCCAGCCAACCTTCCCCCTCGCTCTGGAGCTGGCCCGGCTCGCTGGGACTGGTTTGTACAGACTGTGACGTTGCAGGAGGGCTTCACCACCACTGGAGCCTGCCCTGCACTGAAGCAGAAGCTACTAGGAAGCACAGAGCTGCCACCAGCTTCCTCAGCCACCTGCCATGTGGAACCGTTAGCGGGGTTCGTAATTAATTCTGGAAAATGCTTTTGAACTTGTGGTATCCTCGAGGAGCCACGTTGCTTGGCTTATGTTCACCAGGACCTTGGGAGAAGCTGGTGTTCACAGCCCAGCTGTTGCCACCCCTCTGGTGCCGGTTGCCTGGGGGGCAGCGGGCGTGGGAGGTGAGCTGCTGGGTGGGCACGGGGAGGGGGGCGCGGGAAGCCTGCGGCCACGAGCTGCTCTTGCTGCCACACGGGCCATGGAGATGTCATTTTGGGGCCACCAGCTTCCGCAGGTGGCTTCGAAGGGTGCTCAGGTCTGAGAAATCACATCTTAGTGTTTGCTAATGGGGGATCTCACAGGAGTAATCATGGGGTGAATTTTAAAGGGTTTTTTTCTCCTGCAGAGAAGTATGCACTCTGGTCATCGGCGGGACTATGGTGTGGTCGAGGTCCAGCCGTGCCAGCCCAAAGCCGTAATCTGCAGATGCTGTTTTGCTTTAAGGGTGCTGACATCTCGTTGCGTCACCCGGCCAGAAGCAAACCCCTTGGGCCAGAGGGCTCCTGGGCGCTGTGGCTGGCTGCAACCAAGCCAGAGGGGATTTTAATAATGCACCAATGGATGTCTGGGCAAAAGAGGGAAGGAAAGCAGGAAGGGTTGTGGTTGTGCTGTGCTTGTCAGCTAGAGTTTAATAGCAGAGGAACGTTTTATGTTCAAGGTGGTGTTTGCTTTTCATAGTGAGAAGAGACAGGGGTGGATGCCTGCACCCACAGGAGCTCTATTCCCTTAGGTCAGGGCATATCAGTGATCCAAGAAATGCCTCTCCCCAGCCCAGTGATTGGCTTGGAGGCATCTTTGATTACATTTTTCTCCAGCTCAGGCAGCCAGGCTGGCGATCCTAAAACTTGCAGCAATAATTTTTGCAGCTGGAGGCTTCCCAGCAGGACGTGGAGGCTGGGGGTGGTTTTGGAAATTATTTCTTTATTTTTCTTGTCACGTGCTCATTTCGTCATTGCAAGCTAGTAGATGAGTTTGGTGGAGTTCTCAGGGTCCGTGAGTCTCACCACGATGGCTACAGATGTAGGAGGGGAGACCACGTGTGTGCATGAAGAGACTGAAGAGCTGCAGGGCACCAGCAGTGGTGAGGTGATGGATGGCTTTCTCCGACAGCTTTTTCCCCTTCTTTTGACATCGACAGTTTCTCGCACCCTGATGGCAGCTCTGCGATGAAACGCACGCTTCTGGGAAGCTCCTCTGGTGGACATGCGTCTGGAAATCTCTTCTGGTGGATGAGTTTTTCACCCCTCCCTGCATCCTTGCCCTGTGCTGGCCTGGTGAAGGCAGCGGAGCGTTTTTCCCTGCTTCTGCAGGTGGTCGGAGCAGTCTCGGTGCTGGGCAGGACATGGTAGCCCTGTGGAGCACTTGGTTGTCAGCAGAGCTGCAGCATCCTTCCCCGCTTGGATGCTTTTATTGCAAAGATTCACCTCAGGGTGCTGGTCTCTCTCTCTCCCTCCCTCCCAGGTTTTGGATCATCTGTGGAGCACACATCATCTTTCTCAGAATCATCTTTGAGAAAGGATATTTGTGTGGCTTTTTTTTTTAGTATGTTTGCATTACACGGGGTGAAAGATTTATTTCTTAGTTTCAAACAGCCACTTAGAAGCTTCTTCTCTGTGTTTCCATGCTTGCTTTTTTTTAATTATTATTTAACAGAAATGAGGCTTATGCACTCAGACTGGCTGTCACTCACTATTCCTCCAGAAGCTTTTTTAATCCAGGGTCTAATTTCAGCCAGATTTGACAGAGGGGTGCAGATCTCAGAGATAGGGATTTACTGTCTGTAAGAAAAAGGGTGGAAGAAGGAAAGCCAAATTTCTTCTTGACTACAAGGAGAGGCTACAGCAGTCATGAGCTTAAATGTGACCTATCTGGGTGCAAGCATGTTGGTTAATTTGGAAGCACCTTTAGTAATTCACTAGATTTTCTTTAAGGAAATAACCAAAATTCTCTTGAGCATAGGGGAGGAGGAGCTGGCTGTAGGGCTGCTGCCAGAGAGGGTGTGATGGGCTGATATTAGATGACCTTTAAGATCCCTTCCAACCCCAACTATTCTATCTTATGCTGCCACCCTGTTGTCCCAGGACTTTGTGCTTGTGTGTGACCACTGAGCTTGCAGTGAAAAGCTGATTTACCTCCAGGGTCTCCTGCCTGTACCAGTATTCCACCATTCAGAATGGTTTTCCAGCCTTCAGCTTAGCCTTGCCACATACCTGCTGGGATGGATAATCGGGTATTATACTATTACTGCTCCTAAAAGTGACATTTCATGTGCTACCACCTAGAGGCTCGCATAGAGCGTTTGCACACTGAGGAGCAGATAAATTCTCTCCCCAAAAGCTTACCCAGGCTCTGCCCAGGCTCGCTGCGTTTTCCCATCGAGACAGAGGTCGCGGCCGGCCGCATCGCCTGGAGGAGGCGAGGCAGCAGCGTGGTGGCTTTTTGGCACCATCGATGGTCCGTGAACTTTCCTTGGAGCTGGAGCTGCTGTTAAAAAGTGATTAGCCAACCCCTGGTCCCCAAAGGAGCCGAGGATGATGCTTTACTCTTCCTGACAGCCTTTTCCATTACAGCTGCAGCACGAGGCTGCCTTTTCTGTCCCTTCCCCTTCTGCCGTCACTGTATGCACTTTGATTTTTTTTTTTTTAATTTTTTTTAAACAGGGGATTCTCTTCCTTTTTTGTCAGCTCAGAGAATGATTTTCCTTACGCTCTTCTCTATTTAGGGCTCTGGGGGAGGAAGTGACTCAGCCTTTCCCCTGCTCTGGTTTGCACAGTCATCCCTTGCTGGCTTTGCTGAGGCTTTCCTTGAGCACCTCCAGTTATGCTGGCTTCATTCAGCAGGAGCCTGTCTGCCTCTTCATTGCACGTTTTGGAGGGGAAGGGCACGGTGGGGAAGGATGAGCCACCGGCAGGAGCTTTCCCTGTGCCAGGAGGATAGTAATGCAGTGAGGAGGACACGCCGCCAGACCTGCACCAGCTCCAGGTCTCCTGCTCCTCATCTGTGAGCGTGGACATCTGCGGAGAGGCAGGCGAGCCCAGCCAGATGAAATTTTGGGGGCTAGCCTAGTCGTACTATTAAAAAAATGATGAGATTTGACAGCACGGACTCACCAGCGAGAGGAGGTGACTCCGGTTGTGCTGCTGACACTGCTGAAGGATGCCATGCTCGCCCGGGCACTGATGGGAGAGGTCTGCGTGGATGATGGATGACGCTCACTCCGTGCAGGACTGCTGCCAGCTTGCCTTTCATGGCAGAGCTGAGCTGGCTGCTAAATACCGGGGAGGAAGCTTCGCTTGCTCTCCGCAGGGCTTTCAGATGCTGCTGCTCAGCGAGGGAGTCACTAAATCGTCTGACACTCTAAGTGATACCAAGCATTTGGCGTGCCATGTACTATATGAAAAAAAAAAGTGTATTCGTTTCAGGTTAATTGTTCTCCTATCCAGGAAGCCAGAACAGCTGGCTGCATACTCTGCTGCTTTCTAAAGGAGAGAAGGGAAAATAAAAAGAAGAAGAAACTCCCAAGCCCCTCAGAACCCTTCCTTTCACTTCTAAAACCCAGAAACTCAAACCCTGAAAGCAGTTTTGATCTGGTCAGGCAATTCCAACACACACCACTTATTCCTTTGTTTTGTAAAGTTGTTGGAGTAGGAATTATTTCTGTCTCAAGCTATTCATCTCTCAAATTTTATCTTGTCTCAGATTCTTACTCTCAGGAGTAATAACTAGTATGTGATGAGATCCTTGCTGGGCAGATCTTACCTCCTCGGCAGCAGTCCCATGCCTTTGCTGTCTTTTGCCAGCAGTTGGCTCTCCCGGTTGGTGTCTCAGCTCCTGGTTTGGCTCTGACTGGGAGCAATGTCTTGTGAGAGTGTGTTGCGGAAGGTTGGGCACTGTTCCTCTAGTAGTTCATGGTGATAGGTCTATCCCCACTCTTGGTCTGCATGGTGCCTGCAACGGAGTTTGATCCCACTTTGACGTGGTTGAATTTCAGTGAGTCGTGAATTTCACAGGCTTTTGGTAGAATATTAATACCTTCAGACGTGGCCTTATTGAAGCTCAGGTGCTGTGAGCAAGGACTTCTCTGGTGGTCACAAGATTCAAGCGGTTTTTTGGGTATATTAACACCTCATTTGGCACCTAGGATGGTAGCTATTGATGTGGACCTTCACCATGACTCTGTTGTGCCAGGTGCTTGAGAAGAACTGAAAAGCAAGGCCTTTTGGCACAGTGGGTGGTGGTCTCATGTCATGGAATCAGTGTCAACAGAGCTTTTAATAGCTTTGTGATACTAAGCTTGATCAGTAGGACTAGATCAAACTTCTGCAGTGCGGCTGAAGCACCTCTAAGGTACTTCCTGTGCATAGGGGCTACTTGGGAGTCCTCATACTAAACAGCTCACATAGTAACAAAGATGTCGTGGTGAGTGTCCCAAAACAGAGTCTTGACTAGCCTAGAATCTTGGCGTAAGGAGCAGAGTCCAGGACCCAGAAGTTAATGTCTGATCTTTATTGGGATCTCAGTGGAATCAGACCTGTTCAGTTCAGCCAGACGTTTCTGGAGAAGGTGTGGTACCCTTCCAGGACTTCGGTTTTACCTGCCCCTTGCATTACTTACCTTCTCGATGAGCTGTTTGCCATGGAAAGTGCACAGAGGAGGCTCTCTCCTGGCGGTGCCAGCCATAAATACACAAGGACAAAAGTTGGCTGGAAAGGTGAAGGAGGCACTTGGGAAGGAAGCCATCTCTCTGGTCTGGTAGTCAGTAAATATGGTGGTACAGTGGTGGTTAAGCTGTCTCTAGTAAGTAAATGCAAACTCTGGGAATTTCTAGATATTTTTACAGAAAACTAAGCCTATTGCTTCTTGTAACACCCATGTCAGATCTTTTCCTTCCTCAAGTCCTGTAGCCCTTGCCCTGGGCCAGCCCATTGCAGCAGGTGCGGTGTGGGTGCCCAGGGGCACTGCGTTGTCTCTTCTGTCCACTTGTGCCTGTTGAGACAATACAGCCATTAAAGTCAGATTTTATGGGAAGTGCTTTAAAGTTGCTTCATGATAAGGTGGTGGCTGATGCTGTGAAAAAGCTTGTAATTGAGGAGTTGTGGAAATTTAGCAGCTGGATTGAGTATTTGCGTGGAGGTGCTACGAAGACTGAAGTTGGTCATCACCTAGAAATGCTTCAGTGACCAAATTTGGGTTTTACTTGCTTGTGCTCCATATTTTTCATTTAAGAAATCCAGCCAAATTATGAGCCTGTCAGAAGCCGTTAGTTGAGCAGTGTGCCAGCTCTAAGGCATCCGGTGGTGTGACTCTCAGATCTGTCTAACTGGATGTCAAGAGGCGGATTTGGTGGCGAGTCCTCCCCTCTGTCCCTTAATGCTTCTGACCTTTTCCACGTGTCTACAGGCGTTACACTGATCTTGATGGGAAGTGTCAGCCAGTAAAGCCTTCCTCTCCTTCTCTCCATAGGCTAATAAGCCTCAGACTTTAATTTTCCACTTATTGCCTTAATTCTGTCTGTTTATCCGCTTTATTACAGTAGACACATCCATTGTGTGCTTCCAGCCTTTCTCTTCCCAGGATTCTTCCACGACATCCAGTGACACGAATGAAGAGCTGTAACCTTGTCCTCACAGCACCTACACTCAGCTCAGGCCGTATTAGCTCTCTTCTGAGCACCTCTGTCTATTGATTAAAGCATTAGGAGAAATGTCAGTTGGGAAGCAATGGGTTTGATTAGCCAATTATTTTAACAGAAAAGTGGTGAACTTTGATTCGAAGTACATGAGAAACTGTAGCTGCTGTTTTCTAATGTGCTGGAGGGAGGTTTGAGAATGTAACCAAATGAGAGCATTGGTTGGGAAGGTAATGAGAGGAGTTTGCAGGCTGAACATGAGCATTGTGCAGTGAGGGTCTTCTGCATGACCTAGGAGTCTGGAAGAATATGTATATTTAAGGGGGGGCTGCTGGTTTTTGGCTGGTGAACTGTTGTGACTGCAGGAGCTTCATGGTTGCGTGAAACATGTGCGGGATGGTTGAGTTGTGGGATGGTGCTCTTGTGTGGAGATTAGGTTTAACTTGGGTTGATCAATCGTTGAAGTACTTCCATCCTGAAGGACTTCATGTTTTGGTGGAGGACTCAGGAGTCAGCTGGTGGGAAAAGCTTGCTGGTATCCACAGAGCTTGCTGGAGGGACGGCGGTGCGGTCTGAAAGCATGAGGCTTCCCAAGAGCATCTCATACTGTTGGTGTGTGGGTTGCCCTGAGCTGTCCAGGGAGGTAATGTGGGTTGAAGGGACAAGCGAGGGTATTGGTGAGGTGTTTACTAGGAGGCAGCTTAGAAAAAATTTGGGAGAGACCAGTGAAGGCAGTATCTGCCTCTCCTGTTAACAAAACAAAGTGGCTTTTGGAAGGTGGGGTTTTGATTCAGGTCACCATCTGGAGGGAGACCCTAAAGCCCAAACAGTAGGTGGCTGGTTTCTGTTTTCTGGATTGGAGGTTGGGCCCTGGTGCTGGACAGCTGAATTGGAGACTTTTGTGTGGTACAGATGGGAAGGAAGAGAGAAGGGGGTCAGGGCAGTGAGCACATCCTCCTCTTTGGTCTCTCTTTCCTGTTTGTTTGGTCCGGTGTCAAACATCTGGATGTGAGCTTGGTGCAGCTCCTGCTCTGGGGCTGTAGCTGTGGCTCTTTCAAGTGCTTGAGCCCTGAGGCTGCCAGGATGGGCACAACTGATGTCAAAGCGTCCAGGGAGGAAAGGATGGGTAATAGAAAGCCTCCGGTTCCCTTTTTACAGGGAAATGTGTGTACATACCCTATCCAGCACTTTCTGCATGGGACCATCCTCTTTGCCTGCTGGAGCAGGCGGCTTTGCTCGTTGTGAGTGAGTGTTGTGTATTTGAGCTTCACTCTGCTACCTCTCCTACAGGTCAGCCTAGACTTCCTGTCTAATTCCTGCTGGGAATAAATTTCTTCTGGTTTTGGTTAAGCTGGAGGTAAAACCTGGTGGCTTTGTCCTGGAAGTCTGGGCTAAGGGAAGGTCTCCCTAGGCAATATCCTGGAGTTACTCAGGGTTGAAGTAAGCTCTGTAGATCCTCTGGTCCAGCCCTCTGCTCAGCATGGGACCAGCTTCTACATCAAACCTTCCTGCTCAGGGCCTCATCCAGCTGAGTCTTGACACTGTTTCCAAGAATGGAGACCGCACATCCCCTTGGGCCACCTGTTGGGTGCTGAACCACACTCACAGTGAAGGAATTTTCTGATACCCCATCGGAGTTTCCTATGCTGCAGCTACCAATCCTCAGACCTCGAGGTGAGCAGCAGACATGGTTTGCTGCTGGAGAAGGCTTTCTGCTACTGGTCTTTTCCATGCCCCTGGTGCATCTCTGTTGGGTTTCTCAGCTCCTCGGGGACTTCACCACTTTCTGACGAGGCAGCTGTGCGTGTGTGCCTGCGTGCACTGAGAAGGCTTACCTCCAGCTGACCTAATTATTATAATCTCACTCTTCCCTAGATAGTGCAGGTTTCCTTGGCTCTCAGGAGGTTTCCCTGGTTTCTCCAAGCTGCTGTTTGATTTTTCATCTGTCTTTTAATAATGTTATTTGTTTACTAAGGTGTTTGTTCATTCTGGCTAGGTAAAACCAGAGAATGAGGTTTGTAGCCACATACAGTGCAATAGTTGTGAACTGCCCTGCCTGCTCCGATGGCCATCCTGCTAGATTTGGTGGCCCCAGCCTGCCAGACCTTCCAGGAAGCCCCCCTGCATGCGTTTGCTTGCAGTCCTGCTCTTCATGGTGACCCCCTCCTCTTCCTCCTGCCCTGACTGCATTCTCTTTACTGTGGAAATCCTCTGGCTGCTGAAGTTAATGGGTGAAAATTGTGCATTGCCACCTTCTGCCCTGCTCATGGATATAGGGTTGCTCCTTATCCGTCTGTTGTTGTTGTTGTTGTTGTTCCCTGCTGCTTTTTTATTGTTGTTCCCTATCTCACTTTTTTGTTCCCCATCCCACTCTTTTTCTCATCTGCCAGACTCCTCCAGCTGCCCTGCTCTGCCTTCTGCAGATGCTGCCTTCCCTACCTGACCCCTTTCTGTAAGGTGTATTTGGGTACAGATATAGGCCAGTTACCTTTTAAAGGTGCCAAATTCTTTTTTCAGCAAGACGGGATTTGCAGCACATTATGAGGATTTAACAGCTACTTCAGCATAAATAAAATAAAGCCCAGGAGGGAAGAAGGCCCCAAACCATCCCAACAACAAAACGTTGCATCTTGGGGTGAGTTCCCACCATTCATCAACTTAATTTTCATCCTGAAAATTGAAGTTGGGATTATTCCTGTGCTGTTTGAAAGCCTTTGCAGTCCCCGTCGGGCAGAGAATAACCCAGTATAACTTGGTGCCTCCTTGCAGGGACAGGGCTTACTGCTAAGCTTCCCAGTTAAACCACCTGATGGGATCAGCAGAGGTTAGCAGTACCGCAGGGGCTTGGTGGCAGAGGGTTTGAAAAACAAGAAGTCAGCAACATTATCCTGAAAACCTGTTCGTTTATATTTTTTTTATCCCCTTGTCATGTACAGGATCCAGTTTGACCTGAAAGGGAGCATGAGAGGATGCAGCAGGGCACCTTCCTAGCATCAGCCAGGCTTTATCTGCATTGGGGTTTCTGCAGCCCTGGGTGTTATTTTGTACAATGCCTGATAGTTTCCAGAGAGTAAATATATTTCTCCTGGAGCAGTGCAGCTTGTCAAGGAGCTGGGAACAAGACAAAACAGAGGCATTGCTGGGAGGATAAAGCCCGAAAGGGCTAGCACTGGGGTTGTGTCCTGCATCGCAGCTTGCCTGCAGAATCAGGACTACAGCAGTCCCCCCTCTTTTTGGGGCTATGAGTTCCCATTTTCCCTATTACCCTCTTCTTTAAAAAACTCCCACATTTTCCTGAGGTTCCTGTGGCTTTCTAACGCATATGTGAATTACAGTAACACTTGAAATTACTTCTTCTGGCCTGGAGTACTGCTTGGGGTGGGTACCCCAAGTCATCCTCAGATACTCTGAGTACTCCTCAGCATCAGCCCATAGAACAAATAATTGATACTAACTGTATTTTTTTTCCCAGTTAGAGAAATTATGGTAGTAAGGGTAGTTGTGAGGGTTAAGAAGACTTAACCCATAGAGTTGACATAGTGCTTAGGCATCTGGTGTAGTTGGGAACTGTCAGTGCTAGGTTAACAGTTGGACTGGATGATCTTCAGGGTCCTTTCCAACCTAGTTGATTCTGTGACTTTCAGCTGGGGTCAATTAGAACTGTTTAAACAGGAAACAAAATAATGTCAAGTCAAAGAGCCTTTATTCAATCCAAAATGAAATCTGGTTTTAAGTATTTTGCACCATAATGGAGAGCTGTGGAAATTTAGCATATGTCACTGTGAAATTAGAAGTAAAAATCCTTTGTTTAAAAATACCAAACCCTAAAAAAAAAAACCTGAAAGAAATTTTTCCAGCATTTTCTTCACAGTGTTTTGGCTGAAGTGGCTTGACCAAAACTATTTAAAACTCACCAAGTTAAAGCTAGGTTGCTGACAAACAAGTGATTTAAAAAAAAATAATAATTTTGCTTTTATTTGATTTGTTCAGCCTTTTGCTTCTGCAAAGGTGGATTCAGTTCCTCGGGTGTCTGTGGCAGGGGACAAATACGACCCTTGTCCGTGCCAAAGGAGAGGACACATGGTGCTTGAGTGCCAGGTGTCCCCTCTTGTTCCTGATGCTGGAGGGCACCGAGCTTCTTCTGGATGTCATGGATTATGAGAGGATAATCACCAGCAGCAAGGTGTCCCCATGGACTGGGGGTCCTCAGCAAGCACAAAGGTTCTTCGAGGTCCCTTCAGGAGGGGAAAGCCCTGAAGCAAGCTCTGGTGTGAGTAGAGAAAGCCTGCCCTGAGCCCCAGTGTTTTGTGGTTATGTTGGCATTCATTGCATCTTTCTCTGAAGTCACTACATGCTTGCAGTAACTCAGGGCTAGGTGCAGAGTTCGTTTTCTTGATCATATTGTATAATTTCTCCCAGAAGTGCCTTCTCCAGTCCCTTGTTAAGCCCAGCTTCTTACTTGGTGGGTCATAAAGATCCCTCAAATGCCTTCCTCTGACCTGCGCTCTACAGGCATCTGAGCACCAGCAGTGATGGTGGCAGGCACCCTGCTATGATGTTTCTGCTGAAACTGCTGATGCTGCTCCTCATGCTGTAATTGCAGTCCTCCCCCCACGTTCTTGTATGATTAGCTTTGGGGCTGTTAATCCCTTGAGTGTAAGCAGAGGTTGGCCAGTGCAGGGAGGCACAGGAGAGGACTTTCTCAGACGCTGACGTGGCCTGACACAAGCTCCTTCAGTCCATGCAGCCATATTTGGTGGGGCTGCCACATGGTGGAGGTCATCATGGGAAGACTTTCACGAGGAACATGAAGGACCCTTCAACAAAAGAACAAAAAATAGTGTAAAACTTGTTTGTGGATGTGTTTCTGGGTTGTCCTCATGCCTGCAGGTCCCCCAGTTATTGTGGGGGTGTCAGTCCTTAGCACAGCTGGTGGGGTTTTCCACTGCAAGTCAGATCACACATCTGTCCTGAAAGATGAATCCTGTTGGTTTTTGATGTCTGCAGGTGGTTCTCTGTCCTCCAGTTGTCATCCAGCCTAGTAGGAACAGCATTTCCTTTTGGGTCAAACCTATCAAAATAAGTATTTCTGGTGCTATCCCTGAGCAGGCTGTATTTGTGAGGAAAAAGCTTCTCTTGGTGCCTTCTTGAGCTGGTTTTCCTGTCGGTCACCCCAGAGGCATTCTAAAAACTAAGGCCAAATTTCTGATGTTCATCAAAGACCCTCTGAATCTGTGATGCCTTCCCTGCAGTAGCACCTTGAAGCTCCAAGGCCTTTTCTCCTCCCCAAGCTAGAAGGGAAAGCCAAGCATTTAAGTTAAGTCCTAACAGGGCTTGTTGTCTTTTACAAGAGAAGGAAGGGAGGTATGGTGGCTTGACCAGAGGATCCAGCAGTACATCCCAATCCCATGTACAGCAAGTGACGTGCTTGGGTCTGTGGTGGGTGGAGCCCTTGGACACAAGGAGCAGCTCAAGCACATTTTGGGACTAGCTTGAGGTTCTTGTCCCCACTACACTGGCAGCAGTGCTGGGCCTCAGTGGGGCATCTGAGACCTGGGGTTTGCAGAAGGGGCTGATGTCAAGGACACTGTCAGCAGGGCATGTTAGGATGTAGGGTTGGTGGATCCCAAGGCTGAACATCAGCTGTCTTGATCTGGGCCAGTTGTCTAGACTGTCGTTGCTGCTTCTGGAGGTAAATAGACACTCCCAAATCTTGCTTGATCTCATGTTCATCTCAAAATAGGTCAGCTATCATGTCCTGGAAGTACCTGTCTCTCCATTTGCTTTGTATTAATGAAAACTTCCCTGTCTTCCTGCTGGGGCTCAGCTGAGTTGAGCTGCTTCATTTACCTCTTATTAATCAAACCCAGCGGTCCCCTGGGCAATAAATGTGGCTGCGCAAATACTTGCAGCGTCTTTACCCTCTGGGGTTCAGCAGGCTATTCTTCCCATCCCCATTGCTGGCTTCTTATCACCTCCCTCACTTTATTTAGTGGGGGAATAATTGAAGGGGGAGTGGGGCCACCTGGGATGGGCTTTTGGGGAGATGTCTGGCTGCATTGCTGCTGCAGAGCATCCAGCGAGCAGAGCAATAGTCTGGGAGTGATTGCAAAAAAAATGCACTTCAGACCTCAAAAAGGGAGGCTGGTGTCTGGCCAGTAACTCCCAAAAATTCCTGTCTGGGGAGGTGCTTTGCTTGTTATTTTCGGGACTGGTTCCTTAAAGGGGACGTTATCCTTGTGAATTGGTTCAAGCTGTCTCATGAGCTGCTGGAAGGAACTAAAATCTGGGGATGGATTTGAGAGGAGGGTTGAGCCCATAGGCTTGGTCCCAGCTGCTTGGGCAAAGCAAAGCTTGAGAAGGGTCTGATCCCCACCCCTCCAGGGCTGAGCATCACTTGCTGCTGTGGGTTTGGCCAGCATGTGGGATGGTGGGTCCGCAGGGAGCTGGACCCCATCCCTGCCACGTGACAGCATTCCTCAGCTCAGTGGGACACTTGGCAGGCACTGAGTTGTCTGCTCTGGGTCATGTCCCTCCCGGGGCAGCTGTTGGGAGCCCAGTGCAAACCCTGGGTCTGGCTGGGTGTCACGTTTTCTCTTTCTAGTGGGAAACTACATGGGAGAACATGCAGGAGGAGATTCTTGTAATCTGAGAAATGGATTTAGGGTCTTCAAGGGCATCTTCCCATGCTGGGAGAGCTCTTAGGTGATGCCTTTTGCCTGCAGCCGTCTCAGGGAGCCAGGTTTAATTAGGATGGTCCCTCTGGTTGAAGTGAGAATCACTTCTCCAAAATGAAATCATATCGCTGATTGGAAATCTGCTGTCTAGACGATGTCCAGTCCATGTGTCCAGGAACAGGAGCTAAGGAGGACACTGTGTCTAGCCCTGGGGGAAAGCAAAGCTTTGCCAACCAACTCAGTCCTGGGTCAAAAAGCTGTCCTTAAACGCATGAGAGTTGGATGCCTTGCTGGGCTGTGTCCTTCTTTCCCAACCAGAAGGTTCAGCAAGTAGGTAGGACATGGGAGATGATGCCTGTGGCTTTTTCCCTGTGTTTGCAACTGGCTGCAGCTCTTTTACTGCTGCACTTACATCTGGAAGAATCCAGAATTAGGGACAGCTGTCCAGGAAATCTCAGCTCTTGTGACACTGATGTCCTCGTTCCTTGGGCAGCTCTGTGCCATGGTGCACCCGCTCGTGTGGTGTTGAACAGTGACCCCACAGGGTTCCCTGCCCCCTTGTGCTTCCCCAGGGCTTTGTTTGCTTCTCTGCCTCTTAATTTATTATTATTGGATTAAAAGCATTATGAGGACGGTATTTATTTTCCTTCTGTGTGTACGGAATTTCCAATTTCCACAGTTCTTGTTCTTTTCCATTAGAATATATAGAAGATCTGATTGATGGCAGTGCTGTGGCAGCTGCCTGTACAGGAACTGATGAGGTCCACGACTGATGCTCCTGGGGTGATGTAAAAGCCAATCTGCTGCTTATTTTATAACTTGAACATTTGAATGCGGTGGAGGAGTGGGGGTCCAGGATCCAGAGGCAGGTTTTGGAAATTTTGTTTGTTTGTGGGTGTTGTTGAGTGGGATTTTTTAGGTGGGGTTTTTTTTAGCACTGAAGGTAGTTAAAGATTCAGAAAATCTCTGAATATACTTATTTGTGCATGGAGTCTTTCAGATGAGTTTAACTAGCGCAGAGAGGGGCATGGTGAGTTGTTTATTTTCCCTTTCTGTTTCTGCAAACTGGAAGAGGTTTACTGGATGATTTTTCTTTCCAGTTTCATTTGAGCAGCTCATGTTAGGCAGAAGACACGGGAGGTCTGCTAAGAACAAGCCAACCTTGAGTCATAGGTTTGAAAGCTGCTCCTTGTCTTGCTTGTGTAACCCAGGTCCAAAAGTGACCAGATTGTCACGTCCTGCTCCGACAAGGGGGACAAGTGACTCAGATTCGCAAATCCCCAATTGGAGCGGACAACAAGTCTCCAAGTTCAAGCATTTATTAACTACCTACAATGCACTAATTGAACACATGATAACTGGCTAAGTACAGAGCAAGCTGTGGTGAGCAATAGAATATGCTTTACATTTCTTAACAGAAAAAAGGAAAAGAGGGAGATAGAGGGAATGGGGGAGTACAGATCACCGGTCTGGGTTCCTGCACTGCTCCTGCCGGCGAGGATTCCAGGAGGCAGCCATCTTCTTCGCTGGCATCCGTCTTCTTTGCTTCATTATCCACGAAATGCATATTAAAGTTGACACCCCTCAATATGCTAACGAGGGCTGTCATGATCATGCTAGTGACATCATCCCATGGAACACCTGACCCTTCCCCGTACATGGGATACGTAGGTCTGTGGGTC
>NW_020799142.1:33490647-33503203 GCF_003259725.1 Athene cunicularia
CACCAACAGCAGAAGGACACGGACCTGCCTGAGCGGGGCCAGAGGAGGCCACGGAGATGCTGGGGGGGCTGGAGCCCCCCTGTGAGGACAGGCTGGGAGAGTTGGGGGGTTCAGCTGGAGAAGAGAAGGCTCCGGGGAGAGCTTAGAGCGGCCTCTCAGGGCTGAAAGGGGCTGTGGGAAAGAGGGGAGGGACTCTTGATCAGGGGGGCAGGAATAAAATGAGGGGTAACTATTTTGAATTAACAGAGGGGAGATTTAGATGAGGTGCAAGGAAGCAATTGTTCCCTGTGAGTCTGGTGAGGCCCTGGCACAGAGAAGCTGTGGCTGCCCCCTCCCTGGAAGGATTCAAGGCCAGGTTGGACGGGGCTTTGGGCAACCTGGGCTAGTGGAAGACGTCCCTGCCCAGGACGTCCCTGCAGGAGGGTGGGACTGGATGGGCTTTAAGGTCTACTCCAACCCAAACCACTCTGCGATTCCAAGGAGGAGAAGACCAGCTGGCTTCTCCTAGCATACAATCCCCTCCATCCATCTGGAGTGGCAGCTCCAGGATTTTGGCTGGTGGCCAAGGTATGTCCTCTGAATGCTGCTAAAAGCTGGTGTATGGGCACAAAAATGCTCTTTGCCAGCAAACTATGAGCGTGGTTTAATAGGGATTAAGCACCCTCTGTGCTTTCCCTGCTGCTGACCGGGGGATGCCGCTCCCACCCCATCCCTCTCTGCCAGCAGCGACCCGTGGGGTGGATTACTTCAGCAGGTTGACATCTCAACTTAGAGTTGGATGTGTCTTTTAGGATTACAGGGCTTTTCACAGCCCAAGTGCTCATTATATTGCCTGGGTGCCTGGAAAGAAAAGATTTACTTTCTGATAATGGTGTTTCCCTTTGGTTGTTTGCAAAAGACAGTACGTGGCGGCCAGCGCACAAGCACCGGGTCGAAACGTGCGATTGTAAAGCGTATGGATCAGCTTGTTATTATAGTGCTTTTATTTAGGGTGTGGGATGTGCTCTCTGCCTGCAGAGCTCTGCCTGTGTGGGGAGTTTCACACTCTGCCTGCTGCTTCCACGGGATCAGGGCTCATCCGCTGGGATTGCGGAGGAGCTGGGCAAAACACACGTGTTGGTTGTGTGAGGATTGCTACCTGTGTCGTGCATCATAGTGGGGCACGTGCGTGTGCACGGTGTACATGTGCAAGCTCTTCTGGCAGGAGAACTTCCTTTGTTCATGTCTTCTAATGTAATTCCTGCAGCTGCCACGTCCTGCCCAGCCTGCTGGTGCCATGCTGTGTGCTCTCAGAGGAGAAACAGTGTGGCTCTGAAGAGGAGATAGTGGAGCATGTGTGAAATCTGTATTTTTTTTCTATTTCTTCAAATATTTTTTATTTTGCAATGTTTCCTTTGTAAAGGTGAAAAAAATAACAAGGATAAGATGTAATATGGGCTCTTGTTCCCTTAGCTTTTAGTAGAAGGAGGGGAATGTGAAAATGGATTATGTCTGACTTACATCACAGTTTGTCGTATCTGCCAATGTAGAAATAAGACTCAGGCTGTTCTTGATTCAGGAGCTGGTGTTTGGAGGCTATGACCTGTTTAAGATTTTATTTCTAGAAATTATGATGTCTTTCCATGTGTTGAATTTGTATGAGGATCATGGGCTGGGGACTGTGCCTTGCTATTGCGCTGCAGTGCCCTGGCATCCCATATAGTGGAGCATCCCACCATGGGGTGGGACCAAGGTCCATCAGATGGCCCATAAACCCACCTCCATTCATCTCCTGAACTTCAGATAGAGGTTTTCTTAGTGGTTTTTCCATTCTTTTTCTTGGCAACATTCATCACAAACCAAAGGTAACATCTTCCCCCTGGGCAAGGGAGCCCATCTGTTGGGAAACTGCTCCAAACTTGTGCAGGGATTTGACACACTAGAAGACTTTGTGTTTCTAAATGTGACAAGGCTTTGTTTTTTGTTTAAACAGAAAAAAGAAAACCACCTCCCAAATGCAAAAAAAATCCTTATTGCGGGGAAGCAAGCTGCGTACTAAATTATTGTCTGACTGAGAATGAAGGATTTCTGGCTTTCTGGTTATTTCTCTCCCTTCCTTGCCGGATCACTGTGTCAAGGCGGCTGTTATGGGTCGTGTCCTATGGCCTTTTGCACTTGATAGTCTCCTGGTGCCCTCCTTTCCCTCCTCTGCCATTTATTTCTGTGTTTATTTTAGCATTCACCCGCTCTGTTACATGCCAGGCTTGTGGATGGCACTGCAGCGTGGCAGCTGTTGGGCTCCTTGTCCTGTCACTTGGGCTTTTCTGCATCACCAGGTACCAGAAACAAAACCTGAGACTGGAGGGATGATGAAATATATAAAACGCTCAGCCAGCCATGGATGCATCAATATCTGAAAAGCCAAAGGCTAGCTCCAGCAGCAGTCACTCGATGTGATTTTCAAAGGTGTTTACATTTTCATTAGAAAAGAGTCAGATCCAGTATATAATAATTTACATTGCTGCGCTTGATGTTTTGGCATCTGGAAAGATAGAAGCTTTGGAGCAGCAAATCCAAACCAGACCCATGATGCTTCATATGTGCTCATGCAGCGGTACCTGGGTGCGGGGAGCTGTGGTTCATCTCAAGTGCTTTTATTTTCCATAGTAACTGTTCCTGCAGTTTACTGAATACAAAAGCTGGCTGCCAGCAATAAAGATAACCTGCTCATTTCATTCAGTGAGATGCTCTCACCGCTTTAGAAAGACACATTGCTAATTACTCGTTGTTGGAAATGGGGTGGATTAGGGGAGAGAAAATATTGCTGCTGAAGGAGCTCATTAAAAAGAGATGCTGGGAAGTGAGCTGGCTGCCCACCAGCCGTGGCTGTGCTGATAGGCAGGACCCCAAACGCAGACAGTCCTTCTGCCTGTGCTGCTGTCAGAGTGTTAGCTGGTGGATGGTGAGTCAAAACATGGAGACGGTTTCACCTGACCTGAAGGTGCTGATAAGAAGCAGATAAGGAGAGTTTTTCTCCACCAGGTACTCTGCCCTGGTCTGTGTGGCCAAAATATCCCTCACCTCCCAGGTCTGGGGCCGAAGGGACCTCCTCCCCTGTGCACGTTGTTCACTTCAGCAGCGGTTTTGGAAAGCATGGCTTGGTGAAGACGATAGGCAGAAGGCGTGAGGGAGGTGATGATGGAGGGTTTGACCATGTGCCGTTCCTCTCTGCCCAGCCCCAGAGAGATACCGAGCAGAAGAGGGCATCATCTCGCTGAGAGGTGATGTCCAACAGGTCTTTGTTGTAGGGAGTGGAGAGCAGTGGGGTGGGTTTTGGAGGCTGGCCAAGAGATGTGAAAATCGGTGTTGGTTGCTCATGGGGCAGGATGTAGTGTCTGCTGGCTGAGGCTGGACCGGACCTTGTCCCTGGGTCTCACTGGAGGTCTCTTCATTTTGGTTTTACCATCATCCCATGCAGGCACACATAAATATATCCGTGGGATGCTGGGATGCTACTCAGTTCATGTCCTAGATGTCTCAGAGCAGATGGGACCTGCTGAATCACAGCAGTATTTAAAATTTATTTATTGTAAACTCCCCAGGGAGACCAAATGTGAGAGGGACACTGGAAGGAAGTGGCTACGTTGGTACACATAGAATTTCCACTGCAGCTGCCTTTTATAGGGAGCATCCCGCGTTCCTAGAAAAACCTGGGATGATAAATCCCATATGGCAAGAAAAAGGCTTTCAGTGATCTGTCAGGGTAGCTCTGGAGACTGTGAATTGTGAGCTGCCCAGTGGCTGCCCTATGGTAGCATTTTTGGAGAATAAAGCTTCTGCAGAGGGAGGAGGGAGGCTGCTTCATGTTCAAAGCCCCGTCCAACCTGGCCTTGAACCCTTCCAGGGAGGGGCAGCCACAGCTTCTCTGGGCAACCTGTGCCAGGGCCTCACCCCCCTCACAGGGAACAATTTCTTCCTTAGATCTCATCAAAACTTCTCCTCTGTCAGTTTAAACCTGTTCCCCCTCATCTTATCCCTACACTATAATCCAGAGTCGTCCCCCGCCCTTTCCCGCAGCCCCTTTCAGCCCTGGGAGGCCGCTCTAAGCTCTCCCCGGAGCCTTCTCTTCTCCAGCCGAACCCCCCAACTCTCCCAGCCTGTCCTCACAGGGGGGCTCCAGCCCCCCCAGCATCTCCGTGGCCTCCTCTGGCCCCGCTCCAGCAGGTCCGTGTCCTTCTGCTGTTGGTGTCCCAGAGCTGGACCCAGCCCTGCAGGGGGTCCTTACAGAGCGGAGCAGAGGGGGAGAATCCCCCCCTGGCCCTGTGCCCACCCTGCTCTGGGTGCAGCCCAGCACACGGGGCCTTTCTGGGCTGCCAGCACACGTTGCTGGCTCACAGGCAGTTTTCCACCCCCCAACCCCCCCAAGTCCTTCTCCTGGGGGCTGCTCTCCAGCCACTCCTCGCCCAGCCTGGATTTGTGCTGGGCATCGCTCCCGTTGCACATCAAGCCACTGACCATAACTCTTGACTGCAACCACTGAGCCAGTTCCTTATCCACCAGCTGTCCCATCCATCAAATCCACATCTCTCCAATCTAGAGACAAGGATGTCGTGTGCGACAGTGTCAAAATTCTTTGCACATATCCAGGTAGATGATGTCAGTCACTTTTCATTATCCACCAACGCTGTAACCTCATTGTAGAAGGCCACCAGATTCGTCAGGCACATTGCCCTTGGTGAAGCCATGTTGGTTGTCACCAATCACTTCTTTATTTTCCATGTGCCTCCTTATTTCCATGTGGAGAAGCTTTGTCTTGGCGTGCTGGAGAGTAGATGTCTGGGGCATCTTCCCTGAGGGAGGACATACGTATGGAGTCCTCTCACCCAGACTGCTGTGAGCTGATGGAAATGCATTGCTGTCCCTGCATGACTGTCTTCCTTTCACTGTGGACTCACCTTCACTTACATAATTTTGGTTGCAAGTTCCCCTGTGCTGTTGTCTCCCACCCATCTTGGCCAAAAAGGGCTCCTTCTCCATTGCCGCTCTTCACCTATCAGACTCACCATTTGGTTGCACAAGCTTGACAAGCCTCGAATACCTTTGGGAGAAGGGGAATGGTTGTTCAATGTCATAAAAAATGCTTGTTCTTATTATTTGCTGATCAAGGGTAAAACTGTGTAATTACCATAAACTGTATAATCTTGCTAGAGCAAGAACTCCATTTTAAAATAACAGCTATTAATAATAATTATACATTACCATAATGCTGATAATTGCTAAGTTATAATAAGCAGTTTGCACTTCTATTGACTTTTTCTGCTTCTGATTCCTTGTTTTATGGTCATAGTAATGAGCGTGGCATGGGCTTTGAGGGAAAGGTTTGGAAGGTAATTTTCATACCCCCAAATCTTACAGACTTCGTGCTTTGACAAAGTAGGGGAAGGAGCAGGTAACAGGAGAAAAAAAAAATTGAGATTGATCTCTATTAATTATCATTAAAGAAGGTATCTGGGGTCTGGGAATCCTTGGTGGTAGGCACTATGCCAACACAGATCCAAGGGATCACCACTCCCTGAAGAGCTCTCAAGAACTTGTGTTTGCCCACTTCAGGAAGACATCAACTGCTTTGATGCTCAAATGTGGGTTTGGGTTTTTCTTTGAAAACCTCTTGTTTGTACATGTTTTCAAGGAGAGGCGAGATGGGAAACCTGCTCCAGGCACAGAGGTTTCCTGACATGCGGCACCAAGAAGAGCAGGGCACCATCCAGCCTGTGCCACCTTCCCGGTGGAGAAGGTTAATTTTGGAAAGGGAGAGAAGGTTTATCGTTAGTGTGGAAAGTAAACCTTCGCAGGTGGACTTGAATTGGTCTGGATCTACGTGGATGGTTCCCTTCTCAAGGTGCCTCCTGCCAGGGAGGAAGAGCTGCCATTTATGCTGCACATTAGTGTTCCAAAATCTGTCCCTCTTGAAGGGCCAGGCTGCCTGAACCAAGAACCAGCTTGCAGGACCCAGAAATGGGCCTCTAAACCTGTGATTATATTGGTATTATTTGTCAAGCACATTTATATACATTCATCTCGCACTTGGTAGAATAAGGTAGAGCCTGGAAATCAATGGCTAACAGCTAAAAAAGCCCTTCCTTGAAAAAGCTTCTAGAGGATGTTGACCAAAATAACCCTCATCTGAGTGTTGGGACATCTCCGGGCAGGCTGGTGGAATCGGAGAAGGCAGTTGCATGATCACTGAGGGAGACTCATCTGAAATAGGTGACACTGCTCATAAAGAAGTATGGAAAGTAGGCTGCGAGAGCAGAGGAGGCTTTCTTAAGTGATGAAGTGTTTGAAGTTGTCGTCTTGTGGAACTGTAAAACCATTCAGGATGGAGAACACTTCAGAAGGTCTTTAGTCCAACCAGTTGTCCAAAGCAGGGTCAGCATCAAGTGTGGGCATGACCTCGCTGCCATAGTGATCAGGCATGTGTGGTCCTAACCATTAATCCCAGTATAGGAAAGGAGCGTGGTCAGAAGGGGAATTCAGAGGACAAATTCAGAAAACTGGGAGCTGGTTGCTACGAGGGACTGACAGGAGATGCCACAAAGTCAAGATGTTCCTCTGGTTGTTGACCCTCTTTGTGCAGCCCAGGGTGTGGTGATGGTGGTGTATTGGCAGTGGCGCCAGCACAGCCGTCACGCTGGGATGTCCCTGTCGGGCAGCCGGTCTCTGTGTCATTATGTGATTCACACCAACTTGGTGCAGAATAAGCATACAAAGAAGATTACACCATGACTTGTTGGTCTCCCATTTTATTATAAGGGTTAGATGTCAACTAACTCACTGTCCATGACTGGACATCTGCTCTAGGGGTCTTTGTGCACAATGATGATCCTATCTTGGGTGTAAGTGGTAACTCATTACCCTTAAATACAGGGGAGTTTTCTTCCTGCTAAATTATGGTTGCCATTAGAGAAAGAGGTGAAGGTACTGCAGGATGACTTGGTTTTAGGGTTTCCTACTAGAGACCCATAAATATCTCAAATAACGTGGTTTGTGTTTGTTTGCTGGACCTGGTGACTTCTGATAAACCCATGTGCTTTCAGTTCACTGTCTCTCCTGTTGTTAATCAGCAAAATGCTTGCTGGGCATGCATTGCCACCCCAAAAGTGGAGACATGTCTTAGCTCTTGCTCTGGTTTATGCTTTATCATGGGTGTTCAAGGGGGAGCATCCTCATGGCAGTGCCGAAAAGCAATTAAAATAGGCAAAAATCCTGTGGGTTTGTGTTGTGTGCCCCAGGGAGTGGAGAATACCCTCTGACTCTGCTTGCTCCATCCCAAGTGATGCCACCTGTATCAGCTGTCCCCTACCTCATGTGGTCACCTCCCCATGCCATCGTGTCCTCGAGGAGTCATTGCAGCCACCTATTCTCCCAACTCTTTCTTTGGCCCTTTCTCTTTAACAGTTGGTGCATTCCATTTGGTAATTGACAATTAATTAGCTAAAAGGGGAGAAGCATACCCTGCTCCAGAGCTCCATGCTCTCTGGGGCTCTTGTTTTTTAATCCTTGTGTATTTATTTTTTCTTTTGCCTTTTTTAATACACCACATGATTTTTGTTCAGGAGCTAATGTGTGATATTGATCTACATAATGAGCCTTTTTGGCAGTCCGGGCACATTTGGGAATAATTCCTTGAGCAGATGAAATCCTTAGGCCAGAACTGCTCGTTCTCAGCAGTTTCCAAATGAAGCCACAATTGTTCAGAAGTGACAGATGATAAATAGTTCAGGAGCTGGAAATTATATGAGCTCGGAACAGATTATCTTTTTTTCCCTTCCGGATGGCATGTGACTCACTTCGAATTTGCTTAGTAATTTTATGTTTTTCTCAAAACAGACTGTAAATACCAGTTCCTGGTGAAGGAGAGAGTGAGGGATGAAGTCTTGCAATGTGGTGGGAGCTCCCCTGTCTTCTCCCTCCAACTGCAGGAAAGGAGGAGTGAGAGTCTTACCACAAGACACTGGTCCAAAACTTAATTCTTGTGCAAACATGCCCAGACCAGGTCCAGGAGCTGATGGTTTCTTTTCTTTAAGGTGTACTTGGCATTCAGCCATGGAGAAATAGGAAGGAGGAGAGCATCATAAACCCACTATATCTTTTGCAGAGCCCTTCTGCAGAGAGAGAGGTTCTAAACATAGATTCTGGTGTGACCTCTGCTCACCTCCTGCAGACCTCCTCGCTGGACCATTTACCAGTCACATCATTGACTCAGCATCATGTACTGCTGCTGTTCCAGAGAAGCTTTTCAGTTATCATCCTCTTCCTCACACCCTTGTCTGTCATCCCCAGCTGATTGCCTTTATCCAGAGCAGCTAATACTGTGGGCTTTTTAAATTAAGCTTTTTAATTTTGTTCTTCTCTTGGGCATGTGTCTGGAGGTTTTCAGTATCTTGGGTTTTAAGAAGGAGGATAAGCAAAATGTCCATTGTCCTCAGGTGTAGGAATATTACAGAAATCGGACTCTTTTTTTTTTGTGGACACATGGAAACTCTGTAAGTGACCATCTAAGATTATTATAAATGGTACTGGATGTACAGCAAGAGTAACCTGTGTGTGGTAACTGATAGACTCTCACTACTGTTTTTTTAACCTTCTTATGATTACTGGGAAATAATTTCCTGCCTTTTAAAATTTTATTTCCTCAGGCCCCCTCCGTTCTCAGCATCTCTCCAGAAGGGATGGAGAACTCATCGGTGGCATCAGCCTCCTCGGAGGCGGGGAGCAGCCGCTCTCAGGAGATCGAGGAGCTGGAGCGTTTCATCGACAGCTATGTCCTGGAGTACCAGGTCCAGGGGCTGCTGACAGATAAAACAGAAGGGGATGGTGAGAGCGAGAAGACGCAGTCCCATGTCTCACAGGTGAGTGAAGGGCACAGTGTGGTGTGGGAGAGAGGCTGAGGGACAGCAGTGTCTTGTCACCTGGGTTGGGGATGCACTTGCACCTGGGTTGGGGAAGCTGAAGCAGCTTTTCGAGTATTGGGGTGTAAAGCAGGACATAATAACAGACTGGACTTGGGGCAGCTTGCTTGTTCAGCCAGATATGAGGTCTCCAACCTGTTGATAGAGGCCTCTCACCAACTGGATTTTGTTTTTCCATGTTCATAAGGTGTGTGCCCTGAAGCTTTTTGACATCTCCAGGGCTCCCATTTATAAAAGAAGGACATTTCATATGTAAATGGAGGGTGGTGCTCTCCATCCCAGACAGCATGCTCCTTCAACAGGGTGGAAAAGTCCTGGAGGGATTGGGAAGAGCTGCAGAGGCTGCAGCAGCAGGATGCTCAGCAGTGAGATGTTCTCCCATCTGTATGCACAAGGTGTCCATGAAACAACCAAGACCAGAAGGTCAATCAGAAGCCCCAAATGCTTCTCAAAACTGTGGCTTTTGTGGGCATTTTAATATGTGTAATAACCTGTTAGCTTGCATCATGGTTGTTATGTCAGAGAAGGGTGGGAATACCCAGCAAACAGAGGGATTGTTTTAGCAGGGATGTGGTTTGGTACTGTCATTAGGACGACAGGGTCCTAGTTAGGTTTATTTGCAAAATGGACATTTTAGGTCTAACGCAAGGAGAAATGAAACATCCTGACCTCCTGTTGTTCGGAGAAAAATCGTTTGTATTCTGGTGACGCGATGTGCCAGACGCGTGCTGAAGGTGTGAACTGTCAAAGGGATAAGGAGTCCATGGAGCAGGGAGTGGTGAGCTCCGGTCTGTGCCCCTGAGCAAGTAAAGCTGCTGTGATCCTCTGTTTGTGATAGAGCTGCTTTTCTACCCTGCAGTGCTCCTGGTAGGATAAAATATTTAGGTTAGAGACCACTTACATACTGGTTATGAGAATGAAATAAGACTGAAGGGTTATAAGGGTAAGGATATGGTCATTGTTGGAGAGCTGAGATGTGTTTTTGTTGCTGGTGGGGCCTGCTGGTTTGATCTGGGTCTTTGTCTCTTTATATGAGATGTAAGGGAGACTGATCCCAAGCAGAGAACCCCAGAACACTTTGTGTTAAGCCTTAATGCTAGTTTAACAGCTAACAAGACTACGTGGCAAAGCCAAGATGGGGGTATGATGATGGAGAGAAGGGCAGAGTCCAGGCTGGGTTTGTGCAGGACCATGACCTCCTCCAGCATGAAGAGTTTTGTTGCAGGTCATTTTATCTCTTGCTTAATGCTCAAGTCCATTTACTCATTGCTCACCGGTGAGGTCCTGCCTCCCTAGGGCTTTGCTTTGCCTTTAAATTGGGAGGTGTGCTGGGGTAGTAAGAGCAAGGTGCCTGCTTCTCCTGTCCCCTGCCCTGTGCACCCCATCATGAAAAAGTCAGCGTCCCCAAGTCCAGCAGAGGAGGTTAAAAACTGGACATGACCCAGCAATGTGCACTTATAGCCCAGAAAGGCAACCATGTCCTGGGCTGCATCAAAAGAAGTGTGGCCAGCAGGTCGAGGGAGGGGGTTCTCCTCCACTACTCCCAGATACCCCATGTGGAGTACTGTGTCCAACTCTGGGGTCCCCCATTCAAGAAAGACATGTTGGAGTGGGTCGAGAGGAGATCTGAGGGCTGGAGCACCCCCCTGTGAGGACAGGCTCAGAGTGTCGGGGGTGTTCAGCCCGGAGAAGAGAAGGCTTCGGGGACACCTTAGAGTGACCTCCCAGGACTGAAAGGGGCTTCTAAGAAAGACAGAGAGACCTTTTACCAAGGTCTAGGGTGGCAGGACAAGAAACAGTGGTTTTAAACTGAAAAAGGAGTAGATTTAGATTGGATATAAGGAAGAAATTGTTCCCTGTGAGGGGGGTGAGGCCCTGGCACAGGCTGCCCAGAGAAGCTGTGGCTGCCCCCTCCCTGGAAGGGCTAAAGGCCAGGTTGGATGGGGCTTTGGGCAACCTGGGCTAGTGGAAGGTAGCCCTGCCTGGGGCAGGGAGGTGGGACTGGGTGGTCTTTAGGGTCTCTTCCAACCCAAACCACTCTGTGATTCTGTATATGAAGGATCTCATCCTTATCTGGTATCAGCAGTGCTCATCTGATTTATATGAAGTATACAGGTTTGATGGGGCTGAGTGTCTGTTCCAGAGCTTTGGACCCTTTATCCCTTTATATATTATCTCAGTGTAAAGAAATTACCCATCAAATGAACCTTTTTAAGAATACGTTTTTGCTGAAGAGATCTTTTAACTGCTCTCCATGTGAGGGAAGGAAGGAAAGGCACATTGTATACTGCTTCATCCTCCACACCACACACGGGGGAGCTGATTCCATCCACCAATCTAGAGGATCCAAAAATGCTGATGTTCCCATGGTGGGTTTGTCTCCAACTTTGTTCCCACCAGGAAAAAGAGGAAAGTCAGAGAGAAAATGCAGTTTTCTTTTGGCTGGGGACATAATAATGAGTGAACTACACCCTAGGAGATGCTTCCAGGCATGTGGTTGCACCCAGAATTGTTAAAGGAGATAGGCATAGATCTAGCTCTCAAGCATGATAGCACCATGAGCTTCTGCAGGTAGGTCAGCAGAGATGAGAGTGATGGGCAGCTCTTTAATGAGCTTGATAAAGGCAAGGCTGAGGTCCGTCCATCTGATAAGCTAGAACGGGCTCTCTGATGAGGGCAAAGCTCTGCAGCGATCATGGACAGTTCTAATAGTGGCTCTTCCTCTTATTTTGTGGCCTCACCCATACCTGTCAAGAAGGTACTTGGTGTCTGAATGGAATTAACTTTTCATTTTCTTGGTACATCAGCCTTGGGGATGGCATCTGGGTGGTGAGTGTCTCAGGAGCAGCTGAGCACTTCCAGGATGAAAGGCCTCAGAAATGGGGCTGGTCACCAAGGTTCAGTCTCAGCTTTGGGAGGGGGGAGAAAACGACTTCAGGATTAAACAGCATCTTTCATGTTTAGTGAAAATTGCTTTTTTAAAATTTTACTTATTTTTCACAGTATGATGCAGCCATTAATTTCTCCAAGGGGGGAAAAAAACCCAAATGACCCCAAATTAAATTATTTTGGAGGACATGTCTTGCTGTATGAACTTTGGGGAAAGCTGTCGTGATCCCCTGTGGCTGGGAAGTCCCCTGATGCCAATGTCCTTCACCATGGGGTGAAGCCAGTGTGACAGTAGGGCTGCCATCCAGGCTGCACATCCCAGCTGCAGTGTACAGCAGCAGCCAAACCTGCAGCTTTGAGGTCTGTTTTCTGTTTTGTTTAAAAGAAAACCAGAGTTTTTTGGCAGTTCAGGACTTATATCTGTCCCTGAAGCAAACAGAGTTGGGAAAAGGAGAAACTTTCCTGCTTTCCATGGTAGACTCTATGGAAAAGAGTAATCAAGTCAGGCTGCTCTGGTGCATACCAGATGCCTGAGATACCAAACACAGTTGGAGTCTGTAAGGAAATACTGGGGATGGATTTTATTGCAAAGTGGTTTTTTCAGGTGCCTTCATGCAATGGTTCCTGCATCTTCCCTCTGCTCACCGTCAGTGGGTGGAGCGTTTCCAAGCCAAAGCCTTTGGGATGATCCTCAAAAAGGAGGCGGGGGGGGGGGG